>NC_133374.1:3704303-3776803 GCF_049309525.1 Garra rufa
GGAAAAGATTAGGAAATAATATATTTATCAATTTTTTATATACATTTAATTGTAATTATCAAAAAAGTATTATGATTATTATACATTGTATGGGTTGGTAAAAAAAATGAAATCTTAATTTTAGTTTTAAAATAACTGATTGCTATGGGATGTTATATAAATAAACAAACGACATAAATATAAAATATTTTATTATTATTATTATTATTATTATTATTATTAAAAAAACTTCATGTTTAAAAATCTTTTTCTATAAGACATTGATTTAGGAAATTATATGTAACCATTTTTATATGTATATAAAAAGAATATTTAAAAAATAAATAATGAATGAAAAAATATCAATGTCTTGTAGAAAAAGATTAATAAATAATTTATTAATTAAATTATATTTAATTTTTCAATAATTTTTTTATTAATGTATTTAAGAAAATCTATATCTTATAGAAAAAGTTTAAGAAATTATGTAACTTAAATTATGTAATTTTTTTATTTTATTTTTTTATCTATGTAAAATGCAATTTTTGCATTGACAAAATAATAATAATAAATAAATAGTATCTTTTGACTCTAATAATAAAGCTGCCAAAAGGGTATTTTGGAAGTGATGCAATAAAAACAAAAAAACAATAATAATAATAAAAAAAACTTTTGGCTCTCCAAAGAAATTAAGTTACCATTATTTATTAGAACCATTATTTTTCTTTTTTCAATTTAATCATCTAAAGAACATTTTACACCAATAAAAACCTGGAAATGTTCAATAAACGTTAAAGTTTCTTCACCAATAAACAACCTTCATTATAAGTGCCGTGTATTCCTTAGAAAAACAGCAAAACAAAAGAAAGGTGATCAGTTCTCGCCCCGACGGATGTCAACCTTAACCGGCACGTTTATGGCCAATTAACAGGACAAGCCTCACGCTCCGTGTGCGACGCAGGGGTAATGGTGCGTGCGGGTTTGAGCTCCGGTGTCCTGATACGTCATTAATAATTACAGCAGCAGATTAAAAAACGATTTGCGTGGTGAAAATAAATCTGAGGTCATTTGTTCGGGACTCTCGGAGTGGAAAGGCGTTGGATTTAGTTTTTTCCGTACTCACTTCATGTTCAGAACATGAGGAAAGACCTGGATGCTCATCACGATGGACAAAAGTGCTCAAATTAAATGAACGTCAATGTCAAGGTGGTCCAGATCATGTATTATATAGGATGCATACGGGTGTCTCTATGAATATGGACACTTTCTGGAATTGTTCCCTTTGTTTTTATATCTCTAGTCAGGAAATTTGTAATTTTTCTCAGGAATGTCATGCAAATTTTTTTATAAGAATGTCACAAAAAAAAAAAAAAAAAAAAAAAAAGGAGTACAATATTTACATATTACATTTAATTGCAATGATTTGAAACATCTCTGGAATAAAATGTCAGGTCAATATAATACCATGCATTTCATAGTATATATTTTCTTAATTCTTAATACAGCTTGACTGGAAATAATGCATTGATATTTTTGGTAACGTTTTATAATAAGGTTAAAATTACTTGACATTAACAATGGAAATTACTTCTAAAAAAATTATCAATGTTAGTTAATGCTAATTTAAACATTTACTAATACATTATTAAAATCAAAAGTTGCATCTGATATATATACACACACTAAATATAAATCATAAAAAATTAATTATATTTATGGCTTAAAATATAATTGCATCTGTAATATGTTTAAATAAAAAAAACAATAAATAAAAAGAATAAAGAATTAATAACTAAAAAAGAAGTAATAAAAAGAATAAACTAAAAAAGAATAAACAAATAAATAAATATTAAACAATAAAAATTAAGCAAATAATTACAAGTAATACAATATTTATTATATATTTAATTACATTTTATTATTTAATAGTATTTAATTGAACTGGGCTAATGTGAACTAGAATATAATGCATAATTTTTATTAAAATTAATTGCATTTATTAAAAAATAAATAATTTATTATTTATATAGTGATTTTGCTGACACTTAAAGCATTGCCATATTTTCCATATTGATCAAAAGTGATTAAAAAAACAATTAAAAAAAGATAAATATGAATGTCTTAATCAAGCACAAGATATTAAATATAAATCATTAAAATAATAATAATATAATTACAGCTGTAAGATAAATGATTACAATTAATAAAATATTTATTATATATTTAATTATATATTTTTATCTATCATTTAATTTACCTGGGTTAATGTGAACCAAAAATAATAATAGTTTTATTAAAATTTATTAATTTAATAAAATAATTACATACAATATAAATTGCATCTGTGATATAATTATAAGTGCTTTATACACTTTAAGAGGGAAACTAATAACATTAATAAAGATTAATAAATAACAAATGTCTTGCTCATTGTTAGTTGATGTTAGCTAAACTAATTTTAGTTAACAGGATATTACTGTAAAGTGTTACCATATTTTTAACACTGATCAAAAGTTATTTAAAAAAAATAAAAATAAACAGGATAAATATTTTCCAACACAAGCTTTGAAATGATTTACTCTTTCAAAGTTTCAAAAGTTTACCAATTATTTTTAAGACAGATTTTTATATTTAAAACTGAATGCCATAATCTTGAAGATGCTATAAAAATCAATATTTTTTTTTTTTCAAAAGAAGCAATGCATTGTAAAAAGTTTCCAAATCCAAATCATTTTAATATGACCTTCGTAAATTAAATCAAAAGCTCAAATCTGTTTGTTCAGAAACACCCTCTGACGCAGTCACCAGATGATACGGCAGTAATTGTCATTGACATGCTGTAAATGAAGACAGGGACAAGGGCGAAACGCACGAGATCTGCTGTTTACTGCATACTGTACATGCAGAACGACTGCATCGCCTCCATTGCACGCACAACCCAGACCATTGTAACCTGAGCCGAGCATTCAGCATGTGATGAACGAGCGCTGAAGCAGGGTTAATGCAGATGCATGCAGAAGCAGTGACTCTGAAGCGTGCAAATCTGGCCTGATCATTGAAAAGCACTGCAATGCCAATGCATCCATGCACTCGCAAACCCTGCAGTTTGTGCACGTCTCCGTCTCTCCGTCAGAAGTGTGTGTGGGCTGCAGTCGGACTCGGGTTTCTGCTGCGAGCTGCTTTCATGCTCGGAGGAAAACGGAGCGTGCGATTCTCACCTACTGGCGTTCTGGAGGCGGCGCAACCCATGCTCCGGGTAATTAGGTGGCCAAACGCAAACCATGAACGGATTTGAGCCGCACGAATGCTAAGAGATGGCAGAAGAGCTTGCGGAGCCTTCTCTCCATCTCTCTTCCTCTCCTGCTGTTCTCACAAATATCCAGTGCGCGCTAGTTTCACAACTACAGTCCTGCGCTGGAGGAAAACTGGACGGATGCTCCCAAACATGTGTGGACTAAACCAGTCTTTCTCCCAAATGCAAATGGACTTAAATGCTCTTCTCTACATATACAGACTATATTACATTTCTGCAAACACAAACCCAATAAAAACAGTTTAGTCCAGATTTAAGTGGAAGAAAGGCAGTTTAGTCCATATATTTGAACCAAAATATGGCTTTTAGTGCCTTAACGTGTGAAAAAAAAGACAAATTCTCCCAAAAACTGCCTTCTATATTGAGAAGTTGAAGTAAACCAACTGTTTTCCAGTTGAAATACCAATTAAAGTGACGCTCTCAAAGAAATATGAACTAAACCGGCATTTCTCCCAAATGCAAATGATTTAATTTGTCATTTTTCAAACATATATGGACTAAACTACGTTTTTTCAAACATTAAGGCACTAAAAACCATAGTTTGGTCCAAATACATGGACTAAACTGCATTTCTTCCACTTAAATATGGACTAAACAAACTGTTTTCCAGTTAAAATACCAATTAAAGTGACACTCTCAAATAAATATGAACTAAACCTGCATTTTCCCCAAATGCAAATGGTTTAATTTGTTGTTTTCCACACATGTATAGACTAAACTATGTTTTTTTCCAAACATTAAGGCACTAAAAACCATAGTTAGGTTGCTGTTCTCACAAATATCCAGTGCGCGCTAGTTTCACAACT
The DNA here is from genome assembly GCF_049309525.1 of Garra rufa. NCBI lineage: Eukaryota > Metazoa > Chordata > Actinopteri > Cypriniformes > Cyprinidae > Garra > Garra rufa. The sequence goes on from NC_133374.1 coordinate 3,708,402, forward strand.
ACAGTCCTGCGCTGGAGGAAAACTGGACGGACGCTCCCAAACATGTGTGGACTAAACCAGTCTTTCTCCCAAATGCAAATGGACTTAAATGCTGTTCTCTACATATACAGACTATACTACATTTCTGCAAACACAAACCCAATAAAAACAGTTTAGTCCAGATTTAAGTGGAAGAAAGGCAGTTTAGTCCATATATTTGAACCAAAATAGCATTTTTAGTGCCTTAACGTGTGAAAAAAACGACAAATTCTCCCAAAAACTGCCTTCTATATTGAGAAGTTTTAGTAAACCAACTGTTTTCCAGTTAAAATACCAATTAAACTGACGCTCTCAAACAAATATGAACTAAACCTGCATTTCCCCCAAATGCAAATGGTTTAATTTGTTGTTTTCCACACATATATGGACTAAACTATGTTTTTTCAAACATTAAGGCACTAAAAACCATAGTTTGGTTCAAATACATGGACTAAACTGCCTTTCTTCCACTTAAATATGGACTAAAACGGTTTTCCAGTTAAAATACCAATTAAAGTGACACTCTCAAATGAATATGAACTAAACCTGCATTTCTCCCAAATGCAAATGGTTTAATTGTCATTTTTCACACATATATAGACTAAACTATGTTTTTTTCAAACATTAAGGCACTAAAAACCATAGTTAGGTTGCTGTTCTCACAAATATCCAGTGCGCGCTAGTTTCACAACTACAGTCCTGCGCTGGAGGAAAACTGGACGGATGCTCCCAAACATGTGTGGACTAAACCAGTCTTTCTCCCAAATGCAAATGGACTTAAATGCTGTTCTCTACATATACAGACTATACTACATTTCTGCAAACACAAACCCAATAACAACAGTTTAGTCCAGATTTAAGTGGAAGAAAGGCAGTTTAGTCCATATATTTGAACCAAAATATGGTTTTTAGTGCCTTAACGTGTGGAAAAAAAGACAAATTCTCCCAAAAACTGCCTTCTATATTGAGAAGTTTTAGTAAACCAACGGTTTTCCAGTTAAAATACCAATTAAACTGACGCTCTCAAAGAAATATGAACTAAACCTGCATTTCTCCCAAATGCAAATGGTTTAATTTGTCATTTTTCACACATATATGGACAAAACTACGTTTTTTCAAACATTAAGGCACTAAAAACCATAGCTAGGTTCAAATACATGGACTAAACTGCATTTCTTCCACTTAAATATGGACTAAAACGGTTTTCCAGTTAAAATACCAATTAAAGTGACACTCTCAAATAAATATGAACTAAACCTGCATTTCCCCCAAATGCAAATGGTTTAATTTGTCATTTTTTGAAACATATATGGACTAAACTACGTTTTTTCAAACATTAAGGCACTAAAAACCATAGTTAGGTTCAAATACATGGACTAAACTGCATTTCTTCCACTTAAATATGGACTAAACAAACTGTTTTCCAGTTAAAATACCAATTAAAGTGACACTCTCAAATAAATATGAACTAAACCTGCATTTTCCCCAAATGCAAATGGTTTAATTTGTTGTTTTCCACACATGTATAGACTAAACTATGTTTTTTTCAAACATTAAGGCACTAAAAAACATAGTTAGGTTGCTGTTCTCACAAATATCCAGTGCGCGCTAGTTTCACAACTACAGTCCTGCGCTGGAGGAAAACTGGACGGACGCTCCCAAACATGTGTGGACTAAACCAGTCTTTCTCCCAAATGCAAATGGACTTAAATGCTGTTCTCTACATATACAGACTATACTACATTTCTGCAAACACAAACCCAATAACAACAGTTTAGTTCAGATTTAAGTGGAAGAAAGGCAGTTTAGTCCATATATTTGAACCAAAATATGGTTTTTAGTGCCTTAACGTGTGAAAAAAAAAGACAAATTCTCCCCAAAACTGCCTTCTATATTGAGAAGTTGAAGTAAACCAACTGTTTTCCAGTTAAAATACCAATTAAACTGACGCTCTCAAAGAAATATGAACTAAACCTGCATTTCTCCCAAATGCAAATGATTTAATTTGTCATTTTTCACACATATATGGACTAAACTACATTTTTTTCAAACATTAAGGCACTAAAAACCATAGTTTGGTCCAAATACATGGACTAAACTGCATTTCTTCCACTTAAATATGGACTAAACAAACTGTTTTCCAGTTAAAATACCAATTAAAGTGACACTCTCAAATAAATATGAACTAAACCTGCATTTCTCCCAAATGCAAATGGTTTAACTTGTCATTTTTCACACATATATGGACTAAACTACGTTTTTTCAAACATTAAGGTACTAAAAACCATAGTTTGGTTCAAATACATGGGCTAAACTGCATTTCTTCCACTTAAATATGGACTAAAACGGTTTTCCAGTTAAAATACCAATTAAACTGACGCTCTCAAACAAATATGAACTAAACCTGCATTTCTCCCAAATGCAAATGATTTAATTTGTCATTTTTCAAACATATATGGACTAAACTACATTTTTTTCAAACATTAAGGCACTAAAAACCATAGTTTGGTCCAAATACATGGACTAAACTGCATTTCTTCCACTTAAATATGGACTAAACAAACTGTTTTCCAGTTAAAATACCAATTAAAGTGACACTCTCAAATAAATATGAACTAAACCTGCATTTCTCCCAAATGCAAATGGTTTAACTTGTCATTTTTCACACATATATGGACTAAACTACGTTTTTTCAAACATTAAGGTACTAAAAACCATAGTTTGGTTCAAATACATGGGCTAAACTGCATTTCTTCCACTTAAATATGGACTAAAACGGTTTTCCAGTTAAAATACCAATTAAACTGACGCTCTCAAACAAATATGAACTAAACCTGCATTTCTCCCAAATGCAAATGGTTTCATTTGTCATTTTTTCGAAACATATATGGACTAAACTACATTTTTTCAAACATTAAGGCACTAAAAACCATAGTTAGGTCCAAATACATGGACTAAATTGCATTTCTTTCACTTAAATATGGACTAAACAAACTGTTTTCCAGTTAAAATACCAATTAAACTGACGCTCTCAAATAAATATGAACTAAACCTGCATTTTCCCCAAATGCAAATGGTTTAATTTGTTGTTTTTCACACATATATGGACTAAACTACGTTTTTTCAAACATTAAGGCACTAAAAACCATAGTTTGGTCCAAATACATGGGCTAAACTGCATTTCTTCCACTTAAATATGGACTAAAACGGTTTTCCAGTTAAAATACCAATTAAAGTGACACTCTCAAATAAATATGAACTAAACCTGCATTTCTCCCAAATGCAAATGGTTTAATTTGTCATTTTTCACACATATATGGACTAAACTACGTTTTTTCAAACATTAAGGCACTAAAAACCATAGTTTGGTTCAAATACATGGGCTAAACTGCATTTCTTCCACTTAAATATGGACTAAAATGGTTTTCCAGTTAAAATACCAATTAAAGTGACACTCCCAAACATATAAAGAGTAAATCAGTGGTTCTTCCAGACCCAAATAGATTTAACTGCTGTTCTTAATACAATTACTGACTAAACTACATTTCTCCAAACACACTAAAATGGTTGTTTTTATCCATATATGGACCAAGTTCTTCAAACACACTAAAAACTATTTGGTTTGGTCAAAAATTAACTAAAACACATTTCTCTCAAAAAACTGCCTTTCTTCTATATGAGTTAAAAGTTATAGTTAAAAATACCAACTAAACTCACGCTCTCAAACATGTACAGACTAAAACGGTGTTTTTCTAAAACACATACAGACTAAACCAGCATTGCTGCTGAACGCAAATGGATTGAAGTGTTGTTCTCCACAAATATGGACTAAAACACAATTTTTGCAAACATAAATGCTCAGAGGATTGAAACAAGTTCTCCAGATTACAAAAACAGGCTACATTTCTGCAAACACACTAAAATTGTCATTTGACACAGATTTTTCAAACTCATTCAAACAAAGACTGACTAGGAAAGACTAAACTGTGCTTTTCCCAGACTAAACTACCTTCCAGACACATACTGTATGAACAAAACCAACCTTCCCCAAATGCTTTTGACTACACATATATAGAGAAAACAGCATTTTTTCAAACAGACCAACTAACTGGTTGTTTGCCATAAATATACAGAATGAACTGCCTTTCTTCCAAACGCATATGGACTAAACCAACTGTTCACCATTAAAAACAAACAACTAAACCAGTTTAACTGAAGATCAAACATATGCAGACTACAGGATTTCTTCAAATGCAAAAAGACTACTGTTCTATTAACTATTGTTCTCCACACATTAATGGACTAAACTACATTTCTGCAAACACAAACATGCTAAAAATGGTTGTTCACCACAAATACACACTAAACAACCTTTCCTAAAAAACACCTTTTTTCCAGACACATATGGACTAAACAGACTGTTCTCCAGTTTAAAAAAAAAAAAAAAACTACACCAGCATTTCTCCCAAAGACTAAACTGTTGTTCTCGACAAAAATATGGACTTAACACTGTTCGCCACAAACACACAGACTAAACCTGACTTATCTCAAACACGTACAGATTATCATTTTTTTATGCCAAAAATCATTAGGATATTACGTAAAGATAATGTTCCATGAACATATTTTGTAAATTTCCTTCCGTAAATATCAAAACTTCATTTCTGATTAGTAATATGCATTGCTAAAAACTTCATTTAGACAACTTCATAGGCGATTTTCTCAATATTTAGTTTTTTGCACCCTTAGATTTCAGATGTTCAAGACAAATATGAATGAAACCAGCTTTTCTACCAAATGGCAAGACTATAGACTAAACTGCCTTTTTTCCCCAGACACATATGGATTAAACTGACTGTTCTCCAGTTAAAAAAACAAAAACAGCCAACACAGACTATACCAGCATTTCTCCCAAATGCAAATAGACTAAACTGTTGTTCGCCACAAACATACAGATTATCATTTTTTATGCCAAAAATCACTAGGATATTAAGTAAAGATAATGTTTCATGAAAATATTTAGTAAATTTCCTATACCGTAAATATCAAAACTTCATTTCTGATTAGTAATATGCATTGCTAAAAACTTTATAGGCGATTTTCTCAATATTTAGAATTTTTGCACCCTCAGATTGCAGATTTTCAAGACTAATGAATAAAACCAGCTTTTTCTACCAAATGTGAACGCTATAAGGACACATATGGACTAAACAAGCCGTTTTTCAGTTACAAAACCAACTGAATGAATGCCCTCAAACATATAGACGCTAAACAAGCTGTTCTCCAGAACAAAAACAGACTAAACAGTTGTTCTTATATACGCAAATATGAACGAAGCCAGCTTTTTTACTAAATACATTCATACAAATCTGCTTTTTTTGCGTCCTTAACAAACTAAACTGAGCCTCTCTTAAAAATATGAAGACTTAAAACTGCTGGTTTTCCCAGACTATGCAGATTAAAAACACATACATGCCGTTCATTAAAGACTAAAATATCCATCGGCGGTTTTTCCAACACACATACAGTCTATAGAATACAGACTACACCAGCATTTCTCCCAAATGCAATATGGACTAAACCTACAGATAATCATTTTTTTATGCCAAAAATAATTAGGATATTAAGTAAAGATCATGTTCCGTGAACATGTTGTATTTATTATTTTGTATTTCACATTTTGTAACATGCTTCCTACCGTAAATATCAAAACTTAATTTTTGATTAGTAATATGCATTGCTAAAAACTTCATTTGGACACCTTTATAGGCAATTTTCTCAAAATTTAGATTTTTTGCACCCTCAAATTGCAGATTTTCAAAACAATATGAATGAAACCAGCTTTTCTTCCAAATGTGAAGGCTAAGACTAAACTGCCTTTCTTCCAGAAACATACGTACCAAACAAGCTGTTTTTCAGTTACAAAACCAACTAAATGAATGCCCTCAAATATATATAGACACTAAACAAGCTGTTCACCAGAACAAAAACAGACTAAACTGTTGTTCTTATATGTGACCCTGGACCACAAAACCAGTCTTAAGTCGCTGGGGTATATTTGTAGCAATAGCCAAAAATACATTGTAGGAGTCAAAATTATTGATTTTTCTTTTATGCCAAAAATCATTAGGAAATTAAGTAAAGATCATGTTCCATGAAGATCTTTTGTAAAATTCCTACTGTAAACCTATCAAAATGTAATTTTTGATTAGTAATATGCATTGTTAAGAACCTAATTTGGACAACTTTAAAGGTGATTTTCTCAGTCTTTTAGATTTTTTTGCATCCTCAGATTTCTGATTTCAAATAGATGTATCTCGGCCAAATATTGTCCTATCCTAACAAACCATACATCAATAGAAAGCTTATTTATTGAGCTTTCATATGATGTATAAATCTCAGTTTTGTCAAATTTAACCTTATGACTGGTTTTGTGATCCAGGGTCACATATAGGCAAATATGAACAAAACCAGCTTTTCTACCAAATATAAAGATGAAAAAGCAAAAACTGTTTTGTTTTTTTGCATTCTTAAACTAAACCGAAGCTCTCTCAAAAATATAAAGACTTAAAACTGCTGATTTTCCCAGACTATGCAGAATAAAAACATACATGCCCTGCTTTAAAGACTAAAATATCTACAGTTTTTCCAACACACATGTAGTCTATTAAACATCTGTTTTCCTGAAAACAAACTGTCATTCCTAATATATACACATTAAATTGCTGTTATTCAAACGTGCACAGATTAAACCAGCTGTTCACCACACATTAAAACACCAAACCAGCTGTTTCACAACAAATTGCACTTGACAGAGACTAAGCTATCTTGCTATTAAAATTGAAACGCATGAAGGTTTAATTCAATTATAACAAGTGAGGTCTCTTATATATAGCCTACAGTTGGTCAGTGAATCTCACCTCTAGATGATGCGGGTCGGATTGATCCTCGAGTTCTCGCGCATTGGCGTCTCCTGCGGCTCGGTTCCGTTCACACCCCCGTCAAGTCCAAACACACACCGGTACGAAACCCTCCGTGAGCGAACGGCTCCGTTCTTTCTCCCTCCTGCGAGCTGGAGGAACTGAAGGCTGAGGATCACATGCGAAAACGAGCTTTATAAGGGAGCCGCAGGATGCGCAAAGAGCTCTGATTGGACAGATCCTGCGCTGACTCCGCCCACAACATATTGATGGACGTGCGGCTGCTTGAGAAAGAAGTAAAGCGTGTTTACTCAACTAGAGTCTCAAATTACCTTTTGACTGAAAATGTCTCCAGAAATTAAATATATATATATATATATATATATATATATATATATAATTTAAGTGAAATAGAATAGAAGAGATTCCAAAAAAATTGCTAAAATGTGACCCTGGACCACAAAACCAGTCATAAGGTAAAATTTTACAAATCTGAGATATATACATCATATGAAAGTTCAATAATTAAGCTTTCTATTGATGTATGGTTTGTTTGGATAGGACAATATTTGGCCGAGATACATCTATTTGAAAATCTGGAATCTGAGGGTGTAAAAAAATCAAAATACTGAGAAAATCACCTTTAAAGTTGTCCAATTGAAGTTCTTAACAATGCATATTACTAATCAAAAATTACATTTTGATATATTTACAGTAGGTATTTTACAAAAAATCTTCATGGAACATAATTTTTACATAATTTCCTAATGATTTTTGGCATAAAAGAAAAATCAATAATTTTGACCCATACAAAGTATTTTTGGCTATTGCTACAAATATACCCCAGTGACTTAAGACTGGTTTTGTGGTCCAGGGTCACAAATATGTTTCCAAATTTTTAAACAGTAAGATTTTTAATGTTTTAATGTAAGAAAAGTATTTTCTGCTCACCAAGCCTGCTTTTATTTGATCTAAGGTACAGCAAAAACTGTAAAATTTTGAAATATTTTTACTATTTAAAATAGCTGTTTTCTATTTGAATATATTTTAAAATGTAATTTATTTGTGTGATTTCAAAGCTGAATTTTCTGCATCATTACTCCAGTCTTGAGTGTCATATGATCCTTCAGAAATCATTCTAATATTCTGATTTATTCTCATTTTTTATTATTATTATTATTATGTTGAAAACAGCTGAGTAGAATTTTTTAGGTTTGATGAATAGAAAGCTTAGAAAAACAGCATTTGTCTGAAATCAAAATCTTTTATAACACCTCTATCATCACTTTTCATCAATTTAAAGCATCCTTGCTAAATAAAAGTATTAATTTCTATAATTTCTTTCAGAAAATGTAGAATGACTCCAAAATTTTGAACGATATAGTGTTAAAATTTACAAAAGCTTTTTATTTCCGATAAATGCTGAACTTTGGATCTTACTATTTATCAAAGAATCCTGAAAAAAATTTACTCAACCGTTTAAAATATTGATAAAAGTAATAATAATAATAATAAATGTTTCTTGAACAGCAAATTATAATGATTTCTAAAGGATCATGTGACACTGAAGACTGGAGTAATGATGGTGAAAATTCAGCTTTGATCACAGAAACAAATTAAATTAAAAAAATATTCAAATAAAAGAAATGTTATTTTAAATAACAAATATATTTCACAATATTACAGCTTTTGCTGTACTTTGAATCAAATGAATGCAGGCTTGGTGAGCAGAAGAGACATCTTTATAAAACATTTAAAAAAACACTGGCAGTGTATATTTTTAACTTTTGTATAAAAACTAAAAATAAACATTTTTTAAATCAACTTTAAATGCATTTTGCCCATTAGATAAAAAACATACAACACATAATTTAAATAAAAATCAGCAAGGAACATATTTCATAATGCAATATGCATATTAATATATAAATATATTTATATACATATATAAATAAACATTAATATATTTTGTCATAATTTAAAATATTTAAAAAAACAAATAGAAGCTGCTAACAATGTCTCTATTTAGTAGGTATCTACTGTATAAATCAGTGTGTTTTTGTGAGTCAGATTTTCTCTTAAGTCAGCAAGTTTAACCTCCATCCATCCCTCATTCGCTCACAGGGGAAGCGAGTGCAATAATTCTCTTACTTGTGCAACATCTTGATCTGAACACTTGCTCGGGTCTCTGGGGTGATCGCAGATGCGAGGCTTGTTTACACCGCGATAAAAGCGCGTGCTCGTCTCTTCTCTTTGATACGGACGCGCTCGGCCTCTCTGGGAATAAACCTCATCTCTGCATTTACCGCAGGGCGAACAAGACCACAGATTTTCCTTAAAGATGTTGATGCCGTAGGGGGAAATATCTTTCATCATACAGTTCTGATAAAAAAAAATAAAATAAAAAAAAAACATGTTTATCCTCTTTTCGATTTGTAGAGGAAAATTGGAAAAACAAGACGTTTTCTGAAACACTAATTATTGTCAATCGGAATGAATCCAATAAGTCTGAGATCTTTAAAGTTTTGTTTATAGGCAGTACGATCCGCAGATTTGTTTACATGTGAGTTACTGCGAAATCCGAAACTTCCGCGCATGCGCAGTTGCCCAGTCGACGCGTTTAAAAGAAGTAAAAACTACCGCGATAACTGGAGCTAGGTGAGTATAATCGTTCTGTTTGCTTTATAAAATATGTTGTTTTAGGCTATAAGCAATACAATCCACAGATTTGTTTACATGTGCGTTACTCCGAAATTCGAACAAAATTTAAGCGCATGCGCAGTTGCAGAGTCGCGGCGTTTAAAAGAAGTAAAAATCGGGGATAAAATACCACGATAATTGACATTATGCACGAATTACTTCCTTGTTTAGTCAAGCCAGCTCAGTCATTTCCGGTCAACTGTACTGCCATAATATGAGCGTAGGCTACTTTGTTCGTTTTCTCTACATAATCCATTCACAATCGAAGAAAAGTGTTGTTTGTCTAAGAGGACCAAACGTCCATGTATACCGTTTCAAAAATGACAAAGGCCAGTTTAAAAAAATTCGCTAAAATAAATCAGCTAAATATGCGCTTGAGTCATTGCTATGATTGATTTTACAGTTCAAGATAAAACTTAAAAGATGCATTTATTCAATTTTATAAAATATTTCAAACTCCTATTGAGTGCATCATTTAATTATTATACCATCAATATTTAACGTATTTGTAGTGAACTATATATTGGTATTTAAATAATTCACCCTTATAGGCTGTTTGTGTGTGAGCTTAATGACTTTCTGCACTTGCTATAGGCTACTATATACTTAAGGACGGTAAAAGTACTACAACTGAATTTATTATAGGCTACTAGTAATTTTATAATAAATCGAAAATAAAACGTCATAATAATTAATCCTCTGCTGCCATCTATTGGTTATTTGGGTAATTCCATATTATTTTAGCCAAAAAATAGACGTTGTTTTCGAGGAACCTACTTGTTGTTTTCCGTGAAAAGTCATTTTTTCCGATGCCGTTTTTATGAATGAAAAGTGAGTCCTTGAAATACATTTTGTTTCACAGCTGTAGAGTTAGAAAATAATAAAGGCTTTAAAATATTGCAAGATTTAAAAAAGGTGTTAATGAATATGAAGGCAAGTAAGTGATTATCAAGAATACATTAAAATGTCCTTGGTTTATCTTTATGCGGAAGTTCTAAAGAAGGCTCCGTGCATATGGTGAATTGGGGCTAGGTGAGTATAATCCTTCTGTTTGCTTTATAAAATAGCCTATCTAAAAGAAAGTAGGACATGTCAGAACAGTATTTTGTGTATTGAATAGGCCTACTTCGTTTTCTCAAATGACCGGTAAAGATATAAATAAACATAGGTCTCAAAGTGAAGCGTAAACAAATAGGTAGCGGAACTGCGCATGCGCGCGAGGTATTTGTCAATTTGGTTTAAAGTTGTTAACATGCTTAATTGTTTTCTTATCGATCGTTTTATTGCAGGTTTGTATCTCACTAGAGCTGCAAAAGGATTAGTCGTGATTAATCGATTTAAAATAAAAGTTTATACATACATGTATGTATTTATACAAAATATATATTTATGTTAAATATTTATATTAATATATAACAAATTATATACAACTGTTTACATACAATTACATACAATACATACAAATAAAAATATATAGGATCATAAATACAGAAAAAAAAAAACTAATATTGTGAAATATTATTACAGTTCTTCTATTTCAATAAACATTAAAAATCTAATTTATTTTTCACATTAACCTTCAGAAATCATTCTATTATGCTGATTTAGTATCAGTTGTGTTGCTTAACATTTTTTGGAACCTGTGATGCTTTTTTTGGGGATTCTCTGATAATAATTCCATAGATAATTCTAATAATAAATCAGCATATTAATGATTTCTGAAGGATCATGTGACACTGAAGACCAGAGTAATGGCTGATGAAAATTCAGCTCTGCATCACAGGATTTTTTTTAATGTATATTAAAATAGTAACCATTATTTTATATTGCAATAACATTTTGCAGTATTATTGTTGTTTTCTGTATTTTCGATCAAATAAATGCATGTCTTGATAAGCATAAGAGACTTCTTTAAAAAACATTACAAGTCCTACTGATCCCAAACATCTGTTTATGTTTGTGCATTTAAATATATACATAATAAATATACACATATAGTATGCAAACATAAACTTTATTTTGAATCAATTAATCACGACTAGTCTCTTTGCAAACTCGGATTCGGATCGTTTGTGGTGTTTATATAAGGCCATTAATCTAATTACTAACAGATGATTGGGTTGCATGTAAATCTAGCTACTGTCCTGTACATTTTATCTGCTCACAAACTCTAATCAGCATGGTCAACCAGATCCCAATTCAGGCCTGATAATTAATATAAATGACTGATTTAGACACTCAAAAAACCTTGTTAATCAAAAGTCTATTTTTGCACCCATTTCTCAGCAATGTCATGACAAAAAAATCCAGGGATTACTTTTGACTTTCTACTGGGTTCTTGTCTATATATATATTTTTAAAACTTTCATATTGAGTTATTGAGTGGAAATCTTGAGCTGTAATGAGGACGTGCAGCAGGTGCATTTTGGCTCATGGTCCGACACAGAGAAACCAATCCAGGAATCTGAGAGGCCAGTGACAAAGGGAAAGTTGTCAGGACGGTGTCTCGGTTACAAACACACACTCGTGTGTCCGAGGACAGTAACAGAATGAACTTTCATGTGCAGTGAACACTCAGATTTTTGTCCGCTGTGTCGGATCAAATCACATTCATTGATGCTGTTCTCATAGGTAACAAACAACAACAAAAAGACAGTTCTGGCCATAAAAAATGACTATAAAAATGGTCAAGAATTGATGGAAGCCCGGTTCCGCCACTGAATAATAATTTAAAAAAAAATCTCACAATTCTGTATGATTTAAAATTGTATGATACAAACTAGCAATTCTGACTTTCTCAATTGCTACAAAGTTACAAAGTCGGAATTGCAAGATATATACTGGCAATTCTGAGAAATAAAGTTGTAATTGCGTGATTATAAAGTCACTATTGTGTAATATAAAATCGCAATTCTGATTTTTTCCTCAGAACTGTGAGATATAAACACAATTGTGAGTTATAAAGTCAGAATTCCGTGATATAAACTCACAATTATGAGTTGTAAAATCAGAATTGTTAGATATAAACTCGTAATTCTGACTTTTTTCTCAGATTTGTGAAATATAATAGAGAATTGCGAGTTATAAAGTCAGAATTCCGAGATATAAACTCGCAATTCTGAGAAATAACGTCACTATTGTGTGAAATATACTCACGATTTCTAACTTTTTTCTCAGAATTGTGAGATATAAACACAATTGCGAGTTATAAAGTCAGAATTGTGATATATAAACTCTTAATTCTGAGAAATAGTTACTATTGTGTGATATAAAGTAAACTTGCAATTTCTGACTTTTTTTTTTCAGAATTGTGAGATATAAACACAATTGCGAGTTATAAAGACAAAATTCCAGGATATAAACTCTTAATTCTGAGAAATAGTCACTATTGTGTGATATAACTCGCAATTCTGACTTGTTTCCATCAGAATTGTGAGATATAAACACAATTGCGAGTTATAAAGTCAGAAGTGTACGATATAAACTTTGTTCTGTAATCAGTCTTTTTTTTTTTGTCTCATCAGAACTGGACTTTATAACTCGCAATTGCGAGTTTATATTCCACAGTTAAGAGAAAAAAAAAGTCAGAATTGCGAGAATCTCATTATTGCAATGCAATGCCAAAATAAAAATGATAATAAAAATAGAAAACAACGATTAATTAATTTAAGATGACTGTAATTTTTAAGCTTTGAAGAATTATTTAAAAAGAAAGCATGACCACTAAGACGTAAATATAGGCTCTTTCTTGAAGCATAAATTTGTGCATTTGTGAATCCGATTTAGAAAGAAGTCGGATTCGACTGTTTACATGCTTAATTTTTTCTTATTGATCATTTTATTTCCTACATTTCACTTTTCAGTTCACTCCATTGATCCTGCTCACAGGCAACAAACAACAAAAAGAACGATATTAAAGATATTAAAGCTGACCATGAAAATAGTCAAGAAGTCTCATAATTGCAATTCAATGCAAAAAGGAAAAAAAATACTATATAATAATAAACTAGAAAATAATAATAATTCTAAGGTGCATTGCAGTAAGAACGGTTAAATTGTCACAAATAAAAATATAAAAATAAATGATAATAAATAAAATATAATGCTATTTCCTTTTAATTTTAACTCCAGAATTCATATGACTAGCATTCTGAAGATTTAATGAGGGTTTAACTGTATGAAGTATAGATATACAGCAGAGGAAAACTGTAACATTTGCTCTCAGAGGAGCAGTTTTTAATGATTACACGCTTTTATTCTCTTTGATGCTTTCAGCATGTTCTCTCTCAACTCTCTGCACACTGTTGCGTTTCTCTGTCTGTCCTGCAGTGCAATAGTGTGCAGTGTTACAGCGCCACCTGTAGGTCAACACAACCTTTTCATCTACCTGCACTGATTAATAAACAGAGAGAAAGATGTTGCTTTAAAAGAAACTGGAACCTAAATGGAACTTATTTGAAACGCAAAAGAGATGCAGCTCACAGATTTCAGTTTGCAAAGTTAATAATGCATTGGACTAATATTTAGAAAATTACAGAGCACACACAAATACTGTGTAAAATACTAACATTTTTCACTGAGCTCATCAGAATGCATTCTGGGATTGCCCTAGATCTCTATAAAGACAAAGAATATTTAATGCCAGAATTATTAGATATGTAGGCAGCTCACTAGGTTTTGTGACAGAGAGTTTCCGTCTCAGGAAAAACATGTGGATTTGTCTTTTTTTCATCTGTTACGCCTGGCCTGTTTCTGTCTACCTGTCGACAGGTGTAACAAACACATCGTAACACGCTTATATAAGACTCTCTCTCAGGTTTGATGAGCAGCAGATGTTCTAACAGTTGCATTAATGACTCACGCGCTGCTAAAAATAGCCGTCTTTGGGGTGTGATTTATTATTTATGAGCGTGTGTGTGTGTGTGTGTGTGATAATGACATCAAATGTGCTCTGACTCCACCTCTCTCTTTAATTAGACACACCGATCAGCTGTATGGAGATCAAACAGGAAGTGCAAGCAGCAGCAAACGGATGTCCGCGGCTCTGCGCTTGTCTGGTGGCACGTCTCTGATCTGATACGACAAAACGTTCTGTGAAAAAACACAGCTGAAGACCCTCTGTTTAATAGCATGTCGTTAATAGACTTTATTAAGGTGGCTGAGAGAGCTCAACGTGCTGCAACTTAAGAAAACACATGCAAACAATAAAAAACGACAACAAATTTAGAAAACATCTTCATCAGTTTGACTACACAGGCGCTGCAAATCCTCGCAAAGCAAACACAAATACGAAAACGCGCTGCAAACTCAGAAACGCACTGCAAATAGCACGGAGCACAACGGAAATGTTTCAGGGGGACCTCAAAAAGTGATGAACCCATCTGGGACCAAGTTCCGATCTGAATCAAGTGAACCTGCTCCGAAGTTCCGATCTGAATCAAGTGAACCCGCTCCAAAGTTCCGATCTGAATCAAGTGAACCCGCTCCGAAGTTCCGATCTGAATCAAGTGAACCCGCTCTGAAGTTCCGATCTGAATCAAGTGAACCCGCTCCGAAGTTCCGATCTGAATCAAGTGAACCCGCTCCGAAGTTCCGATCTGAATCAAGTGAACCCGCTCCGAAGTTCCGATCTGAATCAAGTGAACCCGCTCCGAAGTTCCGATCTGAATCAAGTGAACCAGCTCCAAAGTTCCGATCTGAATCAAGTGAACCCGCTCCGAAGTTCCGATCTGAATCAAGTGAACCCGCTCCGAAGTTCCGATCTGAATCAAGTGAACCAGCTCCGAAGTTCCGATCTGAATCAAGTGAACCCGCTCCAAAGTTCCGATCTGAATCAAGTGAACCCGCTCCGAAGTTCCGATCTGAATCAAGTGAACCCGCTCCGAAGTTCCGATCTGAATCAAGTGAACCCGCTCCGAAGTTCCGATCTGAATCAAGTCAACCCGCTCCGAAGTTCCGATCTGAATCAAGTGAACCCGCTCCGAAGTTCCGATCTGAATCAAGTGAACCCGCTCCAAAGTTCCGATCTGAATCAAGTGAACCCGCTCCGAAGTTCCGATCTGAATCAAGTGAACCCGCTCCAAAGTTCCGATCTGAATCAAGTGAACCCGCTCCGAAGTTCCGATCTGAATCAAGTGAACCAGCTCCAAAGTTCCGATCTGAATCAAGTGAACCCGCTCCAAAGTTCCGATCTGAATCAAGTGAACCCGCTCCAAAGTTCCGATCTGAATCAAGTGAACCCGCTCCGAAGTTCCGATCTGAATCAAGTGAACCAGCTCCAAAGTTCCGATCTGAATCAAGTGAACCCGCTCCGAAGTTCCAATCTGAATCAAGTGAACCAGCTCCAAAGTTCCGATCTGAATCAAGTGAACCCGCTCCGAAGTTCCAATCTGAATCAAGTGAACCCGCTCCGAAGTTCCGATCTGAATCAAGTGAACCCGCTCCGAAGTTCCGATCTGAATCAAGTGAACCCGCTCCGAAGTTCCAATCTGAATCAAGTGAACCCGCTCCGAAGTTCCGATCTGAATCAAGTGATTTGCGATACTCAAAGTTCAAACCAAATGATTTGCGAACCTCTCCGAAGTTCAGAACTGAATCAAATGATTCGTGATACGCAAAGTTTCGGTGATTTGCAAACCCACTCTGAACAAAGTCCGATTTAAATAAAATGATTTGTGATACGTGAAGTTCCGTCAAATGATTTGCGAACCATTTTCAAAGCCCCGATGGGTTCGCACTCCTCAATCTAAATCAAATGATTCACGATATCTGAATCAATACCATATGTGTGCTTTATTTAATTATTACAAGTGATGTCGAAATTCACAAATGAATGGCTCTTTTAAACTGCCTTTGTGAACTGAATGATCAAGTCTCGAGTTTCAGTTTGAATCAATCAGAGCGGTTCCAGCAAAAATGACTCAATTGATTCAGTTTGCTTGTTTTGGTTGCTTGTTTTGCTCCTTCAGCCATGTACTATTACTTGGCTTATAGTTTACTAGTTTTATAAGATTAACAAAAATAATGGGAGAAAAAATATATGTTTACAAAAAAAAAATATCTAGACATTTCTATTCTAGACGACATCCAACACAAATCTACAAACCAGGTGAGGTAAAAAGTTTAATGCTAACTAGTGGAAAAACTCCATTAATATAATGAGCTGCAGCTCAAAATACACATTAGATGGAAAAATTGTGCATTATGATGGCATTTGTAGCTTAATTCACTATATCTGAAATAGTTTGAGCACTGCAGTTTAGTTAGTGAATACTCTAATGAATATTTGAGATATTATTGTTGTATCTGACTAGATCTAGTCTATATAGAGTGATAGTTAATGTAAAAAGAGCAAATGGGAGAAGCAGATGAGCACAAAACCACAGAACAACAAAGTTAAAGAGGGTAAACCTTATTATTCAACTGAATTGCAGCTGATTTGAATTTGCTATTTCGGATACAGATGAAATTACAACAACAGTGGTTGCATACACATATTTTTAATTGCTTAAATAAAATTATAGCTAGGGACATTTTAGTAGTTGCTGGAGAATGTTTGGTTACAACTTTGAGAGCTGTTAGATAAGATTATTACCAGGAGGGACATTCTCATGCTAAAAGCATTTTATTGGACAAAAATCTGTACATGCGGCTGAATGCAAGATGATGACGTTATATTTCTGGACTGTTTCCACTGGAGGAGAAAGACCAATTTGAATCCAATCTGCTTAAGGGGAGACACTGCAGGCAAAAACACCTGTCAAGTTTGAGATTTTGGGCTTTTTGGTGTTTCATAAAGTGTTTTTTTAGACTAGTGGAAAGAAAACATCCAAAAGACACTGTTAAGTGTTTCTTTTATAGCACTTTATCAATGTGTCAATAGATTTCAATTATAATCCATATTTTTAAAGGCCATGAGTTTTGTTCTCCTACACTGAGATATAAATCTCCACTTCAGTTGCACTTACACACACTGAACTTTGCATTTTTATTCCTGTCTGTATCCTGTAGGCTTTTACAAAGGGATTTGTTCATATAGAATTTGCTTGATTTTATACATTTTATTTCTCAAAAACTGTGAAAAATATATCGTTTTATGCCCGTTCTAAGTATTTTCTGAATTACGGCGTGACAAAATCACCTCTGTAAAAACATTTGACTCTAATATGTCAAAAATTGTAATTAAACAAGAATTTTGAAACTGACTTCATCCAGTGTTTAGATTTTTGTACTAGAAATGTATGCAAATGAGCATTTATTTAATTAAATATTGCCTCATTTGCATATTTAATCCTAACATTTTAGAAAATTTGTAATACAAAAAATGTTTGCAATTATCAATGTAATCGATCAACTGAATAAGTAAGGCGATACCTATTAGTTATTTTTTTTACCCTATTCACCTGCAGTGTCTCGCCTTAATGCAAGATGTGGAAAAAAATAAGATGTGATGCATTTGCCATTTCATTTTTTTTTTTTTTTTGTTTAGACTCCCCAAATCTTATAATTAAAGGGTTTTCTTGACTAAAGGCTTGATATGCTCAGATTATGATTGATTGCTCAGTCTCAGTGCAGTAAAACGCTCATTAATATGCTCAGCATCACTGTCATCAAAGTGCAGAGGGGCGTGTTGGGGGCGGAGCCTCTCACATCAGTGGATGTGAAGGGAATTTCAGGTTGAGCAGTGATAGCGCAGTGTTCCTGATTGGTGCCGACGCAGGATGCGTATGCCATTGCATGTGCGATATAGTTCTGCTCAAAAACACCCTGGAAGAGATGAGCCATGGGGCCGCGGGCAAACAGAGCCACATCCTCGCCTCCGTGGGTCTCAGAATCCAGCGGGACGGCCGACTGCTGAACGTAGTCGTCAGCGGCTGAGAGAGAGAATGGAATAAACGCTCACATAATATCATAATATAAGAGATGAAATGTGAGATTCTTACTGGTGTCAACATCACGGATGTCTGGACGCTTGTTGTTGGTGATTTTGTGTCCCGGTCCGTTTCCGTACATCAGAGTTGTGTAGGGTAAAAGGTCCATGGCAAAGAGTGGAGACTTTCCTGAGAAACAACATGAGAATTGAGAATTGAGATGATTCAGAATTGAGTCAGAATTTTATCAAAATAAGAGGATCGTACAAAATGCAAGTTATTGTGTATTTAGTACTGACCTGAATGAGATATTTCAGATAAAAGATTTTTACATATAGTCCACAAGAGAAGATAATAGTTGAATTTATAAAAAATGACCCTGTTCAAAAGTTTACTTAATAAAAAGATTCACAAACCTGCTCTGAGGTTTTGATCTGAATCAAATGATTTGCGATACGCAAAGTTCTGATTAAATGATTTGTGATTCTCATTCTGAAATTCCGATCTGAATCAAAAGATTCACGAACCTGCTCCGAAGTCTCGATCTGAATCAAATGATTTACGAACCTGCTCCAAAGTCTCAATCTGAATCAAATGATTTGCGATACGCAAAGTTCTGATTAAATGATTTGTGATTCTCATTCTGAAATTACGATCTGAATCAAATGATTCACGAACCCGCTCCGAAGTCTCGATCTGAATCAAATGATTTACGATACACAAAGTGCTGATTAAATGACTGACGCTTCGAAATTTCGATCTGAATCAAAAGATTTATGAACCTGCTCAATCCGAATCAAATGATTCGTGATATGCTAAGTTTAGATCAAATGATTTACGATACATGCTGCGAAATTATGATCTGAATCAAAAGATTCATGATATGCCAAGTTACGATTAAATGATTCGCAATTTTTGCTTCGAAGTCCCTATCTGAATCAAATGATTCGTGATATGCAAAGTTCCATTCAAATGATTCATGATTTGAATCAAAAGATTCATTAACAGCTCTGAAGTCTCGATCTGAATCAAATGATTTGCGAACCCGCTCCAAAATCTTGATCTGAATCAAATGAAATGCGAAGTTCCGATCAAATTATTTGTGATTCACACTTTGAAATTCCGATCTGAATCAAAAGATTTACAAACCTGCTCTGAAGTCTTGATCTGAATCAAATCATTTGCGATACGTGAAGTTCAGATTAAATGATTTGCGATTTGAAATTCTGTTTTGAATCAAAAGATTCACAAACGTACTCCAAAGTCTTGATCTGAACCAAATGATATGCGAATATCTGATCAAATGGTTCGCAATTTGCACTTCGAAATTCTGATCTGAATCAAATGATTCACGAACCAGCTCTAAAGTCCCGATCTGAATCAAATAATTCGTGATATGCAAAGTTCCATTCAAATGATTCATGATTTGAATCAAAAGATTCATTAACCGCTCCAAAGTCCCGATCTGAATCAAATGATTTGTGATATGCGAATATCTAAATAAAAATGATTTGCAATTTGCGCCTTGAAATTCTGATCTGAATCAAATGATTCGCAAACCTGCTCCAAAGTCTCGATCTGAATTAAATGATTAGTGATACGCAAAGTTCTGATTAAATGATTCGCGATTTGAAATACTGTTTTGAATCAAAAGATTCACAAACGTACTCCAAAGTCTTGATCTGAATCAAATGATATGCGAATATCTGATCAAATGATTCGCAATTTGCACTTTGAAATTCTGATCTGAATCAAATGATTCATGAACCTGCTCCGAAGTCTCGATCTGAATCAAATGATTTACGATACACAAAGTGCTGATTAAATGATTGACGCTTCGAAATTTCGATCTGAATCAAAAGATTTATGAACCTGCTCAATCCGAATCAAATGATTCGTGATATGCTAAGTTTAGATCAAATGATTCACGATACATGCTGCGAAATTATGATCTGAATCAAAAGATTCATGATATGCCAAGTTACGATTAAATGATTCACAATTTGTGCTTCGAAGTCCCGATCTGAATCAAATAATTTGTGATATGCAAAGTTCCATTCAAATGATTCATGATTTGAATCAAAAGATTCATTAACCGCTATGAAGTCTCGATCTGAATCAAATGATTTGCGATTTGCAGTTCGATATTCTGGGCTGAATCAAAAGATTCACAAACCCGCTCCAAAGTCCCGATCTGAATCAAATGATTTGTGATATGCAAAGTTCCATTCAAATGATTCATGATTTGAATCAAAAGATTCATTAACCGCTCTGAAGTCTCAATCTGAATAAAATGATTTGTGATATGCGAATATCTAAATAAAAATGATTTGCAATTTGCACCTTGAAATTCTGATCTGAATCAAATGATTCGCAAACCTGCTCCAAAGTCTCGATCTGAATTAAATGATTAGTGATACGCAAAGTTCTGATTAAATGATTTGCGATTTGAAATACTGATTTTGATCAAAAGATTCACAAACGTACTCCAAAGTCTTGATCTGAATCAAATGATATACGAAGTTCCGATCAAATTATTTGTGATTCACGCTTTGAAATTCCGATCTGAATCAAAAGATTTACAAACCTGCTCTGAATCAAATCATTTGCGATACGCAAAGTTCTGATTAAATGATTTGCGATTTGAAATTCTGTTTTGAATCAAAAGATTCACAAACCCACTTCAAAGTGTCGATCTAAATCATATAATTTGTGAAATGCGAATATCTGATCAAATGATTCGCAATTTGCACTTCGAAATTCTGATCTGAATCAAATGATTCACGAACCAGCTCCAAAGTCTCGATCTGAATCAAATGATTTGCGATATGCAAAGTTCTGATTAAATGATTTGTGATTCTCATTCTGAAATTGCGATCTGAATCAAATGATTCACGAACCTGCTCCGAAGTCTCGATCTGAATCAAATGATTTACGATACACAAAGTGCTGATTAAATGATTGACGCTTCGAAATTTCGATCTGGATCAAAAGATTTATGAACCTGCTCAATCTGAATCAAATGATTCGTGATATGCTAAGTTTAGATCAAATGATTCACGATACATGCTGCGAAATTAAGATCTGAATCAAAAGATTCATGATATGCCAAGTTACAATTAAATGATTCGCAATTTGTGCTTCGAAGTCCCGATCTGAATCAAATAATTCGTGATATGCAAAGTTCCATTCAAATGATTCATGATTTGAATCAAAAGATTCATTAACCGCTCTGAAGTCTCGATCTGAATCAAATGATTTGTGATTTGCAGTTCGATATTCCGGGCTGAATCAAAAGTTTCACAAACCCACTCCAAAGTCCCGATCTGAATCAAATGATTTGTGATATGCGAATATCTAAATAAAAATGATTTGCAATTTGCACCTTGAAATTCTGATCTGAATCAAATGATTCGCGAACCCGCTCCAAAGTCCCGATCTGAATTAAATGATTAGTGATACGCAAAGTTCTGATTAAATGATTCGCGATTTGAAATACTGATTTTGATCAAAAGATTCACAAACGTACTCCAAAGTCTTGATCTGAATCAAATGATATACGAAGTTCCGATCAAATTATTTGTGATTCACGCTTTGAAATTCCAATCTGAATCAAAAGATTTACAAACCTGCTCTGAATCAAATCATTTGCGATACGCAAAGTTCTGATTAAATGATTTGCGATTTGAAATTCTGTTTTGAATCAAAAGATTCACAAACCCACTTCAAAGTGTCGATCTTAATCATATAATTTGTGAAATGCGAATATCTGATCAAATGATTCACAATTTGCACTTCGAAATTCTGATCTGAATCAAATGATTCACGAACCAGCTCCAAAGTCTCGATCTGAATCAAATGATTTGGGATACACAAAGTTCCAGTCAAATTATTCACAATTTACGCCTCGAAATTCTAATCTAAATCAAATGATTCATGAACCCTCTCCGCAGGCCCAATCTGAATCAAATGATTTGTTATATGTGCGATGATTCATGATTCACGCTTTAAAATTCCGATCTGAATCAAATGATTTGTGATTCACACTTCGGAATTTTGATCTGAATCAAAAGATTCACGCACCTGCTCAAATTCCCGATCTGAATCAAATGATTTGTGATACATGAAGTTCCGATTAAATGATTCACAAACCTGCTTCAAAGTCCCAATCTGAATCAAATAATTTACAAACTCACGCTAAAGTGCCAATCTGAATCAAATGATTCATGATTCACGCTTTGAAAATGCGATCTGAATCAAAAGATTCATGAACCCACTCCGAAGGCCCAATCTGAATCAAATGATTCGCAATACGTTAAGTTCAGATCAAATGATTCACAATTTGAAATTCTGATTTGAATTAAAAGATTCACAAACCCATTCTGAAGTCTCGATCTGAATTAAACGATTCACGATATGCGAATATCTGATCAAATGATTTGCAATTTGCACTTCGAAATTCCGATCTGAATGAAATGATTTGCGAACCCGTTCCAAAGTCTCGATCTGAATCAAATGATTTGCGATACACAAAGTTCCAGTCAAATGATTCAAACTATGAAATTCACAATTTGAATCAAAAGATTCATGAACGCACTCCGAAGGCCCAATCTGAATCAAATGATTCGCAATACGTGAAGTTCCGATCAAATGATTCGCAATTTGAATAAAAAGATTCATGAACCCGCTCCAAAATCTTAATCTGAATCAAATGATTCATGATATGCGAATATCTGATCAAATGATTTGCAATTTGCACTTCGAATTTCCGATCTGAATCAAATGATTTGCGAACCCGCTCCAAAGTCTCAATCTAAATTAAATGATTCGCGATACACAAAGTTCCAGTCAAATGATTCACGATTCAAATTCGAAATTCCAATCTGAATCAAAAGATTCACAAACCCGCTCCGAAGGCCCAATCTAAATCAAATGATCTGCAATATGCAAAGTTTCAATGAAATGATTTGTGAGTCACGCTTCAAAATTCTGATCTAAAACAAAAGATTCACGAACCCGCTACGAAGTCTTGATCTGAATCAAATGATTCGTGATTCATGCTTTGAAATTTTGATCTGAATCTAAAGATTCATGAACCCGCTGCGAAGTCCCAATCTGAATAAAATAATTCACGATGATATGCAAATTTCCGATTAAATGATTGGTAAACCTGCTTTAAAGTCTGATGTTGAAATTTGCAAATGAATGGCTCATTTAAACTGTCTTTTTGAACTGGAAGACCGAGTTTAAGTTTGAAACAATCGGAGCGCTTCCAGAAGAAAAAAACATGCATGAAGAGCCGGGGAGTGAAAACATTTTGAATTTGAAGATCAGGGTAAATTTAATTAATTTTGTCTTCTGGAAAACATGTATCTGTAGCCTCTGAAAGGCAGTACTAAATGAAAAAATACGATATTTAGGCAAAATAAGAAAAATGTACACATCTCGAATTCTGTTCAAAAGTTTTCACCCCGTCTCCTAATGCATGGTTTTTCCTTCTGGAGCATCAGTGAGTGTTTGAACCTTCTGTAATAGTTGCATATGAGTCCCTCAGTTGTCCTCAGTGTGAAAAGATGCATCTCAAAATCATACAGTCATTGTTGGAAAGGGTTCAAATAGACAAAAATGATGGAAAAACCAAAGAATTTGTGGAAGCTGAAGGATTTTTCTGAAGAACAGCAGGCAGTTTAACTGTTCAGGACAAACAAGGGACTCATGAACAACTATCACTAGACAAAGTGAAGTATTAAGAGTCAAGTGGGCTCTTGTGGGCTATATTTAAACATCTTTTATGTGAAATATCTTATTCAGGTCAGTACTAGCGAACAGAAACATACCCAGAATGCTGTTTCCTCTGAAGGGGTATCCGTTGAAGGTAAAGGCGTGGGAGTGGTCAGCCGTGACGACCGTCAGAGTCTCCTCCTCATTGGTCAGCGCCAGTCCGCGGGCGATAGCTTCATCGAGGGCAACCGCCTCATGCAGCGCCATGGAAGCGCGACTGTCATGATGTCCCTGATCGATACGACCGCCTGTGAAAGGATACAAATCTGATCAGGTCTGATTGATAAATATGTGAGATTTTAATTTATAGTGTTTAAATCATCAGACAGTGCTGCAAAACTATTGCACATGGTTTATTCATAAATTCTGATTGATTTTGGAATGGATTTGGGGATGGGTTGGTTGTTTGTAAATTGATTACCTTCCACCAGCAGGAAGAATCCGTTGGGATTTTTCCTCAGGATCTGAATGGCTTTTTCTGTGGTTTCTGAGATGGACGGATCCATATTGGGATCTCTCTCCACATCAAACCGAAGATCACCCGGCTCAAATAGAGCTGGAGAGACAAAAAAATGTCAACATTTTTGTTAAAAGTTCATTTGAAATCTTCATCAAGACAGGGTTATTTTTATTCAAAATAAATATTAGAATAAATACAAATAAATGTAGTAAATATTATAAATTTAAACTTACAGTTTTTACAAACATTATGTAATGTTATAATTAGAGTTAGGGTTATTTTAAATGAAAGATTAAATAAAAAAATATATATAATAACTATTGTACATATTTTAAAAAAATAAATAAAGTAAAATTGTTAAAAACATTTTAATTGCTAGGGTTAGAGTTAGGTGGATTTTAACTGAAAGATTAAAATAAATGTAATAAATATGATCAATATTACACATAAAATAAAATTATTAAAAACATTTGAATTGTTAAGGTTAGAGAGATATAAAATATAAAACTATAATAAAATAATATTGTAAAAATTCAAAAAATGAAATAAAGAAATTGTTAAAAACATTTGAATTGTTAAGGTTAGAGAAATATAAAATGTAAAACTATAATAAAATAATATTGTAAAAATTCAAAAAATGAAATAAAGAAATTGTTAAAAACATTTTAATTGCTATCGTTAGAGTTACTTGAAAGATTAAATACAAATAATATAATAAATATGATAAATATTACAAATAAATACAAATAAAATAATATTAGAAAAAAGTTTGGTTATTGTAATTAAAATAAAACTTAAATAAAAATAAATGTAATAAATATAAATATTAAAAATAAAATTTAAATAAAACAAATAAAAATTAATGTCATAAATATTATAGATATTACAAATTAATGCAAATAAAAAAAACAATAAAACATTTTAATTGTTATAGTTAGAGTTAGGGTTATTTTAACTGAAAGAAAGATAAAATATAGTTTTATAAACATTTTAATTGTTAGGACTAAAGTTATGTTTTTTTTTTTGTTTTTATTAAAAAAAGATTAAGTAGTATAAATAAAGATAACAATAATAAGTATTTAAAATATTTAAAAAATAAAATAAATATAAAATATATTACCTGAAAAACGTAAACTAAATAAAAATGTAAAATGTTGTCTTGGTAACTAACTGAAATAAGTTTAAGTTACTAACTGGAAAAAAAAAAAAAAAAAAAAAACTTAAATAAATATAAAAAATAATTTATACCTAAATATTAATATATATATAAAAAAAAAGCATATAACAAAATGGCTACAAAATTAAACTAAAATTAAAATGTAAATCAAGCTTAATTAAAAATATTAACAAAAACTTGTTTGAAGCTCATGAGCTCAGTTGCTCTGGTTT
This sequence comes from Garra rufa, assembly GCF_049309525.1. Lineage (NCBI taxonomy): Eukaryota > Metazoa > Chordata > Actinopteri > Cypriniformes > Cyprinidae > Garra > Garra rufa. The sequence goes on from NC_133374.1 coordinate 3,734,540, forward strand.
AGAAACTCAAACCCATTTGTTTTTATCTTTATAAATGCCTCTCACCCATCAGATAATCTGTTTTTTCAGGATCCACAGCATCAAAGTCCGTCTTATTCCACACGTATCTCGCAACCTACACATTTATCAGAAATATTGCATGTAAAGATGATGCTGAAATATGTTTTCAGCATTCTTTAAGATATCAAAATATTTACTTTTTTATTAATAAACCAGATGCTCTTCTGGTTCTCCTCACCTTTCCCTCCTTCATGCTCAGCCACTCATCTATGAGGTTTCTGTTGTCTTCTCTCTTTCCCTGTGCGCTCAGATCTGCGGGATACTCCGGATCGGGAAACCCTTTAGGCGTCATGTACTTCCGTCCTCCTCCGATGATCACCTGCATGTGCACAAAGTCATCTGTTTGCTCTCAAGGTTTCATCAGGTAAAAGAACACTGAGTGCAAATGATACGATTACACTAAACAAGATCTAAATGAGTTTGTTTGTTCATCAGATTTGGAGAAATTTTTTTTTGTGTGTCTTTTTATTGTTTTATGGTTCGTTCTATCATTCTTTCTATCATTTTACAGTTTTTTTTTTCTTTCGGTCATTTTATGGTTCTTTTCTTTTTTTAAAAAAGTCATTTTCCTGGATTTTTTCAATAGAGGAAGTGTTATTATAGATTATGGACTCATATTTTAGCTGGAAACAACAGTTTGAAGTTAAAAACATTTTAATTATGGATTCATGTCTTACAAACACACAACTTCTAGCTTCACTAGACGTTAATTGATGGACTGGACTATTGTGGATTATCAATGGATCCTCTGGAGTGAATGGGTGCCGTCAGAATGAGAGTCCAAACAGCTGATAAAAACATCACAAAAATCCACAAGTAATCCACACCTCTCCAGTCCATCAGTTAACATCTGGAGAAGACAAAAGATGCATGTTTGTAAGAAACAAACCCATCTTTAAGATTTTTTTTAACTAAAACGCGAGTCCATAATTCATAATAACGCTTCCTCCAGTGAAAAAGTGGTCTGGTCTGAATCAGGAGAGAAATCTGCACAGATCAAGCACCGTTTACGAGACAAAACAGCTCTGAACGTTAACATTCTGACGGAACCCATTCACTCCAGAGGATCCATTGGTGAGACAGTGAGGAAATCACACATTTCTACAGATCTGATGACAAATTCTATTGTTTTATCATTCCTTCTGTCATTGTATTTTTCTTTCTAATGTCTTTTCTATCATTTTATCATTGCTTAATATTTTTCAATCAGTCATTCTATTTTATGGTTCTTTTTTATACTTTTTTTTCTATCTTACAGTTCTTTCTATCATCTTATTAGTGTTTTATTGTTCTTTCTGTCATTTTATAGTACGATTTTATCATACTTTGTCAATCTTTCTAATGTTTTATCGTTTTATCTTTTGAAATATTTTATTTATTCTATTTAATTAGTCATTTTGTCATTCTTTTTATTGTTTTGTGGTTCTTTCTATCATTTTACAGTTTTTTATATCGTTTTATTTTTTTTCCAAGTGTTTTTACAGTTCTTTCTGTAGCTTTATGATTCTTTTCTATTTTTAAAAAGTCCATCTTCTGTTTTCTCTCACATCAAAATCCAGCCACATATTTGTTGTTTTGGACTGTTTTGGCTTGTAAACAGTGTTTGATCTGTGCAGATTTCTCTCCTGATTCAGACCAGACCACTTTTTCACTGGAGGAAGCGTTATTATGGATTATAGACTCGTATTTTAGATAAAAACGTCTTGATGGATTTGTTTCAGCTCTTGTCTTCTTAAGATGTTAACTGATGGACCGGAGTGGTGTGGATTACCAATGGATCCATTGCAGTGAATGGGTGCCGTCAGAATGAGAGTCCAAACATCACAATAATCCACAAGTAATCCACACCACTCCAGTCCATCAGTTAACATCTGGAGAAGACTAAAGCTGCGTGTTTGTAAGAAACAAATCTATCTTTAAGACATTGTTTTTTAACTAAGTCCATAATCCCTAAAAACACTTCCTTCAGTAAAAAAAAAAGTGGTCTGGTCTGAATCAGGAGAGAAATCTGCACAGATCAAGCACCGCTTAAAGCAAAAACAGCTCTAAACAATTATGTAGGTGAATTTTGATGTGAGAGACAACAAAAGATGGACTTTTTTCACTGGAGGAAGCTTTGATATGGATTATGGACTGGATTAATGCTGGATTTGTTTCAGCTTTTGTCTTCTCCAGATGTTCACTGATGGACTGGAGTGGTATGAATTACTTGTGGATTATTGTGATGTTTTTATCAGCCGTTTGGACTCTCATTCTGACGGCACCCATTCACTGCAATGGATCCATTGGTGAGCAAGTGATGGAATGACACATGTCTACAAATCTGATCCTAATCTTGAATGACCTGAGGATGAGCACAACTACTGCTTTAACATGGCCATGTTGCACTTCTGATATAAATGCAAACAGTGTCAAACGTCTCTCTCACGTCTATGTCTGTGTTTCGGAGCAGCTGCGAGGCGATATCCACACAGCCTTCTGTGACGGCAGACGAGGGCAGGTCGGCATCGCTGTACCAGGTCCGGCTGACGCTGTGGGCGTATGAAGCAGCAGGCGTGGCGTGTTGAACACGTGTTGTCGTCACTATTCCCACAGATTTACCTTAAGAGAAACACACATCAGTCGTGCTCTGATTTATGATATTAATACATATTATGCATGTACAGTGCCTTGCAAAAGTATTCACACCCCTTTATTTTTTTCACATTTAGTTATGATGCAGCATTATGTAAAACTGCTTTAAATTACTTTTTTTCCCACATCAATCTACATCTCATACACCATAATGACAAAGCACAAAACAGGTTTGTAACAAAAAACTGAAAAGATACCGTTGCTTAAGTATTCATACCCTTTTCTGGGACACTCGAAATTTAGCTCAGGAGCATTCATATTGCTTCTAGATGTTCCTACACTTGGAGTGGAGTTAAACTGTGGCAAATTCATTCGAATGAGTCTGATTTAGAAAGGCACACACCTCTCAGAAAAGGTCTAACAGCTGAAAATGCATCTCAGAGCAAAAACCAAGATAACTGCCTGTAGAGCTCAGTGACAGACTTGCGTTAAGGCGATGATCTAGGGAAGAGTTCAGAAAAACATTTGCTGCATTGAAGGTTCACAGAAGCATTCTCCATAATGGAAGACGATTGGAGCAACTAGGACTCTAGAAAATGTCTGCCAGCCCCCATCCAAGCTGACAGAGATGGAGAGGTGAAAAGGTGAGGCAAAGAATGGCAGATAATTGCCAAATGCAGATGTGCAAAGCTTGTCACATCATATGCAAAAAGACTTGAGGCTGTAAAGGTGCTTCAACTATGTACTTTATTTTTAATAGATTTGTAAAATTTGCAAATCTGTTTTTTGCTTTGTCATTATTATGGCGTATGGAGTGTAAATTGATGTGGGGGAAAACTAATTTAAAGAAGTTTAACATAATGCAAAATGTGAAAAAAAATGAATACTTTTGCAAGGCACTGTATATATTTATCCTCCTGAGACCCAGCATTATATTTTACTGCATAATTTATTTATCTATCAAACTTTAAGCCTTAAAACTACTTTAAACTTCAAACTATTTTAGACTTAAAACCATCAAACTTAATTTAAACTTTTCAAACTTTCTGGTCCGGCTTTCTCAAGTTCTAGTTTAAGAGTGAAATCCTCTGTTGGTGTACCTGCATCTTTAGCCCATTTGAGGATGGACGTCACCTCGTTGCCTTTCTGTGAGCTACACACACCGCTGCGAGCGGCTGCGCTCACACCTACAGTGTTCAGGTTGGTTTTGACTCCACACAGATACGCTGTAGCCGTCGACGCGCTGTCAGGAATCTGAAAATTCACCGAATACACCTGCAAACACACACATTCACAGCCACTAATAGTTTGATGCATGGGTTATAAAGGAAATGGGAAAAAAGTTAGAGTAAATATTATATGAACATTAAACAAAAATGCTGTATTGGCAAATAACTGAAATAAGTTTAAGCACTAAAATTACTAACTGGAAATAAATAAGAATAAAAAAGATTTTAAAAATGCCAAAAGCACATAAAAGGAATAAAAAATATATAGTATATAAATAATACTAAAATAATCATTTAACTACAACTAAAATTATTACAAACCTTTTTTAATTGAACTAAAACATAAATATTAGATGCAAAACTCAAACTTAGAAATGTTGCCTTAAGTTGAAATACTAAAACTGTGAACTGGGGAAACAATGCCAAAAGCACATAAATAATACTAAAAAAATAAATAAAAAAAAATTTGTTTATATAATAAACTATTTATAGTATATAAAATTGCTTAAATAATTGTGGAACTATAACTAAAACTAAAACATTTTAATAAAATAATTTAATTTAACTAAAGTTAACGATGAAAAACTTAAACTAAACAAACTTTAAAAATGTTGCAATGGGAACTGAAATCAATTTAAGTGGAAGCACTAAAATTACTAACTGGTAGAAAATAAACAAAAAAACTAATATAAATGACAAAACACGTAATTATTTAAAATGAAATTAAAAATGAAAATATAACTTAATTCATGTAAACAAAATATTCATAAAAACTATAATAGTATGCAAGCAATACTAAAATATTAATTTAACTAAAATTTCAGTTAACTGGAATTCAATTTAAATATTAGATGACATTTAATTTCAATTTTGCCTTGGCAACTAAAATTACAAACTGGAAATAAATTAAAACTACTAAAATTAAAACTGAATTAAAAATAAATTAAAACTTAACAGTAATATTTTCAAAAAGCACAAGCACATAACAAAATTATTAAGAATGATATATCAAAAATATATCAAATAAAAGCAAATTAAAACTATGAATAAAAACTATAATAGTATTTAATAATACTAAAATAACTTATTGATATTGTGAAAAGCAAAACTGACACTTTTTTAAAACATTGATTCTGGCTCAACCAATGGGGTGAGTTTGTGGGCAGATCTATTTGTTTGACTGACTAATGATAGACTTAAGGAAACCTGTTTGTTACCTTAGACAGACCCACATACGGGAAGGTGTCCATATTCATGACGGTCTCCTCTCCAGAGCGGTTCTGTAACTGACCCTTCAGGATCCGTGCAGCGGTGATGGTGGTTATACCCATACCTGTCCAAATTAATAAAAAATAAAAACACACTCCATCATCACATCCACAGGCTGCTCACTGCATATCGCACACAAACGTCTGAAATGGCCTAATCTGATTGGCTGATGCATAGTTTGTGTGCTGAGCTTTAAGGCAAAACACTACAGTTTTCACTTTCATTTTGGTCTATATTGCTTTTATAATATTATAGTCTTCTAGTCTAGTGGAAAGAAAACATCCAAAATACATATTTAAGTGTTAATTCTATTATACGTTTTCTGTTTGCCTGTAGATTTCAATTACAATACATGTCTTTGAAGAGTTTTTTCTCTACTTTAGCAGCACTTACATACACCAAAACTTACAGTTTTATTCATATTCATATTATGAAAGTTTTTACTGAGGGGTTTGTTTAAATGTCATTCACATGGTTTTAAAAATTTTTTTTTCACTTCTATCTATTTGCGTCTATAGGTTTCAAATACAATACATATCTTAAAAAGAGCTTTTTTTCTCTTCTTCAGCAGCACTTACATACACCAAAAATAAGAGTTTTTTCTGTCTATATTCAAAAAAGTTTTTATTCATATGGTTTTATTATTGCACTTTATCTATTTACGTCTATATATTTCAATTACAATACATATCTTTAAATAGTTTTTTTCTCTTCTTCAACAGCACTTACATAAACCAAAACTTAAGAGTTTTATTTCTGTCTATATTCCGAAGGTTTTTATTTCTGTCTATATTCTGAAGGTTTTTTACTGAGGGGTTTGTTTATATATCATTCACATGGTTTTATTATTGCACTTTATCTATTTACGTCTATAGATGTCAATTACAATACATATCTTTAAAGAGTTTTTTCTCTACTTTAGCAGCACTTACATACACCAAAACTTACAGTTTTATTCATATTCAAGTTATGAAAGTTTTTACTGAGGGGTTTGTTTATATGTCATTCACATGGTTTTACATTTTTTTTTCACTTTATCTATTTGAGTCTATAGGTTTCAAATACAATACATATCTTTAAAGAGTTTTTTTCTCTACTTCAGCAGCACTAACATATACCAAAACTTACAGTCTTATTCCTATCTATATTCTGAAAGTTTTTACTGAGGGGTTTGTTTATATATCATTCACATGGTTTTATTATTGCACTTTATCTATTTACGTCTATAGATGTCAATTACAATACATATCTTTAAAGAGTTTTTTCTCTACTTTAGCAGCACTAACATATACCAAAACTTAGAGTTTTATTTCTGTCTATATTCTGAAGGTTTTTACTGAGGGGTTTGTTTATATATCATTCACATGGTTTTATTATTGCACTTTATCTATTTACATCTATAGATGTCAATTACAATACATATCTTTAAAGAGTTTTTTCTCTACTTTAGCAGCACTTACATACACCAAAACTTAGAGTTTTATTCCTATCTATATTCTGAAAGTTTTTACTGAGGGGTTTGTTTATATATCATTCACATGGTTTTATTATTGCACTTTATCTATTTACGTCTATAGATGTCAATTACAATACATATCTTTGAAGAGTTTTTTTTCTCTACTTTAGCAGCACTTACATACACCAAAACTTAGAGTTTTATTCCTATCTATATTCTGAAAGTTTTTACTGAGGGGTTTGTTTATATATCATTCACATGGTTTTATTATTGCACTTTATCTATTTACGTCTATAGATGTCAATTACAATACATATCTTTAAAGAGTTTTTTCTCTACTTTAGCAGCACTTACATACACCAAAACTTACAGTTTTATTCCTATCTATATTCTGAAAGTTTTTACTGAGGGGTTTGTTTATATATCATTCACATGGTTTTATTATTGCACTTTATCTATTTACGTCTATAGATGTCAATTACAATACATATCTTTAAAGAGTTTTTTCTCTACTTTAGCAGCACTTACATACACCAAAACTTACAGTTTTATTCATATTCATATTATGAAAGTTTTTACTGAGGGGTTTGTTTATATGTCATTCACATGGTTTTACTTTTTTTTTCACTTTATCTATTTGCGTCTATAGGTTTCAAATACAATACATATCTTTAAAGAGTTTTTTTCTCTACTTCAGCAGCACTAACATACACCCAAACTTACAGTTTTATTCCTATCTATATTCTGAAAGTTTTTACTGAGGGGTTTGTTTATATATCATTCACATGGTTTTATTATTGCACTTTTTCTATTTACGTCTATAGATGTCAATTACAATACATATCTTTAAAGAGTTTTTTCTCTACTTTAGCAGCACTTACATACACCAAAACTTAGAGTTTTATTCCTATCTATATTCTGAAGGTTTTTACTGAGGGGTTTGTTTATATATCATTCACATGGTTTTATTATTGCACTTTATCTATTTACGTCTATAGATGTCAATTACAATACATATCTTTAAAGAGTTTTTTCTCTACTTCAGCAGCACTTACATACACCAAAACTTAGAGTTTTATTTTTGTCTATATTCTGAAGGTTTTTACTGAGGGGTTTGTTTATATATCATTCACATGGTTTTATTATTGCACTTTTTCTATTTACGTCTATAGATGTCAATTACAATACATATCTTTAAAGGGTTTTTTCTCTACTTCAGCAGCACTTACATACACCAAAACTTAGAGTTTTATTTCTGTCTATATTCCGAAGGTTTTTACTGAGGGGTTTGTTTATATATCATTCAAATGGTTTTATTATTGCCCTTGATCTATTTACGTCTATAGATGTCAATTACAATACATATCTTTAAAGAGTTTTTTCTCTACTTTAGCAGCACTTACATACACCAAAACTTAGAGTTTTATTCCTATCTATATTCTGAAGGTTTTTACTGAGGGGTTTGTTTATATATCATTCACATGGTTTTATTATTGCACTTTATCTATTTACGTCTATAGATGTCAATTACAATGCATATCTTTAAAGAGTTTTTTCTCTACTTCAGCAGCACTTACATACACCAAAACTTAGAGTTTTATTCATATTCATATTATGAAAGTTTTTACTGAGGGGTTTGTTTATATGTCATTCACATGGTTTTAAATTTTTTTTTCACTTTATCTATTTGCATCTATAGGTTTCAAATACAATACATATCTTTAAAGAGTTTTTTCTCTACTTCAGCAGCACTAACATATACCAAAACTTACAGTTTTATTCCTATCTATATTCTGAAAGTTTTTACTGAGGGGTTTGTTTATATATCATTCACATGGTTTTATTATTGCACTTTATCTATTTACGTCTAACAAGATGTCAATTACAACACATATCTTTAAAGAGTTTTTTCTCTACTTCAACAGCACTTACATACACCAAAACTTAGAGTTTTATTTCTGTCTATATTCCGAAGGTTTTTACTGAGGGGTTTGTTCATTTATCATTCACACTGATTTTAATCCAAAACATGGTATTTTCTGATTTATAAAGTGATAAAAAGATAAATCCAAAATCCTCACAGTAAAAATCTTTGACATTTTGAACAAGAATTCTGACTTTATTCAATGCTTAGATTTATACCATAAAAATGTGTGCAAATAAGTAAAATTAAACTAGACAATGCCTCATTTACATAGGTAAACATAACATTTCAGAAAACTTGTAATGTAAAACAATTGTCTTAATGTGCTGTGTACTGTATTACTGTTATGTACTTAATGTAATCAGCTGAGGAAGCATAGTGATATGTATTAGTTAAATTTTAATAAAATAAAATAAAAAATCACTTGCAGTCTTTCACCTTAATCTTAAGCACTTTACTGAAGGTTGTAAAACATTCTTCTTACCGTCACCCAGAAACAGCACAACATTTTTGGCCACATTAGTGTTGAGATTCCTGTTCAGAGCCGAACGCAGTGTGTTTTGAGCTGAACTCCTCCAGAACTCTGGATTCTCCTCTTCAACTGAGAGAAAGACAAACAAATTTTACACAAATTAGTTTTGTGCAAGATATCAATATAAAAACAACTTCCAAAATGAGTTCCCTCTCCTCTGCTCCACTCTCAAACACTCAGGTTTAACCTTCTTCTCATCAAGAAGCATTTTCACTTTCTTTCTTCAGTTGACTTTTTTTTATTTTTAAGATAAAAAGGAACCTTTTATAGGCAATTTTAAGTTTATTTGTTAATGCATCTAAAATGTTGTCATTGAGTACTAAAACTAAAGTGATTGCAAGATTGTTTTCACTTATTGAAACTAATTCAAACTATAATAAAATACAAATATGTGATGAAAAACAAACTTAAACATAAACAAAAATTAGAAATGTTGCTTTAGTAACCAACTGAAATAAGTACTTCAATTCTTAAAAATAAAAAACTAAATAATAAAAATAATAACTAAAAAGTTATAAATTAAAGATATAAACAAATATAATTAGAACAAAAATAATAAAAATGACAAAAGAACATAAAATTACTACAACTTAAACCAAAATGAAAACTATATAAAAATCTTGTAATAGCTCGTAATAAATATTACGAAATACTATATAAATAAAACTGAAATGTCACTGTCCTGAAAGAACTGCATGTCCTTTTTCATTTTTATGTTTTACAGAATATTAAAAATAAAATCTAATTCAAAATATTAATAAATACTACAATAATATAGAAACAAACAAATAAATAAATAAATATAAAACACCACTTTTATTCGATTTTCTATTTTCAGATTTCGGTTGAAAAGACCATTCAGGTTGAATTTAAAAATGAATGAATGGTTAAAGGGAGAATTTCACCTGTAAAGCTCTATATATATTATGTCATTATATAATCTACAGTGTCCAAAAGCAACCACAGGGGGAAACTGACACACACACATAGAAATTCATACATGCTGGAGTTTTATTCTGTGGTTTGTGAGATCTCTAATACCCCAATCATTTCTCCCAGACAGCAGTGAGAGATCAAATGAACAGAAATCTCCTGCTTCCAAGACATTTCTCCTGGGAAAGCGATGCCAGTGAATGAAAGAGAGCAGCTGTCTGAAGACAGAAGCGCAGGAACCCTTCAGAACGACTCCAAATGACTTTGATGTGGAGTGGATCCTCTTGAAAGTGGACCGGGGTGCATTGAATTCACGCGCCGCAGGCATTAATTAGAAAAAACAGCTCAAAACTCAAACCCACACACTTTTTAGAGATGAAAAGCGCTCGTCCACTCAGTGGAGATGGTTACTTAACCATACGCCTCTCTATCTCTCTGAATAATACAGCAGATACAGTACAGGCCAAAAACTACTAGAAAAAACAAAACCTTTTTTTATAATATAATGCTGGTTTGATGCAACTAAATGACCATGAATATGACAAAACCAGTCTTAAGTAGCACAGGTATATTTTTAGCAATAGCCAAAAATGCATTCTTTTATGCCCAAAATCATTGGAATTCTAAGATCATGCTTTTAAAAAACCAAAAAAACGAAATTTTTGTGCATTTTCTACTATTAATACATCAAACCTTAAGTTTTGAACTTCATTTGGACAACTTTAAAGGCGATTTTCTCAATATTTCGATTTAAAAAAAAAAAAAAAAAAGTAATTTTCAAATAGTTGTATCGGCTTCAAAAATTACAGTTTTGCTCATTATTTGTCTGAGACACTGCAGGCAAAAACACTGTTTTTTCACGCACCTGTTAAGGCAGATTTTGGGCTGTTTGTTCTTTCAGACTAGTGAAAAGAAAACACCCAAATACAGTGTTAAGTGTTTCTTTTATAGCACTTTATCTATTTGTGTCGAAAGATTTCAATTACAATACATATTTCTAAAGGCTGTTTTTTCAAAATGACTTTAATCTCGTACATTGAGCCATAAATCTCCACTTCAGTAATTTTACATTTTCATTTTTGTCTATATTCTGAAGGTTTTTACGAAGGAATTTGTTCATATATAATTTGCTTGATTTTATACATTTTATGCCCCCAAAAAACTTAAAATATTTAGACTCTAATATTGCTAAATTAAACAAGAATTTTGAAACTGACTTCATCCAGTGTTTAGAATTTTGTAATACATTTTTTTTTATCCTATTCCCCTGCAGTGTCTTGTTATCTGGTAAATGACCCAAAATTAAGTTTATTTGCCAATCTCATTTTTACTTTAAATTGAGTTTAATTTTCTGAGCCTAATAGATGTTTTTTCTTGTTTTAGAACAGACAAAAAAAACTATTTTAAATTGTATGGGTCAGCATTATCGATTTTTCTTTTATTCCAAAAATCATTCAGATATTAAGATCATGTTCCATGAAGATATCTAGTCAATTTCCTACCATAAATCCATCTAAACTTAATTTTTGGTTAGTAATATGCATTGCTCAGAACTTCATATGAACAACTTTAAAGGTGAGTTTCTCAATATTTTGATTTTTTACACCCTCAGATATCAAGTTTTCAAATATTGTCCTATCCTAACAAACCAAACATTAATGGAAAGCTTTTTTATTTGGTTTCAGATGATGCATAAATCTCAAATCTAATAAAAAAAATGACACTTATGTGTTCCAGGGTCACATATACTCTATGGTTGCATGTCCTAAAAATACCCAAAATATGATTTTTTTATACAGTATATATATCAAAAACACTGTAAAAAGTAGTGAAATGTTATTAGAATTTCAAATAGCTCTTTTCTATGTGCATATCTGATAAAATGTAATTTCAAAACTGAATTTTCAGCATCATTACTTTGTCTTCAATGTCACATGATCCTTCAGAAATCATTGTAATGTACTGATTTGCTGCTCTAAAAACATTTCTGATTATTTTCACTGCTGAAAACAGTTGTGCTGCACAATGTTTTTGTGGAACCCATCATGCGTTTTATTTTGCAATGATTCACTGATGAATAAAAATGAAAAAGAACAGCATTTATTTATAATAGAAATCTTTTGGAACATTATAAATGGCTTCACTGTCAATTTTAATTAATTTAATGTGTCCTTGGGGGAAAAAAAAGTGTAAAAAAAATTCCAGATGCCAAACTGACAGCTCTACCGTGTCAAAACAACAACAAAAAATATGTATAGATTATTTATGTGACTAATTACTATATTTAAATACATCCTAAACCCCATCATATTATTAAAATAGTTAGTTTTGTAGGTATAAGTCCATAAAGAGGTGCGTCTCACCTGATCCAGAGCTCATGGACAGAAGATAACAGAGGACGGACACACGGACAGCAAACATGACGAGACCACAGCCGGACACTCAGAAAACACACAAGAAACTGATAAACCATAAATCCCTTCAGACAGACGACCTCTGACCCTCAGCTGATGCAAACACCGTCTCCACCAATCAGCACGCAGACCAGGGACAATCCAAGAGTTCATGGACACTGGAAACACATGTGCGTAAATGATCCCTGATAAACACTAATGAGCGACTGTAAACTTACTGTAATAAATTAATCTCTTCCTCAGTATCTTTGACTTGCTTAACAGTATAAATATGTTAACATTCTTAAATCAAAATACATTCAGGATGTATTTAAATATAGTATGGAGGATATATATTTTTATAAATTATATATATTTCACAATAATATATTTTTATTTCAATTATAAATAAATACATAAACTAATCAACAAATAAATAAATGAATAAACATGAAACTGATGTAAAAAAAAATAAATGGAGCAATGCAAAGGAAAATAAATATTTAAATGCATAAATAAATAAATTTGTCAAGTGTAATTTTTTAATTGTGCTATTTCTGTACCAATTGTGCATATCTGCATTTATTTATTTCCACATTTACTTTATGCATTTCTACATTTATTTCCACATTCATGTTTTTTTTGTTGTTGATTCATTCATTTTTGCATTTCTACATTTATTTATTTTAGCATTCATGTATTTATTTATATTTTTATTTGTTTGTTGATTAATTAAATAATTAATGTATTTCTACATTTATTTATTTCAGCATTCATGTATTTATTTATATTTTTATTTGTTTGTTGATTAATTAAATAATTAATGTATTTCTACATTTATTTATTTCAGCATTCATGTATTTATTTATATTATTTTATTTGTTTGTTGATTAATTAAATAATTAATGTATTTTCTACATTTATTTATTTATTCCTTTATTTATCTACATTTATTTATGCATTTCTACATCCATTTATTTCAGCATTCATGTATGTATGTATTTATGAATTAATTTATTTAATGATTAATTAATTTATATATTTCTACATTTATTTATTTCAGGATTCATGTATTTATTAATTAATGAATTAATTGATTCATTTATTGATTAATGTATTTCTACATTTTTTATTCCTTAATTTATATATTTATGTACTTCTACATTTATTCATTTATGTATCAATTCATTTATTTATACTTAAGTCATTTCTCGCCCTCCATAATATAGTAATTAGTCACATAAATTATATATTATATATTTATAAAAAATGTATTATATATATATTTTTGTTTGTTTGTTGATTAATTAAATAATTAATGTATTTATACATTTATTTATTTTAGCATTCATGTATTTATTTATTAATTCATTCATTTGTTGATTATTTAATTTATGCAGTTGTACATTTATTTATTTCAGCATTCATGTATTTATTTATTAATTAATTCATTTGTTGATTATTTAATTTATGCAGTTGTACATTTATTTATTTTAGCATTCATGTATTTATTTATTAATTCATTCATTTGTTGATTATTTAATTTATGCAGTTGTACATTTATTTATTTCAGCATTCATGTATTTATTTATATTATTTTATTTGTTTGTTGATTAATTAATAATTAATGTATTTCTACATTTATTTATTTCAGCAATCATGTATTTATTTATTTGTTGATAATTCATGTATTTTCTACATGTATTTATTTATTCCTTTATTTATGTACTTCTACATCCATTTATTTCAGCATTCATGTAGGCTATGTATGTATTTATGAATTAATTTATTTAATGATTAATTAATTTATATATTTCTACATTTATTTATTTCAGGATTCATGTATTAATGAATTAATTAATTGATATATTTATTAATTAATGTATTTCTACATTTTTTTTATTCCTTAATTTATATATTTATGTACTTCTACATTTATTAATTTATGTATCAATTCATTTATTTATACCTAAGTCATTTCTCGCCCTCCATAATATAGTAATTAGTCACATAAATTATATATTATATATTTATAAAAAATGTATTATATATATATATATATTTTTTTTTTTTTGTTTTGTTGATTAATTAAATAATTAATGTATTTCTACATTTATTTATTTTAGCATTCATGTATTTATTTATATTATTTTATTTGTTTGTTGATTAATTAAATAATTAATGTATTTCTACATTTATTTATTTCAGCAATCATGTATTTATTTATTTGTTGATAATTCATGTATTTTCTACATTTATTTATTTATTCCTTTATTTATGTACTTCTACATTTATTTATGCATTTCTACATCCATTTATTTCAGCATTCATGTATGTATTCATGAATTAATTTATTTAATGATTAATTTATATATTTCTACATTTATTTATTTCAGGATTCATGTATTTATTAATTAATGAATTAATTGATTCATTTATTAATTAATGTATTTCTACATTTTTTTATTCCTTAATGTATTTATGTACTTCTATATTTATTCATTTATTTATACTTAAGTGATTTCTCGCCCTCCATAATATAGTAATTAGTCACATAAATTATATATATATATATATATATATATATATATATATATTTTTTTTTTTTTTGACATGGTAGAGCCGTCAGTTTGGCATCTGTGATTTTTTTTTAACCTTTTTCTTCCATAAATATTTTTTATACATCAAGGACACATTAAATTGATTAAAAGTGGCAGTAAAGACATTTATAATGTTCCAAAGGTTTTATATTTCAAATAAATGCCATTCTTTTGAACTTTCTATTCATCTGTGAATTATTAAAAATAAAACGTATGATGGGTTCCACAAAAATATTGTGCAGCAAAACTGTTTTCAACATTGATAATAAACAGATATGTTTCATGAGCAGCAAATCAAGATCACAGAAATAAATTACATAGTAACAGCCATTTTAAATTCTAATAATATTTCACTATTTTTGATGATTTTTTTTATATATATGTGCCATAAAAAAACTAAACTAAACTAAAAACTAAAAGTTTGTTCTTGTTTCAAGCAAAAACACCAATCATAAGGGTCTATTTTTAAATAAATTGATTTTATACAAAAACTTAAAGCTGAATAAATATGTTTTCCATTGAAAATCAGCAAAAAAAGATCTTAGAAAGAGCTTTTGACATACTTACGGTAGGAAATTTATAAAATATCTTCATGGAACATCATCTTTACTTAACATCTATGACTTCTGAAAAGAAAAATCAATCATTTTGACCCACACAATGCATTTTTGGCTATTTCTACAAATACACCCGTGATCCTTAAAACTGGTTTTGTCTTCCAGGGTCACAAATATATCTTAATTAAGAAATGTTTAGATATTTGTACTAAAAAAATGTGATTTTGATCCTTCACCGCAATCCTTTAGGGTTTAATGATTATTATAAGCAACTGATATGAGGATATTTACGGATATTTATGAATGAAGAGCCATAAAAGAGGATAAAACCAACAGATTAGCATCAGACAGATAAAAGCTTGGCTTATATAACGCAGATAACACTCATTTATCAAATCATTGACTATATTTCACACACTAAACAAAGAACAAAGTATGAATCGCACAATTTGTGCATCAATCACAACACAATCTTGTCTAAAAGCAAAAACTAGTGTGAATCTTTTTAAAATATCAAATAAAAGCTCTATTTCAGTGCTAACACACAAATAAACAAACTCTGACTTGTAAAATCTGTTAAAGCTGGACAATTCTCAAAGCAAACTGTTGAAAAACAAACCTTATTTGATCATTTGAGACTGGAGCGCCACCTTGTGGCCTCGAGCGGAACGCATTTCCTGTGATTTGTGAATAAGGGCAGTAATTGTAAAACTGATTATGATAATATCCTAAGAAAGAACAATTAACAATATTAAGCAAAAGAACACGCCGTTTTTCTGTGGTAAAATAACTGGAAGCGGAGACCGGAAGTTGCGCTCTCAATTTGAAAAATGGCGGCGCCGCTCTTGCTGTACGTTAAAAATAAGGCGGATAAAATAATAACGGACGAGATTAATCCTGAAAACTCTCACTGTAAGGGCACAGGGTCTGTAATTAAATGCAAATATGTTTTCTAAACTCGTTAAGTTCAAAATATATGTGTCCCTGGGCCACAAAACCAGTCTTAATGGTAATTTTTTTGAAATTGAGTTATAGCTAAAAGCTGAATAAACAGCTTTCCATTAAAATACTGAGAAAATCGCTTTTAAAGTTGTTCAAATGAAGTTCTTAGCAATGCATATTACTAATTTTGATATATTTATGGTAGGATATGTATTAAATATCTTCATGGAACATGATCTTTACTTAATATCCTAATGATTTTTGGCATTAAAGAAAAATTGATAATTAGTGAATAGTTATCTGAACATTATATCAAAATTAAGTGAGTTTTTGCTTCAAACAAGAGAAAACATTTACTATTGGGCTCAAGGGAAAAATGAGATATTGGTATTGGTCCTTGTTTTAGGAAAAAATTCACTTCATTTGGGGTCATTTACCAGAAAACAAGACTTACCTCATATATCTTACCTCATTTCCTTCTCAAGTAAATGTATCTGATTAAAAAATGTTTGTACTAAAAAAAAACAAGACAATAAGGAGCAAAAATTAAATTTTTGCAGCCAAGATACAACTATTTGAAAATCTGAGGGTGCAAAAGGATAAAAAAAATTATATATATATATATAAAAAAAACAAAAAAACAAAAAAAAACAAAACGCCTTTATATTACTGATCAAAAGTTTGGGGTCAGTAAATTTTTCTTTTTTTTTTTGAAAGAAATTTATACTTTTATTCACCAAGGGTGTGTTAAATTGACAAAAAGTGATAGCAAATACTTACATTGTTAGAAAATATTTATATTTTGAACAAATGCTGTTCTTTTGAGCTTTTTTATTCATCAAAGAATCCTGAAAAAATATCACAATTTCTAAATAAATACTTTGCAGGGCAACTGTTGCAATATGAATATATAATCCAATAAAGAGCCAATATTGATAATTCTAATAATAAATCAGTATATTAGAATGATTTCTCAAGGATCATGTGACACTTTAGACTGAAGTAATGGCTGATGAAAATTCAGCTTTGCACCACAGGAATAACTTAAATTTTTAAGTATATTACAACAGAAATCATTATTTTATATTGTAATAACATTTCACAATATTACAGTTTTTTTTTTCTATATTTTTGATTAAATAAATGTAGCACTGATGAGCAGAAGAGACTTCTTTAACAACATTACAACTCTTCCGGACCCCAAACTTTTGAGCGGTAGTGTATTTAGGGTAGGAAATGTACAAAATATCTTCATGAAACATGATCTTTACTTAATATCCTAATTTTGACCCATACAATCTAAAACAGTTTTCTGAACATTATATCAAAATTAGGCAATTTTTTGCTTAAAACAAGAGAAAACCAAAAAAATGATTAATTGAATTTACTAATTTTTTTAAGGTAAGTGGTTGCAATCAATTTATTTTAGCTGCATTTAAGTAAAAAAAATGTTGAAAGTTAGTCAACAAAATGTTTTTATTTAAATGTAGCAGATAATAAATTTATTGCAACCACTCACCAATGAATCATTTTTTTCAATGAGCTCAGAAAATGTAATTCTTTTTTTGTTTTAAGCAAAAATTCACTTCATTTTGGGTCATTTGCCAGAAAACAAGACTCAATATCTTAAACCATTTTCCTTGTTTTCTGAAAATTATATAGGCTATATATATATATATAAAAAATAGACAAATTATGGGCAAGATACAACCATTTGAAAATCTGAAAAAAAAAAAAAAAGTATTGCAAAAAGTCACCTTTAAAGTTGTCCAAATGAAGTTCTTAGCAATGCATATTACTAATCAAAAAATACATTTTGATGTATTTACGGTAGGAAATGTACAAAATATCTTCATGGAACATGATCTTTACTGAATATCTTAATGATTTTTGGCATAAAAGACAAATCAATAATTTTGACCCATACAATATAAAATTGTTTTCTGAACAATCTGGAATCTGAGGGTGCAAAAATATGACTTAATTACTTAATATCTATGATTTTTGGAAAGAAAACTGCAAAATTTAATATACCCATGCTACTTACGTCACAAAATCTCAGCGTCTTTCTGAAAACAGAAAAGTAACACATCTTTGTCATTTTCTTTCATTGCAATGTTCTTTATTATCTTTTCCAGTTTCAAATGTGAAAAGAGGCATTAATTTCTCTCAATTAAATACTTAAAGCAAAAAAAAAAAAAAAAAAAAAGAGAAATATTTACATAATTTCATTAAACTATAATCAATAACTAGAGGAGGATAATTATACAAGCCGCCAAAAAAAAAAAAAAAAAAAAAAATTAAATAAAGGAAAAAAAGCCAAAAAATTAATACATGGCATTAAAGTTAGCATTTTTATTATTGGAAAACAAAAAACAAAACATGTATTTACAGTTGGCTCTCCAGGGAGCTGAAAGGCATGTAGTATTCGTACTCTCTCTCTCTCATTCTCCAGCGTTTTTTTTTTTTTTTCTTTTCCTTTTCAACACTTATCTCTCTATATATAATTTTTCAAGTCGTAATATTGATTTGTTTTTCGTAAAGTCCACAAGAGGCGCAATAGAGTCTCATTGTCAAGTGTTTATGTTTCTCCATGAAGTGTGATGTGAACCGTACGTCGGCTGAAGCGTCAGCAGCAGCAAAAAGGTCAAAGGTTAAAGGTCAAAAGGTCGTCGCCCAGAGCTCGAAGCAACACTCAAAGCCCCAGCTTCGACAGGGGCGACTTGCATTTTTTTAATGTATTTCGGTCATAAAAAACGTAGAAAAAAAAGAGCTCAGAACACTCCACTAGAACTAAACCAAATCCCAAATCCAAAAAAAAATGACAATAAATCCGGTCCTCCTCGATTACAGCAACACGCACACAATCAGCCGCTCCGCGCAAAACCACATCAGCGCCCGCCAATAGATTTATTCATATTTGTATATGTATATATTTATATAAAGGGTTTCGGAACGAAAAATAGAACTCTGAGCAGCGTTCTGTCACCAGGAAGTGACATCATAAACAAACGAGCGACGATGTCATCGGCGTTCCGTCTCGGCGGCGACGGCGGGAGCGGGAAACTGGAGGAAGTCGCGATGCTAACGGCTAACGGCTAAAATTCCATAAACGGAGCAGATAAGGCTTGTCATCCTCTAATACTTTATTTCGTTTCAGTTCAACGGCTTTTTTTTTTTTTTTTTTTTTTTGCGCAAACGTCAAAACTAAAGACAAAACTAAAAAAAAAAAAAAAAAAAAGTAAAAAGGTGTGGAAAATCTCCCAAACGTTTCATTTTCCTCTTTTCCCATCCATGTCAGTCATCTCTAGTGGGCGTGGCTTAGGCTCCTAGCTGTTGTCTGATTCGTCCTCGGCCTCGCGGAGCCAGGTGAAGAAGGCGGTGACGGATTTGAGGGCGACGCCCTTTCCTTGCTGCTCCGCCGGGTCTTTGCTGGACTCCCATCTGTAAAAGCCTTCCTCTTTGATGACGTCCTCGTCGTACAGGACGTCGAAGAACATGCGCAGAAGATCTGCGGAGAGAGAAACGGGCCGGTGTTACACTTCACCCTTAATCTGAAATGACTCCAGACTCGA
This sequence comes from Garra rufa, assembly GCF_049309525.1. NCBI lineage: Eukaryota > Metazoa > Chordata > Actinopteri > Cypriniformes > Cyprinidae > Garra > Garra rufa. The sequence continues at coordinate 3,754,584 of NC_133374.1, forward strand.
GGAAAAGGACTCGTGAATATTTTAAAAGCAACTCGAGTCTTTTATCCTTCTGAACATTATATCAAAATGAAGCGAGTTTTTGCTTCAAAGAAGAGAAAACATCTACTATTGGGCTCAGAAAATTAAACTAGATTCAAAGTCAAAATGATATTGGCAGGTAAACTTTTTGGGTCATTTAAAAGGAAACTAGACTTAATATCTTTACTAATTTTCCTTCAAGTAAATAGATATTTGTAGTAAAACAAGACAAATAATGAGCAATAAAGGCATTTTTCGCTTAATCTAAGGGTACAAAAAAAAAAAAAAAAAAAAAAATCACAATATTGAAAAAAAAAATCACCTTTAAAGTTGTCCAAATGAAGTTCTTAGCAATGCCTATTACTAATCAAAAATTAAGTTTTGGTATATTTATGGTAGGAAATTTACAAAATATCTTGATTGTTGGCATAAAAGAAAAATCAATCTTTTTGACCCATACAATATAAAATTGTTTTCTGAATGTTATATCAAAATGAAGTGAGTTTTTGCTTCAAACTAGAAAAAAACAAACTCAATTCAAAGGGAACATTTTTTTTTTTTTTTAACTTCATTTTGGGTCATTTACCAGAAAACAAGACTTAACATCTTAAATCATTTTCCTTCTCAAGGAAATGTATCTGATTAAAGAATGTTTAGATATTTGTACTAAAACAAAAAGACAAATAATGAGCAAAAATTAAATTTGAGAGTGCTAAAAAAAAAATCTTAAAAAAAAAAAAAAAAAAAAAAAAAAAAATAATAATAATAATAATAATATTGAGAAAAAAAAAAAAAAAAATAGCCTTTAAAGTTGTCCAAATGAAGTTCTTAGCAATGCATATTACTAAACAAAAATAAAGTTTTGATATATTTACAGTAGGAAATGTCCAAAATATCTTCATGGAACATAATCTTTACTTAATATCCTAATGATTTTTGGCATAAAAGAAAAATCGATAATTTTGACCCATACAATATAAAATTGTTTTCTGAACGTTATATCAAAATTAAGTGAGTTTTTGCTTCAAACAAGAGAAAACTTTTTTTTAAGCAAAAATCTACTTCATTTTGGGTTATTTACCAGAAAACAAGACTTAACATCTTAAATCATTTTCCTTCTCAAGCAAATGTATCTGATTAAAGAATGTTGAGATATTTGTACTAAAACAATAAGACAAATAATGAGCAAAAATGTAATTTTTCTCTTAATCTAAGGGTACAAAAAAAAAAAAAAAAAAAAAAAAAAAAAAAAATCACAATATTGAAAAAAAAAATCACCTTTAAAGTTGTCCAAATGAAGTTCTTAGCAATGGCTATTACTAATCAAAAATTAAGTTTTGGTATATTTATGGTAGGAAATTTACAAAATATCTTAATGGAACATAATCTTGACTTAATATCCTAATGATTGTTGGCATAAAAGAAAAATCGATCTTTTTTTACCCATACAATATAAAATTGCTTTGTGAACGTTACATCAAAATGAAGTGAGTTTTTGCTTCAAACAAGAGAAAACAAACTCAATTCAAAGGGAACATTTTAATTTTTTTTTTTTTTACTTCATTTTGGGTCATTTACCAGAAAACAAGACTTAACATCTTAAATCATTTTCCTTCTCAAGCAAATGTATCTGATTAAATAATGTTGAGATATTTGTACTAAAACAAAAAGACAAATAATGAGCAAAAATTAAATTTGAGGGTGCTAAAAAAAAATCAAAATAATATAAAAAAAAAAAATAATAAATTGAAAAAAAAAAAAAAAATAGCCTTTAAAGTTGTCAAAATGAAGTTCTTAGCAATGCATATTACTAAACTAAAAATAAAGTTTTGATATATTTACAGTAGGAAATGTACAAAATATCTTAATGGAACATAATATTTACTTAATATCCTAATGATTTTTGGCATAAAAGAAAAATCGATAATTTTGACCCATACAATATGAAATTGTTTTCTGAACGTTATATCAAAATTAAGTGAGTTTTTGCTTCAAACAAGAGAAAACATTTTTTTTTAAGCAAAAATCTACTTCATTTTGGGTTATTTACCAGAAAACAAGACTTAATATCTTAAATCATTTTCCTTCTCATGCAAATGTATCTGATTAAAGAATGTTGAGATATTTGTACTAAAACAAAAAGACAAATAATGAGCAAAAATGAAATTTGAGGGTGCTAAAAAAAAAAAAAAAAAAAAAAAGCCTTTAAAGTTGTCCAAATGAAGTTCTTAGCAATGCATATTACTAAACAAAAATAAAGTTTTGATATATTTACAGTAGGAAATGTCCAAAATATCTTCATGGAACATAACCTTTACTTAATATCCTAATGATTTTTGGCATAAAAGAAAAATCGATAAATTTGACCCATACAATATAAAATTGTTTTCTGAACGTTATATCAAAATTAAGTGAGTTTTTGCTTCAAACAAGAGAAAACATTTTTTTTTTTAAAGCAAAAATCTACTTCATTTTGGGTTATTTACCAGAAAACAAGACTTAACATCTTAAATCATTTTCCTTCTCAAGCAAATGTATCTGATTAAAGAATGATTAGATATTTGTACTAAAACAATAAGACAAATAATGAGCAAAAATGTAATTTTTCTCTTAATGTGAGGGTGCAAAAAAAAAAAAAAAAAAATCAAAATATTCAACAAAAAAAAAAGGCCTTTAAAGAAATTCTGACCCATACAATATAAAATAGTTTTCCGAACATTAAGTGAGTTTTTGCTTAAAACAAGAGAAAAACATCTACTAATGAGCTCCTCCTAATTAAAAAAATTCAGAAGCATCTTCTGATAAAATATCTTAAAAATTCTGATAAAAATTAGCCTTCCTAATATGAGGCGATATTTGACTCCTTAAAGTGATTTAGAGCAGCATTTTCTTTTTACCCTTTTTAAAATTTTATTAAAATCATGTCAATATCTGTCAAATTCAAAAATGTGTATTCATAAGCTTTTAAAAATATCTAATTAAAACAATATAATAAAAAAAGTTCAAACAAGTTCACGAAAAAGCAACAGAGAACCGAGATCAGAGAACGCGCATCCTGTTTGTGTGCTTTATTTTACAAAAGCACAAATGTTTTGTTTTTACTGTGAGTGTGCAAAAATAAAAGTAATTATGTCCAACTCTTATCTGTATGACCAAAAAATAGTGGAGTACTTTATTTTTAGTGATTCAGACTCCAAGTTAAAGACCTGGGAACATCTCTGACACAAACACTCACTTGGCGGCTGCTCCATCTGCACCATCAGACTCTGTAAGGCGTACAGCGCCTGCAGCTCCTTCTGCTCATCTTTAATGTAGCGCTGCAGCAGCTTGGCCCTCTGGGTAATTTCTTTAGTGTCTACTTTATATGGATTATCACCTGGAGAAGATGAAAACAACATTGAAGACAGCAAAACTTAAAGTTTTTGACAATATTATAAAGAGAAATTACACTAAAGCATCTCTGTTGATGCAGGGATTCCTAACTATTTTTGTCAGTAGAATCAGTTTTGAGCTAAAATATTTATTTCACGTCTGCCTGACATTGAGACTCAATATTTTAAATTTTTAAACACATTTGCATGTTTGTGGTTCTCTGATATCAGTGGTGCAAATAAACAATTATAAAAACATTTTTTTTTAGTTTTAAGTTTTATTTATTTTTCAATTTTTTAAATGTTTTATTTTATGGTTTAATTTAATTTGATCAATTACACGATTATTTAAGAACCCCAGTTATTTTAAAAAGCATTTACTTTAATTTACAATTATTATGAATTATATTTTTATATATTAGTTAAACTATTAATTTAACTTTTCAACAACTTTCACACCCTCTGCAGTTCTATTGTTATTTAAAAAATATTAAAATTTAGAATTGATTATAATATTCTTATTTATTAATTATAAACAGCTTAGTTATATTTTATAAACATTAATTATTAGCTTTAACACTGTAGTTCTCTCAAGAACCTGTCATTTGGACAATTATTCATTTTAATTTCCAATTAGTTATTAATTCTAATATTCTTATATATTAATTATAAATAATCGTAACATTAATTGACTAACAACTTACAAACCCCCTACCGTTCCTTCCTATTTAATTTACAATAAACTATTAATTACAATATCAATATACAATAATTATAACATTATTAATTTACATTATGCTTGCATTTTAATTTTAGGTAGAGTTTTAGTAATTTTGCTGTGTGTGTAATTTTTATTTGTTGTGTTTTTTTTATGTCTATATAGTTTTTTAGTTTAGTTTAAGTTATTTCAGTACATCATTGTTGCCTAAATAGCTGAAATAAAATTAGTTTTTATATTTGATTTCACTCAAACTATACTCAAGTCCTATTGTATAAAATCAAGCTTCAGCTCACTTTAATTCCCCCTAAATGACTGTGACTCACAGATGATGGCAGACTGACAGACGGCGGTCATCAGCGCTCGAACAAATGCATTCGATGATGGTTGCTGCTCGTCCAGATTGGCCTGCAAAAAGAGAGAGAGGTCAAAGATCACAGAAGTGAAAAACACAGCTGCAAAAGCTGTAACAAAACATTTCATGGTGGAACACAACACGTTTGAGGTTCTAGTCAAAAGCAAACATTTTGGAGCGAATGCAAAAGCATTAAAAAAATTTCCAAATCCAAAACTTGCATTTGATTTCATTGGTTATTTCAACCATTTTATGAACGAATGCAAAGCTTTTTAGAGGAATGCAAAAGCAAAATTAAAAATTTGTCAGGCGCCACGGACACGCCCAACGAAGACTCAAGATCTTCGCAATTTACCATCGCTAAGGCCTTTAGATTAGACTGACCAAGTATAATGTTAATATCATTAAATCTCTAGGAGGAGTTTGTTACAGCGTAAAACATGTCACTTCCTGTTGCCAGCAGCTGGCGCTATGACAATTTCATGGAAATCTGTCGGGCCGCCATGGACTCCAACGAAAACTCTAGATGTTTGCAATTTAATGTCACATGGGCCTTTAGATTAGACTCACCAAATTTGGTGTTGATCTGAACAAATCTCTAGGAGGAGTATGTTCAAGTACAACGCCTGAAAATGGCAAAAAGTCACTGTGAAAATGAAAAATAACCAACTTCCTGTTGGGTTACGGATTTTACTCCAAGAGACTTTTTTGTAGGTATTGTTGTGTTACATGTGTGTACCAATTTTCATATATGTATGTGAAGCGCAGCTCTAAGTGCGCTCTGCTGAATGTGTATAGGTGGTGTTATCAAACCTTTTTGCCACACCCACTACTAATACCCATATCGGACATAACTTTTCACCAGTTTTGATGTGTGTGCGAAGTTTCATGAGTTTGAGCATTTTTAGGCCCTAAAAAATGCGACTCAAGTTTTTTGCAATTTAACAACACAAAGGCCTTTAGATTAGACTGACCAAATATAATGTTGATATCATTAACCCTCTAGGAGGAGTTTGTTCAAGTGTGACGAGTGAAAATGGCAAAAATCACACACAATTTGCTGAGAAAATGAAAAATAACCAACTTCCTGTTGAGTTTCGAATTTTGCTCCAAGAGACTTTTTTGTAGGTATTGGTTTGTTACATGTGTTTTCCGATTTTCGTGCATGTACGTGAAGTGTAGCTCAAAGTGCACACCGCGGAACGTGTAAAGGTGGCACTATCGAGCCATTTTGCCACACCCACTTCTGAAACCCATATCAGATGTACATTTTCACCCAGTTCTGATGCGTGTGCAAAGTTGAATGATTTTGAGCATGTTTAGGCCCTCAAAAATGCGATTAATTTTGGAGAATATTTATCGCGCTGCCACGGACACGCCCTTTAAACGAAAATGAAATTTCTTTGCAATTTACCATCGCTAAGGCCTTTAGATTAGACTGACCAAGTATAATGTTAATAGCATTAAATCTCTAGGAGGAGTTTGTTACAGTGTAAACATGTCACTTCCTGTTGCCAGCTGGCGCTATGACAATTTCATGGAAATCTGTCGGGCCGCCATGGACACACTCTCCAACGAAAATGTAAGATCTTTGCAATTTACCAACGCAAAGGCCTTTAGATTAGATTAATCAAATATAATGTTGATATCATCAAATCTCTAGAAGGAGTACATTCAAGTACAACGCCTGAAAATGGCAAAAATCTGTTGTGAAAATTAAAAATAACCGACTTCCTGTTGGGTTTCGAATTTTGCTCCAAGAGACTTTTTTATAGGTATTGGTGTGTTACATGTGTTTTCCGATTTTCGTGCATGTACGTGAAGCGTAGCTCAAAGTGCACTCCGCTAAACGTGTTTATTGGTGGCACTATCGAGCCATTTTGCCACACCCACTTCTGAAACCCATATCAGATGTAAATTTTCGCCCAGTTCTGATGTGTGTGCAAAGTTGAATGAGTTTGAGCATGTTTAGGCCCTCAAAAATGCGATTAATTTTGGAGAATATTTATCGCACTGCCACGGACACGCCCTTTAAACGAAAATGTAAGATCTTCGCAATTTAACATCGCAAAGGCCTTTAGATTAGATTCACCAAATATAATGTTGATATCATCAAATCTCTAGGAGGAGTACATTCAAGTACAACGTCTGAAAATGGCAAAAATCTGTTGTGAAAATTAAAAATAACCGACTTCCTGTTGGGTTTGGAGTTTTGACCCAAGAGGCTTTTTTGTAGGTATTGGTGTGTTACATGTGTTTTCCGATTTCCGTGCATGTACGTGAAGTGTAGCTCAAAGTGCACACCGCGGAACGTGTAAAGGTGGCACTATCGAGCCATTTTGCCACACCCACTTCTGAAACCCATATCAGATGTAAATTTTCGCCCAGTTCTGATGTGTGTGCGAAGTTGAATGAGTTTGAGCATGTTTAGGCCCTCAAAAATGCGATTAATTTTGGAGAATATTTATCGCGCTGCCACGGACACGCCCTTTAAACGAAAATGTAAGATCTTCGCAATTTAACATCGCAAAGGCCTTTAGATTAGATTCACCAAATATAATGTTGATATCATCAAATCTCTAGGAGGAGTACATTCAAGTACAACGTCTGAAAATGGCAAAAATCTGTTGTGAAAATTAAAAATAACCGACTTCCTGTTGGGTTTGGAGTTTTGACCCAAGAGGCTTTTTTGTAGGTATTGGTGTGTTACATGTGTGTACCGATTTTCGTGCATGTATGTGAAGCGTAGCTCAAAGTGCACTCCGCTAAACGTGTTTATTGGTGGCCCTATCGAGCCATTTTGCCACACCCACTTCTGAAACCCATATCAGACGTAAATTTTCTCAAAGTTTCATGAGTTTTGGCCCTCTATGTTTTTTTACGCACAGCTAATATTTTTCACTCAAAACTTCTGTATTCTCATGCAAATGTTTCTTTAAGGAAGGCAAACGAGTCGTACCTCTACCCAGTCAAAGATCCTCTGGTTGTCGGCTTTCTCCTGCAGGAGTCTCTCCAGCTCTCTAGACATGTCTTCTGGACTCAGAGTCACTTTACTGCTCTTCCTCACTAAGTCCTCACCCAGAGTGAACTCTACTCCCTGAACACACACACATAATCATATAGCTTAATATCATAACGAAGAATACTGCCATTGGTCAATCTACTGCTGGTTCGACTGAAGTCACCACTAACCTTTTCGGTGACAAACTTATTGATATCCTCATCTTCAGGCAGGAAGTCTTTCCAGCTCAGCGCTGCATCTCTCCACATCGCTCCCACCTTCTTATGACTCTGAGACAGGAAACAGTTCAGAACACTTTTAGACACTTTTTAGAAATACACCTAAAATTGCTCCCTATATAGGGCACTATGTTCACTGTTTTGTACCAAATGAAATGATTAAGCAAAATAAGAAATATTAACAATGCTATATTTCACTTTAAAATAAATAAAAAGGTAAAAAAAAAATGTAAACTAAAATGTATATAATAAATAATAATAATATTACTTCACGTATTGTTGCTTTTATTATGATTTAATATGATAAAATACAGATATGACATGAATAATGTAATATTTCACTTTAAAATAAAAAAGCTACCAAATAAAATGTATTATTATTGCTTTTATCATGATTATTTTAACATAATAAAATGATTCAACAAGATAAAAAAATATGAATAATGTAATATTCAACAAAACAAAAAATAATGTAATATTTCACTTTAAAATTAAAATAAAATATGTAAATTAAAATGTATAACAATAACAAAATTTATACTCTTATTATTGCTTTTATTATGATTATTTTTTATCTAAAATTATTCAACAAAATCAAAATATGACTAATGTAAAATTTCACTTTAAAATAAAAAATATATTAAAAAAACTTAAACGTATAACAATATTATTATTAGTCTTATAAATAAAATTCAAAAGTAAAAAAAATTTAATAATAATAATAATAATAATAATAATAATAATAATAATAATATTTTATTTAGAAAAAAATATAAAATATGTTAACTCAAATGTATAATAATAATATTATTAGTACTCTTATTATTGCTCTTATTATTTTTACCTCATAAAACAAAATATTAGGAATAATATTTACAGTATTTAGAAAATAAAATTCCCAATGCATTTAAGTGACTCAAACTCAGAATAGACCAATTAATTCATATAAAGCAGCATTTACTGAGACTGAAAACACCACTTCATTCTCTAAGAAGCACATTTATTTAATCAAATCACAGACTAAATTTATTCACAGGGATCCTACCATTCCTTTACAGAGCAGCTTGAGGATTTCCAAAAGCAGAACTCCAGCTTTCCCAAGAGGCACCAGTGGTTTAGACACCTCCCTATGAACAGGTCAGAGGTCGTTCGATCAGCCGCAGCTCCTTATATCTTACTGCCCGTTTGATTGATTTAATGATTTGTGTGTGGTGTTATCAGCAGGTAATGGAAGGCTCACCTGAAGAGCGGCCCCATGGGAATCCCTCCCTCATGCAGCATGGGACAGATGAGCTCAGCCAGATACAGCCAGAAGTGAGGAATATCTATAGCCATGTCCTCCGCAACCTCCAACACCTCCAACAGCCTGCAACAAGCATTAGCATTAGAACAATGAACACTGCATTTTGTATACATTTACATGCAACCATAACAAACATTTTCCTTACTTGAAAAAAAATAAATAAATAAAATAAACAAGCCCATTTCTCAAACAGGAGTTGATAAAAAGCGAATTAAGAATTCAAATCATAAAAACCTCAAATTAAAATACTATTTAAAATATTTAAAAATACTGAACAAACTGTTTAAATGATAAAAATTTGCATTAATAAATAACATTAATGCAATAATAAAAAAGCTAATACTTAATTCTATCACAAAAACAATATAAATCATCTTTAAAATAATATAAAATAAATCAACAACCAAAATAACTATTGCATTAAAAAAGCGAATAATAAATTCTATAAAAAACGAACATTTAAAATATTTTTAAAATAAAACAAAATTAACAATCAAAATAAGTATTGCATTAATAAATAATTGCAATTATATTGCAATAATAAAAAAATCTAATAACTAATTCTAGCACAAAAAACAAAATAATATATTAAATATATAAAAATCTAAATATATAAAATGTTTAAATATTTAAAAATAATACTTAAAATAATCATGAAAAATATCAAAATAATTATTGCATTAATTAATAATCATATTACAATAATAAAAAAGCTAATAATTAACTCTATAAAAATTAACGAACAAAATAAGTATTGCATTAATAAATAATTGCAATTATATTGCAATAATAAAAAATCTAATAACTAATTCTAGCACAAAAACCAAAATAATATATTAAATATATAAAAATCAAAATAATATATAAAATGTTTAAATATTTTAAAATACTTAAAATAATCATGAAAAATATCAAAATAATTATTGCATTAATTAATAATCATAATATTACAATAATAAAAAGCGAATAATTAACTCTATAAAAATTAACGATCAAAATAAGTATTGCATTAATAAATAATTGCAATTGTATTACAATAATAAAAAATCTAATAACTAATTCTAGCACAAAAACCAAAATAATATATTAAATATATAAAAATCTAAATAATATATAAAATGTTTAAATATTTAAAAATAATACTTAAAATAATCATGAAAAATATCAAAATAATTATTGCATTAATTAATAATCATAATATTACAATAATAAAAAGCGAATAATTAACTCTATAAAAATTAACAATCAAAATAAGTATTGCATTAATAAATAATTGCAATTGTATTACAATAATAAAAAATCTAATAACTAATTCTAGCACAAAAACCAAAATAATATATTAAATATATAAAAATCAAAATAATATATAAAATGTTTAAATATTTAAAAGTAATACTTAAAATAATCATGAAAAATATCAAAATAATTATTGCATTAATTAATAATCATAATATTACAATAATAAAAAGCAAATAATTAACTTTATAAAAATTAACAATCAAAATAAGTATTGCATTAATAAATAATTGCAATTGTATTACAATAATAAAAAATCTAATAACTAATTCTAGCACAAAAACCAAAATAATATATTAAATATATAAAAATCAAAATAATATATAAAAAGTTTAAATATTTAAAAATACTTAAAATAATCATGAAAAATATCAAAATAATTATTGCATTAATTAATAATCATATTACAATAATAAAAAAGTGAATAATTAACTCTATAAAAAAATTTACAATCTAAATAATTATTGCATTAATAAATAATCATAATATTACAATAATAAAAAAACGAATAATTAACTATAAAAATTAACAATCAAAATAGGTATTGCATTAATAAATAATTGCAATTATATTGCAATAATAAAAAATCTAATAACTAATTCTAGCACAAAAACCAAAATAATATATTAAATATATAAAAATCAAAATAATATATAAAATGTTTAAATATTTAAAAATAATACTTAAAATAATCATGAAAAATATCAAAATAATTATTGCATTAATTAATAATCATAATATTACAATAATAAAAAAACGAATAATTAACTATAAAAATTAACAATCTAAATAATTATTACATTAATAAATAATCATAATATTACAATAATAAAAAAACGAATAATTAACTATAAAAATTAACAATCAAAATAGGTATTGCATTAATAAATAATTGCAATTATATTGCAATAATAAAAAATCTAATAACTAATTCTAGCACAAAAACCAAAATAATATATTAAATATATAAAAATCAAAATAATATATAAAATGTTTAAATATTTAAAAATACTTAAAATAATCATGAAAAATATCAAAATAATTATTGCATTAATTAATAATCATATTACAATAATAAAAAAGCTAATAATTAACTCTATAAAAAATTAACAACAAAACAACAAATTGTAATATTGCAATAATAAAAAGCTAATAATTAATTCTATAACAAAAACAAAAAATCTAAATAATATTTAAAATGTTTAAATATTTAAATAAAAAAACTAAACAAAACCATTTCTAAAACAGCAAAAATAAACAAAAACTAAAATAATGCAATTGAATTTTTTTTATATATATATATATATATATATATATATATATATATATATATATATATATATAAAACAATAATAGTATGCACACACATTAGGAATGGGTGTCTCACCCTTTGTAGTATTGTTGTGTGGATAGTGTTTGTGTTTTGACGAGTTGTTGAAACAGTAAACCCAAGTGTTCTCTAGCGATGGTGCTGCGCTCCAGCGTGGACTCGATTCCTGTCCGAACGAACACAGACAGCAGAGACGAGCAATTCAGCTCAGCCACGCACTGCAGCGCCTCCTACAGGAACAACAGCAGCACATGTTAAAAACAGGCCAGACAAAACCAAACACATCTGTGTGTGTTTATGTGTGTGTGTGTGTGTGTGTGTGTGTGTGTGTGTGTGTGTGTGTGTGTGTGTGTGTGTGTGTGTGTACCTTCAGGTCATTGATGTGCAGATACTCCTCGATGATGGCTGTGGATTTCTTTTCCAGTTCCTCCTCAGTCAGCGCCGGTTTGGAGGAAGCAGGTGGAGGAGTGGGAATACTTTCTCTCTTTACTGCTTCAAAACAAATATAAAAAATTATTTCTCAAACTGGTTTGTGAGGGAAATGCAGGAGTTGATGAAAAAACGAATAATTAAATCATAAAAACTTCAAATAAAAAACATTTTAAAAATCTAAACAAATGTTTATTTAAAATGATACAAATTATCAATCAAAATAAATATAGCATTAAGTAATATTAATAATACTGCAATAGTAAAAAGCTAATCAATAATTCTAATAATTAATTCTATCACAAAAACAGAAAAATTTAAATAATATTTGTTTAAATATTTAAAAATAATCTTTAAAAGAATAAAAAACAACAATCACACTAACTATTGAATTAATAAATTATATTAATAACATTGCATTAATAAAAAAGCTAATATACAATTCTTCCACAAAAACAAAAAAATATATATTTTAAATGTTTACATATTTAAAAATAATCTTTGAAAGAATACAAAAACAACAATCTGAATAACTATTGCATAAATAAATAATATTAGTAATATTGCATTAATAAAAAAGCTATTATATAATTCTATCACAAAAAAACAAACAATTATAATATTAAACATGTTTAAATTTAAAAATATTCTTTAAAGCATAAACAAATAACAATTGGAATAACTATTGCAAAAATAAATCATATTAGTAATATTGGAATTAATAAAAAAGCCAATATATAATTCTATCACAAAAAATATATTTAACATCTTTAAATATTAAAAAACAACAACTTTAAAACAACACAAATATATAATTCTATCACAACAAAATTAAAATAATATAATAATCTTTAAAAAAATAATCTGATTAAGTATTGCATTAATAAATAATACCAATAATATTGCAATAATAAAAAGCTAATATATAATTTTATAATAAAAATGAAAAAAAAAAAAAAAACTGGTTAAATGTTTAAAAATAATTTTTAAAATAATAAATTAACAATTAACAATAATAACTCTTGCATGCATTTAAAAATAATCGTAATTACATTGCAATTATTAAAAAGCTAATTTATTATTCTATCATCAAAAGAAAATGAAAAATATTTTAAAATAATCTTTAAAAGAATACAAAAATAACAATATGAATAACTATTGCAATAATAAAAAATATTAGTATATTTAATATTTTTAAATATTTAAACGTTAAATATTTTTGTTTGTTTGTTTTTTGGGATGAATTACATTAGCTTTTTTATTAATGCATTATTATTTATATTTATTTATTCAATAGTCATTTTTAATAAATCTAAATAATATAAAAAAATGTTTAAATATTTAAAAATAATCAAATAATTAAGAATCAAAATAAGAAATATTCAAAATAAAAATAATAACATTAATAAATAATTGTAAATATATTAAGAATTCAAGAAAAGCTAAGAATTGAATCATAAAAACTTAAAAATAAAATAATATTTAAAATGTTTAACTATTTAAAAATGACGATAAACACGACTTTTGCATTAAAATGTAAATATTAAAAATGTTTAAATATTAAAAAAAAATTAAGAATCAAAATAAGAAATATTTAAAATAAAAAATAACAATAGCATTAATTACCTGTAAAAACCGTTCAAGAAAAGCTAAGAATTAAATCTCAAAAACTTAAAAATAAAATAATATTTAAAATGTTCAAATATTTAAAAATCAATCTTAAAAATGAACAATAAAAATAACTATTGCATTAATAACTAATAAGAATTATATTGCAATAAGAAAAATGCAATAGTTAACTCTAATCATAAAAACGAACAAATTAAAATGTTTAAATATTTAAAAAATATTTCAAATAATAAAAATGTAACAATCAAAATAGTTATTGCATTAATAAATTATCTTATTAATATTGCAGTAATAGTAATAAAATTATTATTATGATTATTAATTAGTAAATAATTCAATTACAAATAAAATCGTACAATTCTAACAAAAATGTTAAAAAAAAAACAAAAAAAAAAACCTTTGACCTGAGTTGGCCGTACCATTGCCGCGTTCTCTCTCGCGTTCGTCTGTCATGCTTGACACGCGGCGCACCATCTCTGCGGGACGCTGCTCTCGTTCCCGACTCCTCTCCTCCTTTTCACGGCTGAAACTGCGTTTGCCGACAGCGGGCCGATTCCGGTCCAGCCGGTCTGATCCGCGGTCGTCACGGCGATCGTAGCGGTCGCCACGGTCCATGCGATCATCGCGCCGCTCGAAACGGTCGCTACGTTCCCGACTGGAGCTGTTCCTGACAAACAAACACAACCACAGACCATCAGAGGAAGATCCCACCAATTCACCACTGTGCTATTACTATTATTACTCTCTCTCTCTCTCTATCACTAGCCAAGCCTAGAAACTAGAATCATGCTAGTAGCTTGCTAATCATGTTAGAAACATGCTAACAACATGCTAATCAGGCTAAAACATGTTAACATGCTAATCATGGTAGTAACATTCTAACAACACGCTATTATGTTAAAACAGCTAATAACATGTTAATCATGTTAAAACAGGCTAATCATGAAAACAACATGCTAGTACCTTGCTAATCATGCTAAAAACATTCTAGTAATATGCTAGTCATGGTAGGAACATCATAACACACTATCATGTCAAAAACAAGCTAGTAACATGTTAACCATGTTAAAAAATGCTAACACGCTAATCATGCTAACATGTTAATCGTGGTAGTTTCATTCTAACAACACGCTATCATGTTAAAACAAGCTAGTAACATGTTAATCATGTTAAAACATGCTAACATGTGAAAACATGATAACAATAAGCTACCAATATGCTAATCATGTTAGAATAATGCTAGAAACATGCTAATAACATGCTGATCATGTTAAAAACAAGCTAATAACATGTTACCTTTCAAAAAAACATGGTAGCAACATGGTAGCATGCTACTCATGCTAAAACATGTTAAATACAAGCTAGTAACAAGTAAAAAAAAAAAAAAAGTTAATCATGCTGTAAACATGCTAACTACATGCCAATCATGCTATCAACACTTTATTCACATGCTAATCATGTTAAAAACATGTTAGCAGCATGATAGTAACTTGATAATCATGCTAAAACATGCTAACATGCTAATCGTGGTAGTAACATTCTAACAACACGCTATTATGTAAAAACAAGCTAGTAACATGTTAATCATGCTAAAACATTCTAGCAACGTGCTAGTCATGGTAGGAATATTATAACACGCTATCATGGCAAAAATTAGTATCATGTTGATGATGTTAAAACATGCTTACATGCTAATCATGCTAATTGTGGTAGTAACATTCTAACAACACGCTATCATGTTAAAAACAAGCTAGTAACATGTTAAAACATGCTAACAACATGTAAAACATGGTAACAATAAGCTACCAATATGCTAATCATGTTAGAATCATGCTAGCAACATGCTAA
The DNA here is from genome assembly GCF_049309525.1 of Garra rufa. Lineage (NCBI taxonomy): Eukaryota > Metazoa > Chordata > Actinopteri > Cypriniformes > Cyprinidae > Garra > Garra rufa. Next base: position 3,770,121 of record NC_133374.1, read on the forward strand.
TTATTTTAAAAACGAGCTAATAACATGTTATCTAAAAAAACATGTTAGCAACATGGTAACATGCTAATCAAAACCATGTTAACTACATGTTAACCGTGTTAACAATATGATAGGAAAATGCTATCAATATATCTATCAACATGCTAGTAACTTGCTAATCATGCTGGAAACATGTCAACAACAGGCTAATCATGCTAACAACTTGCAAATCATGCTAGAAACATTTTAACAACATGTCAATATGCTAGCAGCATGTTAATCAGCTAAAAACATGTTTACATGCTAGAAACATGCTAGCAACATGCTAATCATGCTAGAAAAATGTTAACAACATGCTAGTAACTTGCTAATCATGGTAACAACATGCTAGAAACATGCTAATATGCTAGCAGCACGTTAATCATGCTAGAAACATGTTATCATACCAGAAACGTGATAGTAACATGTTAATCATGCTAAAAACATGCTAATAAGATGGTAATATACTAACAGTACGTTAATCACGCTAGCAACAATGCTAAAGAACTGTTAGCAACTTGCTAATCATGGTAGCAACACGTTAGAAACATGCTAATTATACTAGAAAAATGTTAGCTACATGCTAACAATTTGCTAATCATGGTAGCAACATGCTAGCAAATGCTGATTATGCTAGAAAAATGTTAGCAACATGCTAATTATACTGGAAAAATGTTAGCAACATGCTAGCAACTTGCTAATCATGGTAGCAACATGCTAGAAACATGCTAATTATGCTAGAAAAATGTTAACAACATGCTAATTATGCTAGAAAAATGTAAGCAACATGCTAATTATACTAGAAAAATGTTAGCAACATGCTAGCAACTTGCTAATCATGGTAACAACATGCTAGCAACATGCTAATTAAACTAGAAAAATGTTAACAACATGCTATCAACTTGCTAATCATGGTAGCAACATGCTAGAAACATGCTAATTATACTAGAAAAATGTTAGCAACATTGCTAGCAACTTGCTCATCATGGTAGCAACATGCTAGAAACATGCTAATTATGCTAAAAAAATGTTAGCAACATGCTAATTATACTAGAAAAATGTTAGCAACATGTTAGCAACTTGCTAATCATGGTAACAACATGCTAGCAAAATGCTAATTATACTAGAAAAATGTTAGCAACATTGCTAGCAACTTGCTCATCATGGTAGCAACATGCTAGAAACATGCTAATTATGCTAAAAAAATGTTAGCAACATGCTAGCGACATGCTAATTATGCTAGAAAAATGTAAGCAACATGCTAATTATACTAGAAAAATGTTAGCAACATTGCTAGCAACTTGCTCATCATGGTAGCAACATGCTAGAAACATGCTAATTATGCTAAAAAAATGTTAGCAACATGCTAGCGACATGCTAATTATGCTAGAAAAATGTAAGCAACATGCTAATTATACTAGAAAAATGTTAGCAACATGCTAACAACTTGCTAATCATGGTAACAACATGCTAGCAACATGCTAATTATACTAGAAAAATGTAAGCGACATGCTATCAACTTGCTAATCATGGTAGCAACATGCTAGAAACATGCTAATTATACTAGAAAAATGTTAGCAACATGCTATCAACTAGCTAATCATGGTAGCAAAATGCCAATTATACTAGAAAAATGTTAGCAACATGCTATCAACTTGCTAATCATGGTAACAACATGCTACCAACATGCTAATTATACTAGAAAAATGTTAGCAACATGCTATCAACTTGCTAATCATGGTAGCAACATGCTAGAAACATGCTAATTATACTAGAAAAATGTTAGCAACATGCTATCTATCTGACGGACTGTATTGCCTCTAAAACATTTAAGCTTTATGCTTTAAAACTACTGTAAACTTCAATCTTTTTCAGACTAAAAATCAAACTTAAAACTTTTCGAATTGTTTAAAACTTTTTCAAACTCTGTTCAGGCTTTCGCAGGCCAACTTCGAAGTTTGTCTTGACTAACTTTTTTATCTAGTTGACTGTAGTACTACTTTGACTTTGTTTTTATTGTGATATTCTATATCTGACCTGTGAGGAACCCTCCTGTCAGAGTCGATGTTGGCGGATGATGATGATGAAGAGGAGGAAGGCTGCTGAAGAGCTGAAAAGCGATTCAAGGTGCTCGCACGACCAGAATCCTGGGCTGTGAAACACACGGAAACAAACACATAAGAGTCACATCAGATCTGAATGAGTGCGTAATAAATCACTAGTGTACAAACACTCACCGGCTTCACTGGGTTTGGCTCCTGAGCCGCCGCTGCTGCCTTTACCCCAACTGCCCCACATGCCCTTACCTCCAGGGGCAAGAAGCTGATTATTGAAGTCCAAAGCACCTGGCTGTAGAAGACAAACACAAACAGCTTTAGTGCTCAATGATAATATTGAGTTTATTAAACTGATCAAATTAAAGCATAAAAAGCACTAAAAATGACTAATCCTTTCAAATTAAAATGCGAGTTGAAGAAACCCCCCAAAAAACTAAATATAAATGTAAAATAATATTTTAAGTATTTAAACATTTAAATATTTCAAATATAAATGTTACAAATATAAGATGAAAATAAAAAATATGACTAATACTTTAAAATTAAGATAAAAAAAATTAAGATAATTAAGATAACAAAAATACAAACTAATTCAAAATGCAGGGAGTTTGTGAGTCAATGAAAAGAAAAACATTAATTAAATCTTACAAATGTGGATTTAAAGTAATATCGAAAATATATAAAAAAATAATGAAAAAAAGAATATTTAAAATAAATTAGACTTACTAAAAATAGATATGAATATAAGATGAAAAAATATGACTCATACTTTCAATAATGACTAATATTTTAAAATTAAAATTAAAACAAAAATAAAAACTGATTCAAAAAGTTTGTGTGACAGCAAAAAGCTAAAGTTAATTAAATCATAATGTAAATTCAAAATAATATAAAAAAGGAAAATACTTAAATTAAAAAAGCACTTACTAAAATTTAAGATGAAAATAAAAAAGTATTGTATCTGTTTATCTGCATGTCATATAACCATTAATGGACATCAGATATACATGATTAAATTAAATAGTAAATTAAAGTAATTTTCAGAATCTTAAACAGCAACCTAAAGTAGTCATTTAAAGACATTTACAAACTTCAAGTTGAAGGAAAAAAAAAAAACCTCACTCATCAATTCAGAGTATCGGATCGATGCAACCCTAACATAAATAATAACATAACACTGACATTTATAAATTAATATTAATACTATAGTAATATGTATATAAACAACATTTCTGCCAGAGCTGCTAAATATTACTACAGTAAATCCATGGTAAATTTCTACCAAAGTTAAAAACAGCGGACTGATAATCCTTCTTACCGATTATTTGTTAATTATGGATCAGACATTAGTTGGCTGAATGAATGAATGAATGTAAAGTTTGCTGGATGATTTAACAACCTTAGTGATCTTGCTGAGTCGTGTGGGGTCGATAGGTCTGTTCTTGGTGGAAATGGGCACTGTGTTCCAGCCATCATCAGGGGCCTGGTTGCCACGGGAACCAGGTGTGTGGGGTCCTCCACGGGGCCCCATTCCGCCCATCCCTCCTCCTCCTCCTCCGCCGCCACCTCCTCCACTGCGGCTATCCTTCTTAGACATGAGCTGCTGCTGAACCTTGGCCTGCTCTCTGTGCTCCTCTAGCTCCGCCTCCTTGTGGATCTGCTCGATGGTCTTCGGCCCCAGATCTCCTCGCCGCGGGACCCAGTTATTCTGAGACGCAGAGAAAATGAGCTCAGAAACAACACACTGAAAAGTTGAAATACTATGATAATAAAATCTAAAAACTATGATAATAAAATCAAAATAAAGTAGTCGCAATACTACTACAATAAAGTTGCAATACTAAGAGAATAAAGATGCAATAATGCGAGAATAGAGTTGCAATACTACAAGATTAATGTTGCAATACTACGAGAATAAAGTCGCAATACAACGAGAATAAAGTCGCAATACTACGAGAATAAAGTCGCAATACTACGAGAATAAAGTCGCAATACTACGAGAATAAAGTCGCAATACTACGAGAATAAAGTCGCAATACTACGAGAATAAAGTCGCAATACTACGAGAATAAAGTCGCAATACTACGAGAATAAAGTCGCAATACTACGAGAATAAAGTCGCAATACTAAGAGAATAAAATCGCAATACTAAGAGAATAAAGTCGCAATACTAAGAGAATAAAGTCGCAATACTAAGAGAATAAAGTCGCAATGCTAAAAGAATAAAGTCGCAATACTAAGAGAATAAAGTCGCAATGCTAAGAGAATAAAGTCGCAATGCTAAAGAGAATAAAGTCGCAATGCTAAAAGAATAAAGTCGCAATACTAAGAGAACAAAGTCGCAATACTAAGAGAATAAAGTCGCAATACTACAAGAATAAAGTCGCAATACTACAAGAATAAAGTTGCGATACTACAAGAATAAAGTCGCAATACTACAAGAATAAGGTCGCAATACTACAAGAATAAAGTCGCAATACTACAAGAATAAAGTCGCGATGCTACAAGAATAATGTCGCAATACTACAAGAATAAAGTCGCAATACTACAAGAATAAAGTCGCAATACTACAAGAATAAAGTCGCAATACTACAAGAATAAAGTCGCAACACTACAAGAATAAAGTCGCAATACTACAAGAATAAAGTCGCAATACAACGAGAATAAAGTCGCAATACAACGAGAATAAAGTCGCAATACAACGAGAATAAAGTCGCAATACTACGAGAATAAAGTCGCAATACTACGAGAATAAAGTCGCAATATTACGAGAATAAAGTCGCAATACTAAGAGAATAAAGTCGCAATACTAAGAGAATAAAGTCGCAATACTAAGAGAATAAAGTCGCAATACTAAGAGAATAAAGTCGCAATACTACGAGAATAAAGTCGCAATACTAAGAGAATAAAGTCGCGATACTACAAGAATAAAGTCGCGATACTACAAGAATAAAGTCGCGATACTAAGAGAATAAAGTCGCGATACTAAGAGAATAAAGTCGCAATACTACGAGAATAAAGTCGCAATACTAAGAGAATAAAGTCGCAATACTAAGAGAATAAAGTCGCAATACTAAGAGAATAAAGTCGCAATACTACGAGAATAAAGTCGCAATACTAAGAGAATAAAGTCGCAATACTACGAGAATAAAGTCGCAATACTAAGAGAATAAAGTCGCGATACTACAAGAATAAAGTCGCAATACTACAAGAATAAAGTCGCAATACTAAGAGAATAAATTCGCAATACTAAGAGAATAAAGTCGCAATACTAAGAGAATAAAGTCGCAATACTACAAGAATAAAGTCGCGATACTACAAGAATAAAGTCGCAATACTACAAGAATAAGGTCGCAATACTACAAGAATAAAGTCGCAATACTACAAGAATAATGTCGCAATACTACAAGAATAAAGTCGCAATACTACAAGAATAAGGTCGCAATACTACAAGAATAAAGTCGCAATACTACAAGAATAATGTCGCAATACTACAAGAATAAAGTCGCAATACTAAGAGAATAAAGTCGCAATACTAAGAGAATAAAGTCGCAATACTAAGAGAATAAAGTCGCAACACTGTGAGAATAGAGTCGCAATACTAAGAGAATAAAGTCGCAATACAAAGAGAATAAAGTCGCAATACTAAGAGAATAAAGTCGCAATACTAAGAGAATAAAGTCGCAATGCTAAAAGAATAAAGTCGCAATACTAAGAGAATAAAGTCGCAATACTAAGAGAATAAAGTCGCAATGCTAAAAGAATAAAGTCGCAATACTACAAGAATAATGTCGCAATACTACAAGAATAAAGTCGCAATACTAAGAGAATAAAGTCGCAATACTACAAGAATAAAGTCGCAATACTAAGAGAATAAAGTCGCAATACTAAGAGAATAAAGTCGCAATACTAAGAGAATAATGTCGCAATACTACAAGAATAATGTCGCAATACTACAAGAATAAAGTCGCAATACTAAGAGAATAAAGTCGCAATACTAAGAGAATAATGTCGCAATACTACAAGAATAATGTCGCAATACTACAAGAATAAAGTCGCAATACTAAGAGAATAAAGTCGCAATACTAAGAGAATAAAGTCGCAATGCTAAAAGAATAAAGTCGCAATACTACAAGAATAATGTCGCAATACTACAAGAATAAAGTCGCAATACTAAGAGAATAAAGTCGCAATACTACAAGAATAAAGTCGCAATACTAAGAGAATAAAGTCGCAATACTAAGAGAATAAAGTCGCAATACTAAGAGAATAATGTCGCAATACTACAAGAATAATGTCGCAATACTACAAGAATAAAGTCGCAATACTAAGAGAATAAAGTCGCAATACTAAGAGAATAATGTCGCAATACTACAAGAATAATGTCGCAATACTACAAGAATAAAGTCGCAATACTAAGAGAATAAAGTCGCAATACTAAGAGAATAAAGTCGCAATACTAAGAGAATAAAGTCGCAATACTAAGAGAATAATGTCGCAATACTACAAGAATAATGTCGCAATACTACAAGAATAAAGTCGCAATACTAAGAGAATAAAGTCGCAATACTAAGAGAATAATGTCGCAATACTACAAGAATAATGTCG
>NC_133374.1:3781803-3784303 GCF_049309525.1 Garra rufa
AATATTTACATATTAGATACGGTTTTTATTTTACAGTAAAATATAATAATATTTTGTGATTTTATTAAATAATAATAATAATAACAAAAAATCTGACTAGATTGTGCATCCCTACAAACAAGCACAGCAAATCCAAAATATTTTGTAAAATATAAGAATAATATTTCTTATTTTGTAATTTTATTAAATAATAATAATAACAATATCTGGCTAAATTGTGCATCCCTACAAAAAACACAGCAAATCCATAACATCAAATAAATAAACATATCACAGAAAAACAAAAACAAAAACTTTAAAATATTATAAAATGGTATACTATTATATTAAAATTCTTACATATGATTTTTTTATTTTACAGTTAAATATTACAATAGTAATATTACAATAATAATATTTCTTATTTTGTAATTTTAAAATAATAATATAAATAATAATAATAACAATATCTGGCTAAATTGTGCATCCCTACAAACAAGCACAGCAAATCCATAACTTCAAATAAATAAATAAAAATATTAATAAAATAAAACATAAAAAAACTTAAAAATATGATACAAAAGTTTACTATATTAAAGAAAAAAGTTTTTTTTACTTTACAGTAACATATTCAAACAGTCATATTTCTTATTTTTGTTAATATTTTATTAAGTAATAATAATAATAATAATAATAATATCTGGCTAAATTGTGCATCCCTACAAACAAGCACAGCAAATCCATAACTTCAAATAAATAAATAAAAATATTAATAAAATGAAACATAAAAAACCGTAAAAATATTATACAAAAGTTTATTACATTAAAAAAAAAAAAAAAATAAAGTTTTTTACTTTGCAGTAAAATATTCAAATAGTCATATTTGTTATTTTGGTTAATATTTTATTCAGTAATAATAGTAATAATAATAATAATAATAATAATAATAATAATATCTGGCTAAATTGTGCATCCCTACAAACAAGCACGGCAAATCCATAACTTCAAACAAATAAATAAAAATATTAATAAAATAAAACAAAAAAAAAAAATTAAAAATTATTTTACAAAAGTTTACTATATTAATTTTTTTTTTAAAGTTTTTTAACTTTACAGTAAAATATTCAAATAGTCATATTTCTTATTTTGGTTAATATTTTATTAAGTAATAATAGTAATAATAATAATAATAATAATATCTGGCTAAATTGTGCATCCCTACAAACAAGCACAGCAAATCCATAACTTCAAACAAATAAATAAAAATATTAATAAAATAAAACATAAAAAAAAAAATTAAAAATTATTTTACAAAAGTTTACTATATTAAATTTTTTTTAAAAAGTTTTTTAACTTTACAGTAAAATATTCAAATAGTCATATTTCTTATTTTGGTTAATATTTTATTAAGTAATAATAGTAATAATAATAATAATAATAATAATATCTGGCTAAATTGTGCATCCCTACAAACAAGCACAGCAAATCCATAACTTCAAATAAATAAATAAAAATATTAATAAAATGAAACATAAAAAACCGTAAAAATATTATACAAAAGTTTATTATATTAAAAAAAAAATAATAATAAAGTTTTTTACTTTGCAGTAAAATATTCAAATAGTCATATTTGTTATTTTGGTTAATATTTTATTCAGTAATAATAGTAATAATAATAATAATAATAATAATAATAATAATAATAATAACAATATCTGGCTAAATTGTGCATCCCTACAAACAAGCACAGCAAATACATAACTTCAAATAAATAAATAAGAATATTAATAAAAAAAAAAACATAAAAAAAGTAAAAATATTATACAAAAGTTTACTATATAAAAATAAAAAAAAGTTTTTTACTTTACAGTAAAATATTCAAATAGTCATATTTCTTATTTTGGTTAATATTTTATTAAGTAATAATAGTAATAATAATAATAATAATATCTGGCTAAATTGTGCATCCCTACAAACAAGCACAGCAAATACATAACTTCAAATAAATAAATAAAAATATTAATAAAAAAACATAAAAATATTATACAAAAGTTTACTATATTAAAAAAAGAAAAGAAAAAGTTTTTTACTTTACAGTAAAATATTCAAACAGTCATATTTCTTATTTTGGTTAATATTTTATTAAGTAATAATAATAATAACAATATCTGGCTAAATTGTGCATCCCTACAAACAAGCACAGCAAATCCATAACTTCAAACAAATAAATAAAAATATTAATAAAATAAAACATAAAAAAAACTACAAAAGTTTATTATATTAAAAAAAATTAAAGTTTTTTACTTTACAGTAAAATATTAAAATAGTCATATTTCTTATTTTGTTTAATATTTTATTATGTAATAGCAGTAATAATAATCATACCACTTCTGCGGCATCCAGCTCTTTCTGCTTCTTCTCAAAGGTTTCATCATCATCTTTGTCCTTCTCAAACTCTTTCTGACAACGATTCAGCAGCAGCTTCCTGAAATTCACCGTCACGGCAGGTTTATCCGTGGTG
>NC_133374.1:3789303-3791074 GCF_049309525.1 Garra rufa
TTAAATTTAGTGATGGTAAAAAAAATAAGAAGTTTTTTAATTACTGTATACAATGCATAAACACAAATGCGTGTATATATGTTTAAAGGTCCACTGAAGTGCCTTGAAACACGCAGCGTTATTCTATGTGGTGACGTGCTTTTTAACTGAAACAAAAACATATCGCCCAGCCCCGCCCACTTATTTTGAATAGCCAATAGCGTTCCATTTATATTTCTTCGGGCCAGAGCCGTTAAGCTCGGTAAAGCCGCATTTGTAGCTTATGACAGCCACAGACTAATAAATGACCCCACAGACTCAATATGAAACTCATAATCATGCTGAGGCTGTGTAGTTTAATACATGCCGATTGCACATATGAGTGCATATGATCTGCTCCGTGTATTGCGTCTCTGTGTAGGGGGCGGGACAATACGGACTCTAGAGAGCATTTGATTGGACAGAACGTTTGATGAGAAACTGAAGTGCACGGTGATATCATCCAAATCGTTGAGTCATATTGGCGGAAGTTGAATGCTCATATCTTGTAAACACGAATTTTGTCGTCGTTTTGAAGCACACTAGCTTATAGATAATCTTAAGGATAATATATTCATACTAAAAGCCAAAAAACTTTAATTTTGATTTCAGGGGGACTTTAAAATATATACACATGTATGTGATCATGGATTTTAATGAGTGAGATACTATTATAGTTCTTATTCATATTCTTATTAAAATACCGTTTTATTTTTAAATGTTATGATTTAGTAACTTTATTGTTTTCTCATTTTTATTGCTTTTTTTGTCGTCTATGTAGTTTGTATTAGCTATTTTAGTACATATAATTCAATAATTGAAACATTCAATTTTTATTTTTTGGGTTTATTTTAGTTAAGTAAAAAAATGTTTTAATGGTTTTGTTAAGTTAATAATAACCCTTAATGATAATAAATGCATATATAAAAATATAGAGGTGTTTTTATGGAATTCTTTAATTTTATTTTTAAATTTAAATGGTCACAAATAAATAAAAACAAAAAAGAGACTAAATTACAATTTCTATCAGAAAAATAAATTGCAATTATATTTGTTTCCAAATCTCCTTTAAAAGTTATACAAAAAATGTAAAGGTGTTTATGGAATTATTTTTTTAATTTAAATATTAAAAATAAATAAATAAATAACAAATACAATTATATTTATACTAAATATATAAAAAAATAATATAAGAATTTATTTTTTTGATCAGAAAAATAAATTACAATTATATTTGTTTCCAGATCTTCTTCTTCCAAATCTCTATAAAAATATAAAGCTGTTTTTATAGAATTATTTTTTTATTTCAATAATAAAAATAATTATATAAGGAATAAAATTATATATACAATAAATATATAAAAATAATATAAGAATTTATTTTTATCATAAAAATAAATTGAAATTATATATGTTTCCAGATCTTCTTCTTCCAAATCTATATAGAAATATAAAGGTGTTTTTATTGCATTTTTTAATTTAAATAACAATAATAATTTAAATAAATACAATTTTATATATCAACAGAAATTGTATAAATAAATGAATAAAATAATTAATAAAATAAAAAAATTGTCAGAAAAATTTCGCAATAATATTTGTTTCAAGAGCTTCTTTTTCCAAATCTATATAGAAATATAAAGGTACTTTTATTGCATTTTTTTTATTATTTAAAAAACAATAATAATTTAAATAAATAAATAAATAAAATGTTATATATCAACAGAAATTGTACAAATAAATGAATAAAATA
>NC_133374.1:3791574-3886190 GCF_049309525.1 Garra rufa
AGCAAAGGGTCTGAATACTTAGGACCATGTGATATTTCAGTTTTTCCTTTTTAATAAATCTGCAAAAATGTTGACAATTCTGTGTTTTTCTGTCAATATGGGGTGCTGTGTGTACATTAATGAGGAAAAAAAATGGCTGAAATTTTTTTTTAATGATTTCAGCAAATGGCTGCAATATAACAAAGAGTGAAACATTTAAGGGGGTCTGAATACTTTCCGTACCCACTGTGTGTATATATATATATATATATATATATATATATATATATATATATATATTTTTTTTTTTTTTATATATATATATATATTTTTTTATTGAATTGTTGACTTGTAATTTTTTATTTATTTATTTTTTTAACAGCAACACAAAACTGTAAAGAGCACAATTTGGCTTTTTAATTAACTCTATGGTGAAAAACACAAAAAAAACATGTTTTGTAATCGACCTTCAGACAAGTGTTTAAAGTGGTCATCGGGTGCCCACTTTCCACAAGTTGATATGATTCTTTAGGGTCTTAATGAGAAGTCTATAACATACTTTGGTTAAAAATTCTTAATGGTAATGTAAAAAAAAACACTCTTTTTACCTTGTTAAAATCATGTTCCTTTAAATGCTAATGAGCTCTGCTCGCTCCGCCCCTCTCTGCCATGGGATGAAAAGCCGTAATGTTTACTTTACAGCATTTAGCTGCGAAACTTGCCTACAAGCACATTATTAAGAAAGGCCATTTGCAAAGATGCATAAAAAACCCTTAAACTCACTTCTGCTGTGGGTGAAGCTGCATCACGAATGATTCACACGAACATAGATGCATATGTGGATCGGGATCGGAGCTTTCTTTTCAAAAACGAAAGTAACATTAATCCTCTGCGTCCTCAGCGGCTCAGATGTCGGGATTAAATGAACACTGCTATGTTCATTATTACATCCAACAACAGAACACCTCAATCGCTCAATTAGAGTCTTCCTCTGCACCTGAGTCACACAATGGCGAACTGAGTTGGACTGTTTCAGCTCGGTGAAGGCGGGTCTAAGGTAAGGCGCTTGTGTCAATCAACTATCATGGGAGGGGCCTCTGTCTGCGTGTCGTCACACCCACAAGAAGCTGAGAATGAGCTGATTTTAAAAAGGGGATATTACTTCTAAAGATTAAAAAAATACCACTGGGTGGATTTTTAACATTGTAGGGTGGTTGTAAGTAAGTAAGTTTTGAATCCGATGACCCCTTTCATTTTGTTCGGCTTTGGCCAAGAATTTTCATTTCGGTGCATCCCTAACTGACACCATAAAGGCTGCAGTGTAATTTTCCCCCAACTAAGCATTTAAAGAATTTAGGTGAAGCTTTTAAATAAACCTGTGAATCATGAAGCGAATCGATTCGTCGTTTAAACAAAGATTCACAGCACTACAAAGATGCTTTTCAGTAAACCTCTGAAACAAAAATGACTGCTCTGAAATGACTATCACCGAAGCGCCCGCTGGTCAAGCGTGACCTTTCAGAGGACAGATGCCTGCGGTTACTGCCGTGGCTGTTTGGAGCGAGAGCTTTTATCTCACCTCTGTCTGATCAGACTCAAAGAGCCCGTGACCGATCTGAACCGTGACCTTTCTCCTTTCTCCCCCCACCACAGCAAACAGACGTGATGACAGTTCAGCGGCGAGACACGGCTTCCGCTTCTCAGAATTCAGCCTAGAGCGGCATTTACAGGCCGGGCATGTTGCAGCAGAGCCTCTGGCCACCCACGCATTACTGTTACCTTAACTAATGCATCTCTAGACAAGCATACTTCCCGGAGACTTCAAGGAATACCGCGCCTAAAAATAACAAACCATGTCATCATTTACTCACATGTCTATGTCTGGTGCCTAAACACTCGGGTCAAAGACTAAATAGGGTTTTGAAGCATCAATATATGCACTATATTGTTTACATGGTTTGCACTCTCTACCATGTGCCCTTACTTCTTGTGTTTTTCATTTTATATATTATATGTTTATTTGTATTTATTCATATTTTTTAATTCTACCTTTGTATTTAATGTTACTTGTATGCACCATGGGTCTGAGAGTAATGCAATTTCAATTCTCTGTATGTCCTGTACATGTGGCAGAATTGACAATAAAGTTGACTTTGACTTACATTAATTATTATTATTTCCAATGCATGTATTGCATTTGTTTATTAATCATCGTTATTGTTAGTTTATAAAAATACAGTCATTGTTCATTTTTTGTTCATGTCAGTTCACAGTGCGTTAACAAACACAACTTGTGATATTTATAGTGCATTAATAAATAGTATTGTTTATTCTTAGTTCATGTTAACTAATGTAGGTAGTGTTGCCAAAACTTTTATCCATACATTAGATTAGAATGTGTTTAGTTTAATTTAAAACATTTCTTAGCAAAAATAATGATACATTTTTACCATGATATACCGACAGCAGCCATTAAAATGTCAATCAGTGTAACAATATTTCAGATAAAAATCTAGTTAGGCCAATTTAGATCAAGAATCATTAATGATCTACTTAAGAACCTACTTAAGGATCACAGCCCTCATAAAATAAATCATTGCTCATTTAAATTTAATATCTGCTACTTTCCTTTAAATCACCTATGTGTCAGCAATCATTTAAAACAATAATTTAAATTTAATAAAACTGTAGTTCATTTAGTTATTATATAATTTTATATATTTTAACCAAGTCAGAAAAAGCATGTTGCTTTATTTTTATATAAATATTTCTGACGATTAAACATTATTTCATCCTTTTTTACACAAAAGCTATTCAAGCAGACACTTGCTTGTATTTAATATGATTTCTATCTATACAGAATCACTTTTGTAAATTTTATTTAATTAAAGCCAGGAAAAATAAATCAAAATGAATTGCATACACAATAAAAGTTTTTGTTTACGTAATATATGCATGTGTACTGTGCATATGTATTATGCATATATAAACACACACATGAATTTCCATAGATATATTTTTATTCATATAGTTAATATTATATAAAAAATATTTAAAATATAAATCTGTGCATGTGTGTGTATTTATATATAAATAATAAATATACACAGTGTACACACAGATATTGTGTAAACAAAAACTTTTATTAAACTTTTTTTAAGCGACTAATCGCGATTAACTTTTGGCCCGGCATTACATTTATTGCAAACACCAAAACTGGACGTCTTTGACCCACTTAAATTGGACAATGAGCTAAATTTCACCTTAGTTTTATTTTGCAATAAAAATGTTTAAATTTTGCAGTATTACTGCTTGCATTTAATTCAGATGTTTAATTTTTTCTTTTTTATATTTCTGTTGTGCTGAAAGATGATGGTACATTATTTCATCTTTTTTTTTTTACCAACGTTATTTGAAAAATTAAAGTAGACACTTTGCTTGCATTTAATATGCTTTCAAAGTATATAAAATCACTTTTGTAAATTTTATTTAATTAATACCAGGCAAAACATTAATCCAAATTAATTGCATCCAAAATAAAAGTTTTTGTTTACATAATATATGCATGTGTACTGTGTATATTTATCATGCATATATAAATACACACACACACACACAGTGTATATTATGACAATATTTACATCTATTTCCATACATATATTTTATTCATATAGTTAATATTACATACAAATAAATTTAAAATATAAACATGTTTTTTTTCTTAAATAAATCTATGCATGTGTGTGTATTTATATATACACATAATAAATATACACAGTATATACACATATACTTGTGTAAACAAAAACTTTTTTTATGTGATTAATCACGATTCATCTTTCAAACAGCATTAAATATAAGGCAAACACCAAAATAGGACATCTTTGACCCTCTTAATTTGGACACTGAGCTAAATTTCAGCTTTTGTTTTGTAATAAGGGTGTGTAACTTTTTTTTTCTTTTTTCTTTTTTTCTTTTTTGGGCTGTGCATATAATAACAGGTACATAACGTAATTGTTTTAACTTAAAATGATTTGTTACCCTGCTAGACATTTGTTTTGTATTACACGTTTTTTGAAATAAGCATTTTGTTATGTTATATGTGACCCTGGACCACAAAACCAGTCTTAAGTCGCTGGGGTATATTTGTAGCAATAGCCAAAAATACATTGTATGGGTCAAAATTATTGATTTTTCTTTTATGCCAAAAATCATTAGGAAATTAAGTAAAGATCATGTTCCATGAAGATTTTTTGTAAAATTCCTACTATAAATATATCAAAATGTAATTTTTGATTAGTAATATGCATTGTTAAGAACCTAATTTGGACAACTTTAAAGGTGATTTTCTCAGTATTTTGATTTTTTTGCATCCTCAGATTCCAGATTTTCAAATAGATGTATCTCGGCCAAATATTGTCCTATCCTAACAAACCATACATCAATAGAAAGCTTATTTATTGAGCTTTCATATGATGTATAGATCTCAGTTTTGTAAAATTTAACCTTATGACTGGTTTTGTGGTCCAAGGTCACATATATGCAGAAATTTGAATATATATCCAGAACATAAATAAATAAAATTTTGTTGACATAGATTTAAAGTTTTTTTTTTTTTTTTTTTTTAACAAAAGGGATTGTGGATTTCAATTTGAATGGCTGAATAAATCAGGAAATACTGTTAACATGCAGAAAAAAATAGATTTACACTATGTTTTAGCAATAAAATGTTATAAAAAGTAAGATTAACTAAGAATTATATATAAACAAACGCCTCAGTGAAAACCTTCAGAATATAGACAGGAAAAAAAAAGTTTTGGTGTATGCAAATACTACTAAAGTGAATTAAAAAATTGTTTTGTCAAGACAGCTTTTAAAATTATGTATTGCATTTGAAATGTACAGATGCATATGTAACAAAATACACTTAAATGTAACCCTGGACCACAAAACCAATAATAAGTAGCGTGGGTGGTATATTTGTAGCAATAGCCAACATTGTATGGGTCAAAATGATCTTTCTTTTATGCCAAAAATTATTAGGATGTTAAGTTAAAATAATGTTCCATGTCGACACTTTGTAAATTTCCTACCATAAACATTTCAAAACTTCATTTTTGATTATTAATATGCATTGCTAAGAACTAAGAGCCATTTTCTCAATATTTAGAACGATCCATACATTAAAGGAAAGCTTATTTATTCAGTTTTAAAAAAATCACCCCTATGGTTTTGTGGTCCTGGGTAACAAATGTGTATTTTTGTCTGTTTCTTTCCACTAGTCTGAAAGAAAAAATGTTATTGAAATCTCAAAACTAAAACCAGTTTGTGAAAAAACAACGCTTTTTCCAGTAATCACTCATAAGCGCTTTCCACAAACGCTGGCTGTGAATTGCCCTTCAGCATGAGCAAACAACACCGGTTAGTTTTCTAGGTGAAAGATATTAAACAATAAATCACAGACACCATAAGAGCATATAAATGATGCAAACACAGATCATCTCCGGTCTGTCCTGAGCAACAGAGCATCATCTCACATATCTAGCATGTGATCTCACTAACCGGATACACACAGGCTTTTGAGCCTTTGTCAGCGAAGATCTCTCATATATGCAATGCTTTTCATCACAGCTAATGATATTTGCAACAACAACAAAAATTCTAAGCATAGCCACAAATCTAAAATTAATTCACAAAGAAAGCAGCTGATAATTATAAAGAGCCAAAACATGATTTTGATGGTTTATTTTCAAGACTTTTTTTGTATTTTGCATTCTCAAAACCAGATCCAATATACTAGAATGCACTAAATAAAAAAAAAGATTAAGCTTTCAGGAAGTGAATTCTGCAAATAGTAGTTTTCATATTCTTTATCGCTTCATCTTATGTTTCGATGTTTATCAGTAACGGAACAAGCTTAAAATGTGAAAAAAAAAATCTTTAGTATGATTCTGATCGCACTGGTTTTTAATAAGTGTGAATAGTGATAACTCATAATAAAACCTTATCTTAAAGCTTTAGGCTACACAGCATGTGTTAAAAATACCATAAAAATACATTAAATCTCCAACAAAAAGCTTATTTCACTTTACATATACTTTTTGATGAGTGGAGGTTGACCACATTTTTAAATAATAATTGCTAATTATGATATACAGACATACCAAAGGGAATTTTTGTAAGGTTTGAGCTTGTAAAATGAACCGGCTGAAAGAAAGACAGACAGAGGGACAGATAGACATGCTGCCCTAAAAAAGTAAACCATGCCAGCCACTAAAATAAGATATATTTGCATTTATTTTACTATATTATTTATAATAGTTTAATATGCAATTTCTAAAAATAATTGTTTATGTATTTTCTATTTTTAATATTATTTATGTCTCTATTTTTACCAGTTTAACTATAGTAAAATAACTGCAGCAATTGTACTGCGGCAGAAAGTATAGTCATTTTTTGTAAGGGAATTTGTTTCAATGTAACCGCGGCGCTTTCATTGAGCTGCAAATGTTACAGTGTTTCATTTTCCAACTCTCAGATTCCAAACAAACAGTTACAATGTTGCAATCCAGCCGAACACGCGCGCGCACAGCCCCGCTCATCACAGACCCGCGCGGTACCGTTACATTCACACGCGGCTCGTCTCCGCGACCGGTGTCGGTGTCGGTCGGAACCGGAGGGTCTGGACACGTAGGAAATGTCGCGGATCTCGGACGGGCCGCTTGGTCTGAAGCGCGTTTCTCTTTGCAAACCAACATTGAACACAACCCCCACGTGTTATATATTACCTTGCTCCGGATCTGACCGGACGTGGAGACCTTCCGAATGAGTTTCTGCGGGGACCCGTGCTCTTGCTCCGGCTCGCTGTCCGACGATTCGGCCTCAGCAGCAGCAGCACCGACCGCCGCCATCCTGCGCTCCAGCCCCCGGGATTCACACTCACAGACGTGTTCCAGCGGGACCGGCCTCACAGCGCCGCCACACGGACAGACCGAACACTGCAGCCGGGAGAAGCGGAGAGCGTGCGCCGCCTACCGGACCGAGCTGTTGGAACTGAGACTGTATATGAGTAGCCTTAAAATATTACAAAACATATTTTACAAACAAGAGCACATATATCCTCCTTACATGTCAGGGGTAATGCAGATGGACGAAAGAATATAACTAGATGAAAAAAAGACTTTAAGTTGGCTTGAGAAAGCCGGACCAGAATGTTTAGGTTTGATGTTGTTGTTTTTTAAAGTTTAAAAGTTTAAAAAGTTAATTAATTACTTTTAAAATTTTAGGTTTGACGGTTTTCGGTCTGAAATAGTTTGACGTTTAAAGTAGTTTTAAAAGCTTAAAGTTTGATTAGCATTTTGCTAGCATGATTTTATCACAATTAGCATGTTACTAGCTTGTTGCTAGCATGTTCCTAGCATGGTTAGCAAGTTACTAGCATGTTTCTAGTATGATTAACAAGTTGTTAGCATGTTTCTGCTATGCTTAGCATGCAGCTAGCATGATTTTATCACAATTAGCATGTTTCTAGCATAATTAGCAAATTACTACTATGTTAATATGATTAACAAGTTGCCAGCATGTTGTTAGCATGATTAGCAAGTTACTAAGATGTTTCTAACATGATTAGCAAGTTACTTGCATTTTCTAGTATGATTAGCTTGCAGCTAGCAGGATTTTATCATGATTAGTATGTTACTAGCTTGTTCCTAGCATGATTAGCAAGTTACTAGCATGTTTCTAACATGATTACCAAGTTACTAACATTTTTCTAGTATGATTAGCATGCAGCTAGCATGATTTTATCTTCATTAGTATGTTACTAGCTTGTTGCTAACATGTAGCATGATTAGCCAGTTACTACTGTGTTAATATGATTAGCAAGTTACTAGCATGTTTCTAACATGATTACCAAGTTACTAACATTTTCTAGTATGATTAGCATGCAGCTAGCATGACTTTATCATCATTAGTATGTTATTAGCTTGTTGTTAACATGTTCTAACATGATTAGCAAGTATGTTAGTATGATTATCAAGTTACTAGCATGTTTCTAACATGATTACCAAGTTACTAACATTTTTCTAGTATGATTAGCATGCAGCTAGCATGATTTTATCATCATTAGTATGTTACTAGCTTGTTGCTAACATGATCTAGCATGATTAGCAAGTTACTATGTTAGTATGATTAACAAGTTACTAGCATGTTCCTAGCATGATTAGCAAGTCGGCAGCATGTTTTTAGCATGATTACCAAATTTCTAACATGATTAACATGCAGCTAGCATGATTTTATCACGATTAGCATGTTACTAGTTTGTTGCTAGCATGTTTCTAACATGATTACCAAGTTACTAACATTTTCTAGTATGATTAGCAGGTTACCAACATGTTATTAACATGATTAGCATTTTATTAACCTGTTGTTAAAATGATTTGCATGTTGTTAGCTTGATTTTATAACAATTAGCTTGTTGCGAACATGTTTCTAGCTTGATTAGCAAGTTGCTAGTATGTTTCTAACATGATTAACAAGTTACTAGCATGTTTCTAGTATGATTAACATGCAGCTATCATGATTTTATCACAATTAGCATGTTACTAGCTTGTTCCTAGCATGTTTCTAATATGATTAGCAAGTTGCTAGCATGTTGTTAGTATGATTAGCAAGTTGTTAGCATGATTAACATTTTATTAACATGTTGCTAGCATGATTTTATCACAATTAGCATTTCTCTAGCTTGATTTCTAGCTTTGTTTCTATGCTTGACTTTTAAAAAAACATTTTTTACTTGATTTAGAACTTTCGGAGAAGATTTAAAAGTAACATTCCTATAATGTTTGCAAAATGATGCAATTTTATGTTTCCTTAACATTCCAAAAATTTTAAATTCAACATTTTCAACATCAGAAATAATGTTTTCATAAATTAATAGAAACATCAGAACATAGATGTGACCCTGGACTACAAAAACTACCATAAGGGTCAATTTGAAATTTATTTGATTGATACATAAAAAATAGCTTTCCATTGATGTATGGTTTGTTAGAATAGGACAATATTTGGCTGAGATACAACGAAATATTGAGAAAATCACCTTTAAAATTGTCCACATGACGTTCTTAACAATGCATATTACTAATCAATAATTAAGTTTTGATACATTTATGGTAGGAATTTTACAAAGAATCTTCATGGAACATGATCTTTACTTAATATCCTAATGATTTTGACATAAAAATCTGTAATTTTGACCCATACAATGCTATTGCTACAAATATACCAGTGCTATTTAAGACTGGTTTTGTGCTCAAGAGTCACTTATTTGCAAACTGGGATTGCATTACATTACAAAAAAATAAGCATAATATATTTTAAAGAAATGTAGCACACACACACACTTTCAAACTAAAATCATTTTGTACCTTTAAAAATATTAAAACAATAGATACAGTGTTTAAAATAAAAGTCACTTTGTGTTTCTGAAACATTGTTGAAACATACCAACTAAAAATCACAAAACACCAATGAAAATGTCATCTTGTCTGAAATTAGAATTATACAGAGTTCAAGCATCATTTATAAGCTATAAGTCACATTTTGATGTAAGAGGACAACATTCAATGGAAGAAGTGTTATTATGGATTATGACAGATTTTTTGGATCAGAAGCAACATTAAGTTAAAAAATGTCTTAAAGATGGATTTATTTCTTATAAACATGCATCGTTTGGCTTTTCGAGATGTTAATTTATGGAGTGGTGTGGATTATTGTGATTTTGTTATCAGCTGTTTAAACATTAATTCTGACGGCACCCATTCACTGCAGTGGATCCGTTAGTGAGCAAGTGATGGAATGCTACATTTAAGATCAACTCAATGTTTGGAGATTGATGGATGTTTTATAAAAAACACAATAGCAATCTCAGCAGCCTGCATTTAAATTGATATTTCAATACTAGAAAATTGACAAAATATCTTAATTAAACATGATTTTTACTAAGTAAATACCTAATGATTTTTTAGACAAAAAAAAAAATAAAATAATAATAATCATTTTGACCCATACAATGTAATTGCTACAAATATGCGCATGCTACTTAAGACTGGTTTTGTGCTCCAGAGTCACATATTTGCAGTCTGGGATTGCATTAGATTACAAAAAAATAAGCATAATATATTTTAAAGAAAGATAGCACATGCAAACTTTCAGACTAAGAGTAATTTTGTACCTTTAAAAATATTAAAACAATAGATACAGTGTTTAAAAAAGATACTTTGTGTTTATGAAACATTGTTGGAACATATACTGCCGAATAAAAATCACAAAACACCTATGAAAATGTCGTCTTGCCTGAATCAGAAGGAAAATATGCAGAGTTCAAGCTTCATTTATAAACACAAAGTCAGATTTTGATTTAATAGGACAACTTTCAGAAGCAACATTGTTAAGTTAAAAAATGTCTTAAAAATGGATTTGTTTCTTACAAACATGCATCTTTTGGCTTTTTGAGATGTTAATTTATGGACTGGATTTGTGTGGATTACTATTGTGATGTTTTTATCAGCTGTTTAAACTTTAATTCTGACGGCACCCATTCACTGCCCATTACAAGGAAGTGTGCCTCCTCTTCTTTTTATCTCTTTATGTATTGTTTTTAAAATCATGCAAAATTTTGCTTGACGGCATCCACATGCATAGATCCATCTGAGACAGCTTCAGCTGTTTCTTCAGGAGATTGATGGATTTTTTATTTAAAATCACAAAAGCAATCACAACAGCCTGCAGCACAATGTTCAACCTGATGTTATGGAACAGGCGAGAATATAATAGCCAGTGTGTGTGCATTTCCCGTAAATATACACCCTAATGTAATAAATACAGCGATGATTGCCGATTGTGTAGCAATACACTTGATCCTAATGGGTTTTGAGGGCTTCTGCAGCACATACAGCCATAATGGAATTCCTCATAAGGACAATAAACACAGTAGAGCCGTATAAAGAAGCGCAGGACAGTAGAAACAGGGTCAAGAGCTGGGCGGTGCTGTAAAGAAGCGGCTGTGGCTTTGTTTGTGTTTGTGTGTCCAGTTTCACATCTTGCCAATGCATACTTCCTCAGAAACACACACACTAGCTCTCATTAGGATGCATTGCTTTTAAAATAATAACACATTCTTTCCAAACAACACAGCATCGACTTTAGTAACACGTTCAGTAGTTCTCTTTCACAAACACACACCTTTACCTTTTTCGCTCTCTTTATTGAGACGGAAACTGATCCTGTGTGTTTTAGCACACGTTACATGTGATATTTGTTACATAAACACCTTTTTATGTCCACTATTGTCTGGGAATTACTGTCAAGTCACATTTGTTTATAAAGCACTTTAAACAATGCCGTTTCAATGCAGCTGCACAGTAATAAACAATGTGAATGTTGCAAAATGCAACATTTTTGTTGTGAAACTACTTGTGAAAGCTAGAGTTTTACAAAAAAACACCATTTCAGTCATTCTACTTTAACATTTCATGCTTAATTCATTGTTACTTACCATTCATTTGTACTTATTTGAACACATATGTGACCCTGGACCACAAAACCAATCATAAGGGGCAATTTGAAATTTGATTTATACATAAAACTGAGCTTTCCATTGATGTATTGTTTATTAGGAGAGGACAATATTTGGCTGAGATACTATTTGAAAATCTGAAATCTAAGGGTGCAAAAAAATCTAAATGTTGAGAAAATCACCTTTAAAACTGTTCAAATTAAGTTCTTGGCTATGCACATTACTAATTAAAAGATACGTTTTGCTATATTTATGCTAGGAAATTTACTAAATATCCTAATGACTTTTTTGACATAAAATAAAAACTCATACAATGTATTTTTGGCTATTGCTACAAATATACCAGTGCCACTTATGACACAGAGTCACACATTTGCAAACTGGGATTGCATTAGATTACAAAAAAAGAAGCATAATATATTTTATTATTATATTTTGTAATATAAAAGATAGCACACGCACACTTTCAATCAAAAATAATTTTGTACCTTTAAAAATATTAAAACAAGATACAATGTTTAAAACAGCCACTTTGTGTTTCTGAAACACTGTTGGAACACCTATGAAAATGTCATCTTGTCTGAATCAGAAGAGAAGAGTTCAAGCATTATATATAAGGAAAAAGTCACATTCCGATGTAAGAGGACAACTTTAAACGGAAGAAGTGTTATTATGAATTATGGACTGATTTTTTTTGGACCAGAAGCAACATTATTAAGTTAAAAAAATGTCTTGTGGACATTGGATGGATGGATGTGTGTCCGGAAATTACTGTCAAGTCACATTTATTTATGAAGCACTTTAAACGATGCAGATTGTTTCAATTCAGCTGCAAAGTAACGAAAGAATGTTAATGTTGCAACATTATTTTTGTTGTGAAACTACCTGTAAAAGATTACTAGAGGAAGTTTTACAAGAAAACACCATTTCAGTCACTTTACTTCAACATTTCATGCTTAATTCATTGTTACTTAGTATTTATTTGTACTTATTTGTAAATTTCTAAATGAAAACTGTTTCAACAGAGTTTTTTCAGTGTAAGATAAAAGTGTTGCTCTTTAACTCAGTTTACTTTTAACTTTAATTAATCTCAGTTAATTTATAGTGTTAATATTGCAAAGTTCTTCAATTCCTATCGTAGGCTGGTTGGCTGGTTTTAGCTGGTCATAGCTGGTCAGCAGGCTGGTTTTAGAGGGGTTTTGGCCACTTTTACAACAATGTGATATCTAGCTCATTTTAGTCGAGTGAATCTGATTTAGATCAGGCACAAAGGATGCATGTTTCCTAAGCTAATTTACAAGGGGAATTCCCGTTGATTTCTATTGTTGTCTCCAGCGTCTTCAAGGAAGAAACCCATTTTACCCTCAACAAGGGTTTGAGAAAAAGCAAGCAGTCATGACAAAAACATTTTTAAATTTTGTGTCTGTGCAGCTCATTTTGAGCATAAAAATATATGGGTCAAATTAGGAAAAAAAATCTCCTAAACATTCATTAATCTTGGGTAATTACAATATTTAATAACAAATTGTTAAAGTCAAAAGTTGCAACTGTGTTATTTAATGAGCTAACATGAACTAAGAGTTGTATTTTTTTTTTAACAAATATTAATAACTTATGTAGCAAATGTAGCTATTGCTCATTGTGAAGAAAGTGATACCTATTGGTCTTTATAATTCTTTTGCATTTTAATCTGTGTAATTTTAGTTTACTTTTTAACTTTAACTTTTAAAGAAAAATTGCGTATTTATTGTATTTAAATGTTCAGTTATTTTTGTTATAAGAAAACAGTTATTAACCCCTGTTATACTGTATTGTGACACCACTTTGCAAATAAATTTCAATATCATGATAACACTGTATACCATGATAAAAGCATTAACAATTAACATGAAAATTGCATGTTTTCACTTTTTTTATTGAAAAAAAAAAAACAAGCCAATGTATCGTTGACATTTGTGGCAATGAGAATAGCCATAAAAGTATTTCAGGAACAGTGTTTTCAGCTTGTTTTTTATTGTTATATAAAATTACGGCATGCAGTTGCTTCAAACAATGGTATAAAGCTATTTAAAACATCAATCAGTGTGAATTGTGATCATCTTAAATAATCATCGCAATTAAAATTTCAAGGGAAAAATCGACAATTAAGGTTTTTGTCATAATTGTGTGGCCCTAGGTCAAATTGACCTCTAACACAATTGAAATGACAAAGACAAAAAAAGCCAAAGAAGTCTTAAATTTCCCACATATTTTATGGCAAGCTATCCAGTGCCTTGCAAAAGTATTCAAAACTCGCTTTTTTCATGTTTTGCTATGTTTGCTGCCTTACAGGTATGTTATACTTTTTCACATCAATCTATGCACCATAATGACAGAGCAAAAACAGAATTGTCACAACTTCCTAAATGTATTAGTACAGTAAGTGTATAAGTAGATTGCATAAGTAATCAGAACTTGCACATCAACATTAGGTTCTTCAAGGTATCTTGGAGAGGTGAGGTGCAGTATCCAAGTCGCAACTTCTAACTACTGGAGTGCCTCAGGGCTCTGTTCTTGGTCCACTTCTCTTCTCTGTCTACATGGCATCACTAGGTTCTGTCATCAAAAAATATGGCTTTTTATATCACTGCTATGCTGATGACACTCAACTCTACCTCTCATTCCATCCTGATGATCTGACGATAGCTGCTCAGGTCAGAGCTTGTCTAACAGACATTTCTTGCTGGATGAAGGGCCATCACCTTCAACTAAACCCTGCTTGTGTTTCCATCAAACCCATCGTTTCATCATCCAGTCAGACACATCAACCATAACTCCTTCAAAAACAGCCAGAAAGCTTGGGGTTGTGATTGATGATCAGCTGACTTTCTTACACAACATTGCTAAAACTGCCTGGTCCTGCAGATTTGCTTTATTCAACATCAGGAAAACCAGGTCCTTTCTTTCAGAACATGCTTCACAACTTCTAGTTCAATCTCTTGTTCTGTCCAGACTGGACCTGGACTATTGCAATGCTCTCTTTGCAGGCCTTCCAGCTAGTTCTATCAAACCTTTACAATTGCTCCAGAATGCAGCTGCAAGATTAATTTTCAACAAGCCGAAAAGAATGCATGTCACACCTCTGTTCATCAGTTTGCACTGACTACCAATAGCTGCTTGCATAAATTTCAAGGCATTAATGTTTGCTTACAAAAATACCATTGGCACAGCACCCCTTTACCTAAATTCATTACTTCAGACTTATGTGCCCTCTAGAAGCTTGTGTTCTGCATGTGAACAGCGCATTATTGTGCCATCCTAAAGAGGCACAAAATCACTTTCATGGACTTTTACCTTAAATGTTCCCTCTAGTTGGAATAACCTGCCCAATTCAGTCCTTAGCATCTTCAAGAATCGGCAAAAAGCACAACTCTTCCGTCTTTATTAGACCCTCTAACTCTAGCACTCTCTATTATATTTCTATTTCATTCTTTAAAAAAATTCTCTATTCTTTTATATCTTTTGTCTTTTTACTTATTTTACAATTAATACACAAAAAAGAAAACACTAGCTTGCTCTTTTCTTTTAGAAGCATTCATAGCATTGCTCTTTTGTTGATTTTGATTGCTTCCATTGTCCTCATTTGTAAGTCGCTTTGGACAAAAGCATCTGCTTAATGACTAAATGTAAATGTAACATTTGGCAGTTATCTGCCTTTTTTTTCCCTCATCTCTTCACCTCTCAAGCTCTGTCAGCTTGGATGGGCTCTGGCAGATATTTTCAGGTTTCTCCAGAAATGTCTGAATGGATTCAAGCCCAGGCTGTGGCTGGGCCACTCAAGGACATTCACAGAGTTGTTTCTTGCTGTGTGCTTAGGGCCATTGTCATGCTGGAAGGTGAACCTTCTGCACAGTCTGAAGAATGCTCTGGACTGGATTTTCATTAAGGCTCAATATTTTGGTGCATTGAGTTTTCCTTCTACTCTAACAAGACCCTCAGTCCATGTCACTGAAAAACAGCCCCACAGCATGAGGCTGCTACCAGCACACTTTACTTTTGGGATGGTACTCTGCAGGTGATGAGCAGTGCCTGGTTTCATTCAAACATGATGCTTGGAAATGAGGTTCATCAGACCACAGAATCTTGTTTCTCTCAGTCTGAGTGTCCTGCTTTTTTTCCAATTCCAAGTGTGTTTTCATGTGTCTTCACTGAGGAGAGAATTAGGTCTTGCCACACCACCATAAAACCCAGATCAGAGTATTGCAATGATGTTTGTCCTTCTGTAAATTTCTCTCATCTGCATATATGAGCATTGAGCTCAACTAGAGTGACCATCAGGTTCTTGGTCACCACAAGGTCATTCTCCAACAATTGTTCAGTTTGTCCAGGAGGCCAGCTCTATAGGAAGATGTGGTTGTTTCACTTCTTCTATTCTTCCGTTAAGGGTAACGGAGACTACATGCTTCTGTGAACCTTCAATGCAGCAGAATTTTTTCTGAAGTCTTCCCCTGATCTGTGGCTTGACGCAATCCTGTCTCTGAGCTCTAGGCTCTGACTTGCATTTTGCTTTCACATGCATTTTTAGCCAAATCATACCCATTCAATTGAATTTGCCAGAGGTTAACTTCACTCGAAGTCTAGCAACATCTACAAGCAATATGAATGAGGGTATGAAGATAAGGGTATGAATACTAATGCAACAGAATCATTAAGTTTTTTATTTTGAATTAATTTGAATAAAATGTTAAAAACTTGTTTTTTTGTTTTGCCATTATGGTGTATGAGGTGTAGATTGATGTGGGGGGAAAAGTTTTTTAAAACAGTTTAACGTAAGGTATCAACGTAACTAAATGTGAAGAAAATGAAGGGGTATGAATACTTTCGGCACTGTAGTTCTTTCCATAGTGTAAATTTTTGGCAAAAAGCATGGAAACCAAACTGTTTTTGAACACAAGCTTAAGGAATAAAGGAATATGTCTAAAAGGAATAGTTTAGCTGCCCCTCAGAATAAAAACAAACTTAACCTTTGCATTAAGGCATTCAAAATGGAAGAGTTTTTTTTTTTTTTTTTTTACTTTTATAAGCTATTCTGTAAAAAATAAATAAATAGTATAGCCATCACTCTTCCATAAATTCAGTGTGGCGCTATAGCTGTCAAAATAAAAGATTAAACTAACAAATGTACTGCTGCATTATACTCTTCACAGATCTGTGATAAGATATTCTAGGTATTACTCGTTACATATTCTGTTGACTGGCTCTTACAGTAAGAGAATCCTCCGTGTTTGTGTGTGCGAGAGATCTGACCCGGATCAGGTCGGAGGCCTGCCGTGTTCCCATGCTTCCCTGTATTATAAATCATCTCCAGAGACGCATCAACTCTCTCCTGTTACAGTCCTGACGGAGCCGCGCCTGCTCTCACACTGCTGTGTCACACACACAAAGGCAGAAGCTTTCTCCAGTTTTTTCCTCTACTATATTATTACTCATGATATTCTGGCCTAATGAGGTCACAGAGAATGGAGAGAGAGAAAAGTCCAACTCCCTGCAGTCAAATGCACACAAACACACTCACGCAGGTGCGAGTATATAAGCGTAGTTCATCAGGACATCAGAGATTTATTCACACACTTAACTTGGACTAAGGAAGAGCGAGATGCTGCATCACTGGAACATGGTGGGTGATTGTTATATCAATCCGTCTTATCTAACTGCTGTTAATTGATAAAAATGACATACAGAATAAAAACAAAATGCTAAATAGCATTAAAAAAAATTGTGTTTTAGTTTAGCATTTCAAATTCCTATATTATGCTTTTTTTCACATTTCAAAATGGGTACATTTATCACTGGAAGTTGCTAGTTGTTATATTTCACAACATGAAATTTTAAAGTAGAAAGTCTGAAAAAGCATTCTCTTAATTGTAAAACCACCCAGCGTTTTTAAAGGTATTTTGTAATTAGATTTAACTCTACGATTTTGTTTACAGGACATGAGGAGTATCCTGGGGGTGTTGTTTTTTTTGTCTTTAGGCCAGTGTGCTATCCCTCCCGAATTCCGTGCAACTGAACTAGGGTTATTGCCCACTGACAACGTGACGC
The DNA here is from genome assembly GCF_049309525.1 of Garra rufa. NCBI lineage: Eukaryota > Metazoa > Chordata > Actinopteri > Cypriniformes > Cyprinidae > Garra > Garra rufa. Next base: position 3,809,213 of record NC_133374.1, read on the forward strand.
AGGGGGGATCCGTAGAGCCAGATTTATCCTATTGTCAGATGATTCTGGAGGCTCCAGTTCCACCCACAGCCGACCAGGTTCCCTGGTTCTGTATCTGTTCCGCTTGCTCCGGAAACCGAGGCCAGAAAGGAGACAGAGGCGACCGTGGACTGCCAGGTACAAGCTTCACAGCATTTTTCTCATACTCCGTTCGTTGTTTACGCTTATACGTTTTACTGACTGAATCTGCTACTCACAGGAGTTCCTGGTAGTCCAGGTCCAAGAGGCCTTACTGGGTTTCCTGGCCGTCCAGGATTCACAGGACGTCCTGGCATAAAGGGTAAGTCTTAACAACAAGTATCATACTATGCATTTTACCTCTAGTTTTAGCTTGAGTGAGCTGTGGTAGTAACGTACTTCACACACCCACAGGTGAGAAAGGCGAAGCAGGAGATAAGGGCGACGTTGGTCCTCTTGGAGCTTCGGGGCCGAAGGGAGACAGGGGATTCAAAGGTCAGTGACTCTTCCCTAATGTATTACAATTTACATACACACAATGCCTAACATGGCCCTTGGTGACCATGTTTGTATATCTGCTTCTCAGGCGAGAAGGGTGACCGTGGTGTGGACGGTCCAGTGGGAGACCAGGGTCCAAAGGGAGAGGACGGTCAGTGCCCGGAAACCTGTGAGCCCATACCAGGGCCGGCAGGCGAACCAGGTCTTCCCGGCCCTGCAGGTGCACGAGGGTTACCTGGGCTGAATGGAGAACCTGGTCCCAAAGGGTTAAAGGGTGATCCGGGTGTAGCAGGGGAGCGTGGCGTTCCAGGTGTACCAGGGGACAAGGGTGACCAAGGTCCACAAGGCCTGTGCGATTGTGAGGATGGGGCTCCAGGAGCCCAGGGTCAAACAGGTGAAAAGGGTGAGAAGGGAGACATTGGCCTGACAGGGCCGCAGGGTCCGACTGGAGCCACAGGATCTAAAGGGGATCAGGGAGATATGGGAATGACTGGTATACCCGGACCTTGTTCACCCACCGTGCAATCTGGTTTCTCCGCCGCTTTACTGACCTCCTTTCCTTCACCGAGCCGCCCAGTGCCTTTCAAACGCATCATCTCCAACTTAAACCAGAACTACAACCCTGATAACGGTGTCTACACCGCTCCAGTTAACGGAACCTACGTGTTTAGCTACCATCTGCAAGTGTCCACACGTATGATAAAGGTCGGACTCTTCCACAACTTCGAGGCCGTGGTGAGGACAACTACACCAGTGGAAATGAACACCGCCTCTCAGCAGGTGGTGATGAGTCTGAGCCAGGGTGACTGGGTGTGGCTGCAGGTGAAAGACACCAACACTAATGGCATGTTCACCGGCAGCGAGGGCAGCAGCACATTCAGCGGGTTTTTGTTGTACCCAGACAAATGCGATGACATGTTTGGAAGAGATTTCTTTCCAAACAATGAAAAGAAATTCCCTGATGATGACCTTCCCTGGAGTGTATAGAGACCCACATGTTAACCTTACCCTCTTACCCTACACCTTAAACCCTTAACCAACCCCTACATATGCATACAAAGGGGTAGCCAATAACGCTCCTGGAGGGCTACCAATTATGCAGATTTTAGCTCCAGTCCTATTCAAACAGCTAATCAAGGTGCTCAGGATTACGTGAAAGTAAGGCTAGTGTGTTGAAGCACGTTTGGAGCTGAAGACTGCAGGAAGGTAGCTCTTCAACAGCAAAGTTTAGACTCCTAAGACTCCTGGCCTTAAAACCTAAACTCTTAATGTAAACCCGGAATTATTTACCTAAATTTGACCTACTCCCAATACCCAACATTCTAAACCTTCAAACAAACTTTAAACTACACCCTAGACCTACACCCAATATTCTATACTTAAACTTTACTTTAGGTCTACTCCCCAGACCTCCATCCTAAACTGTTAACCTACACCCAACATTGTAAACCTTCACTCAAACTTTTAATTGCACCATAGACCTACACCCAACATTTTAAAAACTTTATCTACACCCTAGACCTTTACCTTAATCTGGTAACCTACACCCAACATTTTAAACCTTCACTCAAACTTTTACCTACACTCTAGACCAGTGATGGGCAACTTTAGTCCTGAAGGGCCACTGTCCTGCAGTTTTTAGTTCCAACCCTAACCAAACACACCTCACCTGCCTGTAGCTTTCTAGTGATCAGGAAGACATTGATTAGCTTGTTCAGGTGCGTTTGAGCTAAACCCTGCAGGATAGTGGCCCACTAGGACCAAAGTTGCCCATCCCTGCCCTAGACTTACACCCTACATTTTAAACCTAAACTTTAATTGACTCCCTAGACCTGTACCCTAAACTTTTACACCCTACATTCTAAACCTTGATCCAAAATTTTACTGACTCCTAGACCTGCCCCTAATCTTTTAACCTACACCTAACATTCTAAATCTTTACCCAAACTTTTATCTACACCCTAGATCTACACACAGCATTCTAAACCTAAACTTTTATCTACACCCTAGACCTACACCCAACATTTTAAAGCCAATCTTTCATCCACTCCCTGGACCTGCACCCTTATATTAACCTACACCCAACATTCTAAACCTAAACATATCAATTTCCTAGGCCTGCACCCAAGACTCTTAACCTACACCCTACATGCTAAACCTACACCCTAGATTCTAAACCCTTACCCAAACTTTATCTACGCCCTAGACCTACACCCAACCTACATAACCTAAACTTTTATCAACTCCCTAGGCCTGCACCCTAATCTGTTAACGTTCACCCAAACTTTTATTGGGTCCTAGACCTGTATCCTAATCAGTTAACCTACACCCAACATTCTAAACCTTCACCCAAACTTTAATCTATGCTGTAGACCTACACCCAACACTCTAAACCTAAACTTGTATCAACTCCCTGGACCTGCATCCTAGACTCTTAACCTACACCCTACATTCTAAACCTTCATCCAAATTTTCTCTACACCCTAGACCTACACCCAGCCTTCATAACCTAAACTTTAATCAACTCCCTGGACCTGCACCCTAATGTTAACCTACACCCAACATTTTAAACCTAAACTTTTATTAACTCCCTGGACCTGCACCCTAGACCCTTAACCTACACCCAACATTCTAAACTCTTACCCAAACTTTATCTAAACCCTAGACCTACACCCAACCTTCATAACCTAAACTTTTATCAACTCCCTGGACCTGCACCCTACCGTTAACCTACACCCAACATTTTAAACCTAAACTTTTATCAACTCCTTAGGCCTGCATCCTAGACTCTTAACCTACACCCTACATTCTAAATCTTCACCCAAACGTTTATCTACCACCTAGACCTACACCCAACCTTCATAACCTAAACTTTTATCAACTCCCTAGGCCTGCACCCTAATATGTTAACCTTTACCCAACCCTTTTATTGGCTCCTAGACCTACACCCTAATCAGTTAACCTACACCCAACATTCTAAACATTCACCAAACTTTTTTCTATGCCCTAGACCTACACCCAATACTCTAAACCTAAATTTTATCAACTCCCTAGACCTGCACCCTCATTCTAAACTTCAACCCAAACTTTTAACTACACCCTACATTCTAGACTCGCACCCTAAACTCTTAACCAAAACTCTGAAATGATCCACTTCTCAACCTCAACCCCAAAACATGAACCCCTAGTGATTCTATAATGTTCCACATTTCATGTAGATTCTTTCTTAAGGCCACTTTATGTAGTTTTATGTAGAAGTGAGCCTTTGGCTGAGAGCCTTCTCTTTCTCATGTTTGGAATGAATTAGTTCTCCAGATGGACAAGCGCGGTGTTTATTTACAGTGCTTGTCTCGTAACTTGATTAGCTGTATTGTGCCCCCATCAATACACAGTGAGGTAGATCAGTCGGGAGGTCGCTCCCTTGACAGACATGTTTTCAGCCGGATGTTCGTAAAGAATGAAAAATGAGCAGGAACGCACCAATCAGCTGTTATATCATCCTAACAGCTATTCAGTGGACACACACTACGAACAAGAGTGAAAATGAGAACGAGAACAGGAAAACTGGGTGGGCCGGTGCATGTGTGTGTTTGTGTATTTGAGAGGTAGAAGAAAGAAAGGTGTTGCTTTACACAATTGAAGTGTTAAACACCTGTTTGAGAGAGAAAGTCTTTTTACTTTGGGCTTACATCTTTTGAGTTCGGATTATCCAGACACACAACAATATTTTGGGAAGCCTCTTATGGTGTTGGCTATATGGGTCCGGGGTAGAGCTGGTCCACCCATACAAATGTTATCCTGGGCTCTGTGAATTTTAACAATGACCCTGGAATAATATGACACAACACATGTTCATGCTCATGTTCTGTGTATTGATTACCCTTATATTTCCAATAAACTGTAAACTATTAACCCGCCTTCTTGTTTTTGATTGCCTTCCACTTTCATCTGAACACATCAGATTAAGATGCACAAGGCATTACCTGAATAAAAGCCTTAGGAATTGTCAATGAGAAAAGCAGCCATTTTTGAATATTAATTGAATATTTAATTCAGCCATTTTTAAATAAATAAATAAATAAATAAATAGCTGGCTTGCTTCTAGTGCGTCTACTTAGGCAGCATCCTAAAGTAGCATCCCTCATGTGACTTGGATTTGGATTTGGAATACTCCAATCAGCAACTCAATGTTGTTATTATTAAATAAAATGAAAACTATTAAAAATTTTCAAAAATAGTTTTGATAATAAAATAAATAAAAAATAAGAAAAATACTTGGCAACTGACAAGAAAATCGTTGAAGGTTTGTTGTAATAAGTTCTAAAGTACTAAAATATGTAAAAATGAAAAACTATAATAGCGCATAAACTATGCAATACTCAAATAAGCATTAAAATACATTTATTATTGTTAATGCAACAAGAAATGCTCCTGCATTGATTATTAAAGGTAAACAGGTTTGAGTTTATCTCTGGTTTGCTGCCATAAGACGCTGTACACTAAAAATGTATAGAATTTAAATTTGATATAGTTATTAATTATATAATTTATTCATATATTTTAATGCATTTACGGTATTATATATTTAATTTTTTTTAATATAATTGTGAAATTGTAGTTTGCCAAGTAGGGTGGCCAAGAGAATCTTTATTTATTTCATATGTTACAGGCCTTTGAAAATGAAGGAATCATTAAAAATGATCAATCTTTTAGCACAAAGACCACGCAAACCCAGCTGTTTTGCCGTCACAAACAGTTTTATTTTAGTTCAATGCATTTACAGAGCAAATAACAACAGAACAAACGAATTTGCCCTAATTTACTATGCAATTTATCTATTTGTGACAGATCAAATGCATTATATAAGCAGTTTAGCTTTACTGAAAGCGCCAGAGATATGATTTCAGTATTCTAAAAATCATTTTAAACTAAGTTCACACTTTGAACAATGATTTTAGAAATTTTGGATCAATTGCAAAATGCAAATATTCATCATCTGTGATCGATTTATCTACAGTATATATAATTTTTTAGTGACTATAAGGAAACTGCAGCATAAATGGGGATTTAGTCGATTGTTTTTTTCTCACCCAGCAACATGCATCCATAAATGCTTATGAATGTCACCCGTGAGCAATCTCCTCGGAGAAGGCTCTCAAGGCTCAGCCGGAGATTCGTCGTCGTCGCCGATGACTCCTTTCAGATACGAGCGTTTAAACTCCTCGAACACCAGGTCGGTTGTGTCTTCACTAAACACACAAAGAGACAAACAAGAAACCCAATCAATGGCGATAGAATCCCAGATGTGAAGATGAAGAGGAAACAGTAAATCAGAAAACAGGAACAAAGGTGTTTTATGTCAGTGACACATACCCCTGTTCTAATGTCAGAATACAGTTTCTATTGAACGCAAACAACAGATTTACTGAAAGAACGACACTAAACTGGGGCTCCACACAAGAGACGGATCGCATTTAGATGGGACACCGATATCGTCGATCCTCGCGCTCTCAACTTTCCCTTCCCAGAGCCAACGCGGATCGTTTATCATCTCAAGAGTGTGTGCAATGTTGCAGATTAAAGACGGAGAAGTGAACACCACGAACACGTGGAATCAGAGACATGAAGACTCTATATGGAGGGTATTATATAACAGCACATATAGCTTAAGATCATAAGAACCCTACTGAATGTAGACCTAGATAATGGACAGTTTACAATGGAAAATTATAACTGTGGCTTACCTCTCTTTAGGACGAAGAGAACAGGGAGAAAATAAAGCAGATAACATTCAGTTATTATCAGATCAAGTCGAGTCACATTTATTTCTATAGTGCTTCATACAATACAGATTGACACAGCAGTTTTTCATTATCCACCTCAATTTAGTTCAATTTGTGTTCTTATCTGATCATATAAATTTATATATTATTATTGAATAAGTGACCCTGGGTTACAAAATAAGGGTCATAAGGGTCAGTTTTTTGAAATGAGATTTGTGCACCATCTGAAAGTTGAATAAATCAGCCTTACATTGATGTATGGTTTGTTAGGATAGGACAGTATTTGAAAATATCTAAGTACTGAAAAAAAATCACCTTTAAAGTTGTGCAAATGAAGTTCTTAGCAATGCATATTACTAATCAAAAATTAAGTTTTAATATATTTATGGTATCCTAATGATTTTTAGCATAAAAGATTTTTTTTTGACCCATACAGTGTATTTTTGGCTATTGCTACAAATATACCTGTGCTACTTAAATATTAGTTTTTTTAATTCCATTCAATTCTCTTTACAATTATATGACATCAGAAAATAATTGATTTATTAGTTTGTAAAAACACAAATCATGCATACAGTAATGCATTTAATCAGTCTTATTATCATCAACTAAAATAAATCCATTAAATCCATCACTTAACTAAAATACATTAAAATACAAATTTCAGCTAGTTACAAAGGCAGCTTTTCACATTTCCACTCAGTTTAAGTTGATGCACTAAAATAACTAAAACTGAAATAAAAAAATAATAAAACAACTTTAAACAGAAAACATAAAAAGAAAAACAAATTAAAAATACTAATAAAAGCTATATTAATAAATTAACACTGGAACTGATATTGTAAGTTAATATGAGCACTTTTACAAACTTCACAATTATTGATTTTTCTTTAGAAAAGTAGAAGTAAAGATCATGTTCTATGAACATATTTTGTAAATTCCCTACCATAAATATATCAAAACAACTTTGGACAACTTTAAAGACAATTTTCTCAGTATTTTGATTTTTTTGCACCCTCAGATTCTTGGCCAAATATAGTCCTATCCTAAAAAACAAACATCAATGAAAAGCTTATTTATTCAGCTTTTAGATGATCTACAAATCTCAGTTGAAAAAATTGACTTATTAACAATTTTCTCCATTTAATTTAATTTACAGAAGTCAGCATTGAAAGTGAAATCAAAACCTTTCATCAAAGTTGTCCTAAAACCAAAACCAATACCTGTTCTTGTCTTAGGACAACTCTGAGCTTTTTTGATCCACTTCAAATGTTGACTGTTTTTTAGAAACTGAGGGACGGTTCTGTGAAAATTTGATTTGGCAATGTGTTCAGCTCACCTGGATCAGGTTTGGGATGCATGAGTTTGAAGGGAACCTCCACAGCAACTTCACTGAAACACACACGATTACATACAAAATTACAAATGTACGCACTCACAAAGTCGAGACGACTTCACAAGGATTCAACGCTCACCTGGAGCCAACCATGCTGTAAGACAGAAGAAATATAGCAATTAGCTTCTTTAATAACAACCAGATTAGTTAAGTTTGGTTAGCAAACGTATGAACCTTAACCCAAAACAGCTTGTGTTCACTCACCCGGCTGCGTTACACTTCACCACCACTCTATAAGCAACCAACATGCCCAGAATCTCCTTCAGAACTTCATCCTTTACACTGGAGAGAATATTAAAGGATTAGTTCAGACAAAAAAAAAAAAACATTTGCTGAAAATGTGTTCACAGTCAGGTCATCCAAGATGTAGATGAGTTTGTTTCTTCATCAGGTTTGGAGAAATGTAGCATTGCATCACTTGCTCACCAATGGATCCTCTGGAGTGAATGGGTGCCGTCAGAATGACAGTCTAAACAGCTGATAAAAAGTAATCCACACCACTCCAGTCCATCAGTTAACATCTTAGGAAGACAAAAGCTGTGTGTTTGTAAGAAACAAATCCATCATTAAGACATTTTTAACTCTAAACGTTGCTTCTGGCTAAAAGAGGATATCCATGAACACTTCTTCCATTGGAAAAAAAGTGGTCTGGTCTGAATCAGAAGAGAAATCTGCACAGATCAAGCAGTTAAAAACAGCTCTAAACAAATATGTGCCTGGATTCTGATGTGAGAGACAAGAGGAGATGGACTTTTTCCACTGGAGGAAGCGCTATTATGGATTAGGGCTGTATTTTAGCTGTTAAAAACATCTTAACGGAGGATTTGTTTCTTACAGATACACAGCTTTTGGCTTCTCAGGATGTTAATCGAAGGACTGGAGTGGTGTGGGTTATTTGTGGATTATTGTGATGTTTTTATCAGCTGTATGCACTGCAAAAAATGCTTTTCTTACTTAGATTTTTTGTCCGGTTTCCAGACAAAATTTCTAAAACTTCTTAAATTAAAAAGGATTTTCTAGACAAGCTAAAACTGTTGTTTTGTTGTCAGAAAAAAAGTCTAAATTAAGTGAGTTTTTGCTTAAAACAAGCAAAATAATCTGGCAGTGGGGTAAGAAAAATAATCCTGTTTTCTGCTTGAAATAAGAAGAATAATTTTACTTACCCCACTGGCAGATTATTTTGCTTGTTCTAAGCAAAAATCACTCAATTTTGACTTGTTTTTACTAAAAACAAGACAATAATTTTTAATTGTCTAGAAAATCCTTCCTGATTTAAGAATATTTAGATATTTTGGCTGGAAACAAGACAAAAATCTAAGTAGGAAAAGAATTTTTGTGCAGTATTGTATTTTAGCCAGAAGCAACTGTTTGAAGGTTAAAACTTCTTAAAAATATATCTTAATGGTAGATTTGTTTCTTACAAATACACATCTTTTGGGTTCTCAAGATGTTAATTGAAGGACTGGAGTGGTGTGGATTACTTGGGGATTGTTGTGATTTTTTATCAGCTGTTTGCACTGCAAAAAGTGCTTTTATTACTTAGATTTTTTGTCTTGTTTCCAGCCATCTTAAACTTTTTAAATAAAGAAGGATTTTTTTTTAGACAAGCTAAAATTGCTGTTTTGTTTTCAGAAAAAAAAACAAGCTTAAAACAAGCAAAATAATCTGGCAATGGGGTAAGAAAAATAATCCTGTTTTCTGCTTGAAATATGTCTCATTTTTACTGAAAACAAGACAATAATTTTTACTTGTCTAGAAAATCCTTCCTGATTTAAGAATTTTTAGATATTTTGATTGGAAACAAGATAAAAATCTAAGTAAGAAAATAATTTTTTTCAGTGTGGACTCTAATTCTGACGGCACCCATTCACTCCATTGTTGATCCATTGGTGAGCAAGTGATGTAATGACACACTTCTTCAAATCTGATGAAGAAACAAACTCAGCTACATCTTGGATGGCCTGAGATGAGCACATTTCTGCAAATAGAAAAACTATTCCTTTAAGACACCCTGGACCACAAAACCAGTCAATAAGGGTCACTTTTTATGGTAAAAATCTAGAATCTGAGGGTGCAAAATAAAATTTAAATACTGAGAAAATTTTCCAAATGAAGTTCTTAGCAATGCAAAAATTAAGTTGACACATTTACGGTAGGAAATGTACAAAATATCTTCATGGAGCATGATCTTTATTTAATATCCTAATGATTTTCGGCATAAAAGAAAAATGGTCAATTTTGACCCATACATTGCTAAAAATATACCAGAGCTACTTAAGATTGGTTTTGTGTTCCAGAGTCACAATTACAATGAAACAACAAAATAATGAATTAAAAATGAAGTAGAATGACTAAAGAAGTATTTTCTTGTAGACATACTCCACTTTGAAAAATCATGTTCTGCACTCACATGCTGGAGGAGGCCAGGTTAGTGTCCTCATGCTTTAGTTTTCCATCCAGAGCCAGTCCGAGTCTATCGTGGATATTGTCCAGTAGAGGACAGAGGGTGTAAACCTTCTTCAGACTCGTACAAGACGGCACAGTGTCCCTGTGACATCATAAATAGAACACAAATGCTGGATTAACGATACATAAATGTAACATTCTGACAGTGACATCCCCAAATGTTACATTTGAACCCAGTGATCATTTTAAGACAACATAAAAAGCTTTAAACTCTTTATAATCCTATATTAGAAGCAGTGTTGGGGAAAGTTACTTTTAAAATTAATGCATTACAATATTGAGTTAATCCTTAAAAAATAACTGATTATGTTACTTAGTTACTTTTTATGGAAAGTAATGCGTTACGTTACTTTTGTGTTACTTTTGAAATCTGGGCAGGGCTTGCTTGTTTTTAATATAAAAAGTTCTATTTTTGTCAAATGTAAAAGCCTTTTCACACCAAAATCCTTAGACTTAGAGAAAAATAAATTCACGTCTGTACAATAGACCGCAGTACAAAAAAATTCAACTCATCGGCAATAAAAAGGAAAACAAATGTGAGATTATCTTGAGTCATTTTTGCTTATTAGTATGGATGAATGGGATCATCGAAGATCGGCAGCAAATACATCGGTTAATAAAATGGCATTAAATACATAAAGGACATTTGTACTATTTAACATATTTAATTATTGCAGATTTTTATTCATTTTGGTGAAAACTGCATCTGCTTTTTTAGCAGGTGAGATGAATTAATGCATGTTCACATTTATTCTAGAACTAAAGTAACATCTTACTCCTGATTTCTCTCAAGATGAGGACAGGAGAGCTTCAAATCAATCAATGGGGGGGAAAAGTAACTGGCGTTACTTATTTGAAAAAGTAACTCGGATATTTTCTTGTCAATTAAAAAGTAATGCGTTACTTTACTGGTTACTTGGAAAAAGTAATATTATTACGTTACTTGTAACACTGATTACAAGTCAAAATAACACAGCATCATTCCAATATGCGACCCTGTTTATTCTGAAAGCTGAATAAATACGCTTTCCAATGATACAATAGAACAATATTTGGCTGAGATACAACTATTTGAAAATCTGGAATCTGAGGGTGCAAAAAAAAAATCTAAATTTAAAAGGGATCAAGTTCTTAGCAATGCATATTACTAATCAAAAGTAAGTTCTGATGCATTTACGGTGAGAAATTTACAAAATATCTTCATGGACATGATCTTTACTTAATATTTTAATGATTTTTGGCATAAAAGAAAAATTTATCATTTTGAGCCATACAATGTATTTTTGGCTATTGCTACAAATATATCCATGCTATAGTCATCCAGAGTCACATATACCTCATTTGGAGCAGAATCTAAAATCTCAGAATACACTGAGACAAACTCAGTGGAGCAAATGAAACCATCAACGAACAAAAAAAACTCCACTATTGTGTTCCCCCAACTTTCCAGAAGAGGAAGAAAATGCAGAGAGATGCATTACAGCTGTTACAGGAAAGAAAGACGTCAGATTTACAGTCACTCCCTTAGAAAAATTTATTAGAAATCCTATCGTGGCAAATTTGACCTTTTTTGGTAATTAAATGCCAGGGTAATATTACACAGTAATATGTTTGGTGTATGGTGATACATAATATGGTAAGTATTGTGAGACACTACCGTTTGGGGTCAGGAAGATTTTTTTATGTCTTTGAAAGAAGTATCATATACTTGACCAAAAATACAGTAAAAACTGCAATACTGTGAAATATTATTACAATTTTAAATCACTGTTTTCTATGTGAATATTAAGTAAAATGTCACATGATCCTTCAGAAATCATTCTAATATGCTGATTTGCTACTCAAGAAACATTTATGATTATTATCAATGTTGAAAACAGTTGTGCTCCCAAATGTGTTTGTGGAAAATGTGATACATTTCATTTTTTGGGATTCGTCGATGAATATAAAGTTCAAAAGAACAGCATTTATTTGAAATCAGAATCTTTTGTTACATTATAATTGCCTTTACTGTCACTTTTAAACTTTCATACATTTTGAAAATGTATAAATATTCCATTTAAAATACAGTATAAAAAGCTCAATATTGTGAAATGTTATTACTATTATAAATACAGAAATAAGGGTAACACTTTCTATGAAGCCCGTATTTATAATACATAAGGGTATTCCTAAGGCATTATAATGAATGCATAATGCATTCAATGCATAATGCAAAAAACCTTATAGTATGTTGTATCATCTCATTAATATTCATAAGAACAGTTTTAATGTATTATAATTTTCACTTATTTGTGGTTATAGCTTTTAAGACTACGATTACCTCCTCATAGATATAACTTATTATAAGTCTCACATCATGCCACTTTACTTAAATCATACGAAGACCACTTATAAGTAATTATAATAATAATATTTCTCAAATAGCCATAATATCAGGTATCAGATCAGATAAATGTGTAATATGACACATTTGTATTATCAGTTTGATTATTTTGATACCCTTTAGACAGCTTTTGATAAATAATTCTGCAACTGCATGTCATCTAGCAGTAATTATTATTAGTAGTATGCAAAATATATGCTAACACTGTATTTTGATGGTTCCCCAAAAGACCCTGATCATAAGTAAACCTGCTAACTAGCCTAACCTCAAATCTAAAATCTACTAATACTCTAAGGAGTGTTAGTTGACATGTAAACTTGCTTATAGTCAATAGACTAAGAGGAACATCAAAATAAAATGTACAATAACGCAAAAAATAAATGTAACATGATACAGTCCATTATAAATGAAGTAGATTTAATATACTGTCCATTGTGTGTTATAAATAATCATAATCTTAAAGCTAAACCTCAAATACTCAAGTATTATAATGTATTATAAATGTTGTTATAATTATTCATGAGCTGATATAACATATTATAAGGTTTCTATAATGCATTATGCATTGATTATAATGCCTTAGAAATACCATTATAATGTTTTATAACTAGAAAAAGTGTTACTGAAACAACCTTACATTCAAGAATTTTTAAAATGTATATTTAATTTTTATGCAAGCTCATTTATTATGTCATAAGATCATGTGACATCACAGGCTCCGCCTCCAAGTATAATAATGGTGTGTTTGTACTCACGTGGTTTCCTCATTGGCCACAGTTTTGACGTATTTGTCATTAGAGTAAAGCACCACATTAGTGATCTGCTCCACTGTCAGAGAAACAGAGAAAACACTCAGTAACACTGAAAACACACGCATCAGTTTTAAAGCAAAAAGTGTTTTCGTACCCGAGATCGACAAGTCCTTCACGTTCCTGTTGGAGCTGTTGTCGACATCAACGCTGATGTTGATCTCCTCTCCATGGTAATATGTCTGAAAATTCAACAGTCACGGGTTTAATGAATTTATTCATGTTTATCTATGGATTGAATGTTTATTTATGGATGCACTTGTCAAAAATTGCATCCATTCTGAGGAAAGACTTCTCACCTCTTTCTCCAGAGTGACCCGCATGTGCAGCGGTTTATCAGACATGATGAATTCACAGGTGGTTTCGGCCGTTGGAGCCGCCTCGCTTGTGTCTGGAGCATACTGGATCTTTCTGATGGCCAACCGGACTGAACTCCTGCAGAAAGACAGAGATGGAGTGCATTGTGCAAACAGCTGGAGTCTGGATCTTGTGATTTTGGTTACAGGGCTCTCAATATGAGGTTCCAAATGTGCCAAAAAAAAAAAAAAAAAAAAAAAAAAAAAAAAGAGTTGACTGCTTTGTGCTTTGTACTACACATTTGTCTTTGTCTACAGTCATTGCCTACTTGTTCAGGTAAATCTGAATATGTTGATGTGCATGTAGTCTGTTGACGTTGTCTTAATCTGTCGCCCTGCCATCGATTTCTCTGTTGTTTTTCCTTTTGGTCATCTTTACTGCACTGTAAGTTTTCACCAGTTTCAACTTAAAAACTCATTTTATTGTAATGACTTAAAAATCTGACTTGTAGTTTTTAAGTTGATTCAACTTAAAATTTTAAGGCAGCTGCTAAACTTAAGTTTTTAAGTTGAATCAGGTGAAAACTTTTTACAGTGCGTCATCTTATTCTGTCGTTCTAATGTTGTGTTGTTCTGTCATCTTTAAAGGATTAGTTCACTTTCAGAACAAAAATGTACAGATAATCACCCCCTTGTCATCCAAGATGTTCATGTCTTTCTTCAGTCGTAAAGAAATTATGTTTTTATGAGGAAAACATTTCAGGATTTCTCTCTTAATAATGGATATGGATGGCGCCCCGAAGTTTGAACTTCCGAAATGCAGTTTAAATGCAGCTTCAAAAGGCTCTAAACGATCCCAGTCGAGGAGAAGGGTCTTATCTAGTGAAAACCAATTGACAATTTATATACTTTTTAACCTCAAATGCTGGTCTTGTCTCATCTCTGCACAGCACATGCAAAGTGTGTGTGATTCGGGTAAATACAGTTAGGGTACGTCTAAAAACTCCCATCTCGTTTTCTTCCCTAACTTCAAAATCGCCTTAGATCGCTGCAAAAATACAGACATTGTGTTTAAAAAGTGAACATACAAAGAAACTGAAACTCCCTTTACAAAAAAAAAAAGGTAAAAACAGCATTATAAGACGATTTTGACATTGAAGACATAAACGAGATGGGAGTTTTTAGACGTCCCCTAACTGCATTGACCCAGATTCTACTGACTACATATTCACTGCGCAGAGACCAGACAAGACCAGCATTTGAGATTAAAAAGTATATAAATTGTCAATTTGTTTAGAAAATAACCGATCGTTTTGCTAGATAAGACCCTTCCTCCTCGACTGGGATCGTTTAAAAGTGCATTTCAGAAGTTCAAACTTCGGGGCGCCATCCATATCCATTATAAGAGAGAAATCCTGAAATGTTTTCCTCAAAAAAACATAATTTCTTTACGACTGAGGAAAGAAAGACATTAACATCTTGGATGACAAGAGGGTGAGTACATTATCTGTGCATTGAAAGCGAACTAATCGACTAGGCTGCTTCAGGGATCATCTGCAAATTTACTTTACAGTACAAAACTTAGTCCAATAATTCATTCATATTAATGTTTACAGGACATAGTAAATGCCTAGTGGGCAAACTGAATAAATACATTTTGCCAATGTCTCGCCTTAGACAATACTTCCAATTTCTCTCTTACTGTCCGTACAGTACACAAATATTTCCATGAAAAAATTGTAAAAAGCTAAAAGGTTTTTTTTTCATGTTACAAAGTTTGTAGTATGTTTGTAGTAAGCCTTACTTCTACAGATGAGATTTTGCCAATATTTCCTTTACTGTATGTACAGTGCACAATTACAGTAATTCACTAAAAGTTTTCTTTTCCATGTTCCAAAGGTTGTAGTACTTTCCTAGAATATAAGTTAAATGATACATTTTAGATACTTCCTTTTCATTTAAAACTTTTGACATCTGACTTGTTCTTGAGACTATATATATAATTTGAAGAAATCTTAATTTTGTGGGGGGGAAAAAACAGTTTGCATTGATATTTTTAAATTCTGTGTAATATTAGCCATTTTTTAAACAAATCAGCAATTTTTCCCCCCACGACGCAGGACTTTGTGATGCAGTTTATATTTTGCAATGACCTGGTCTGGGCCTTGAAGTGTCTTGTACTGGTCTGATTTTGTTCTTTTATGGGGTTGTATGTTGTTCTGTGTGCTTGTGACACTTCTCACCTCTTCTGGGCTTTTTCATCTTGATTTTCTGCACAAAATGCCTTCACTTCAAACTCCACTGCACAATGCTGCACAAACAAACATTTGTGCTTCAGTGAATCACAAATACATTTTAAACCAGGGTTATTACAGTTAACTAAAACTAAAAGCAGAAAAAAATATATGTGACCCTGGACCACAAAACCAGTCATAAGGTTAAATTTGACAAAAACTGAGATGTATACATCATATGAAAGCTCAATAAATAAGCTTTCTATTGATGTGTGATTTGTTAGGATAGGACAATATTTGGCCGAGATACATCTATTTGAAAATCAGAAATCTGAGGGTGCAAAAAAAATCTAAATACTGAGAAAATCACCTTTAAAGTTGTCCAAATTAGGTTCTTAACAATGCATATTACTAATCAAAAATTACATTTTGATATATTTACAGTCGTAATTTTACAAAAATTATTAATGGAATATGATCTTTAGTTAATTTCCTAATGATTTTTGGCATAAAAGAAAAATCAATAATTTTGACCCATGCAATGTATTTTTGGCTATTGCTACAAATATACCCCAGCGACTTAAGACTGGTTTGCGGTCCAGGGTCACATATTTGAAATAAACTCTACCTGGATTTTTTTTTTAAATATATAAATAAATAAACTAAAATTTTACTATAATAAACTTAAATTAAAATTACAACGGATAGATAAATAAAATATTATATATGCAATAAATAACTAAATCTAAATTTTATATAAAAAATATAAAATGACAAAATTATGGAACAGAATTACTAAAACTTTAACTACAATTAAAAAAATTAAAACAAACCAATATTTTAAAAAAAACTTTACCTGAAAAAAAAAAAAAAATCTAAATATATAAATAAATAAACTAAACTAAAATTACAACAGATAAAAATATTAAATATTATATACGCAATTAATAACTAAATTAAATTTAAAGAAAAATATATAATTACAAAAATCATGGAACAGAATTACTAAAACTTTAAAATTGAAAAAAAAAAAAAAATTAAAAAAATTAAAAAAAAACTTTACCTGGAAAAAGAAAATCTAAAAAAAATCTAAATAAACTTAACTAAAATTACAACAGATAAAAATATTAAATATTATATACACAATTAATAACTAAATTAAATTTAAAGAAAAATATATATTTACAAAAATCATGGAACAGAATTACTAAAACTTTAACTAAAATTGAAAAAAAAAAAGCAATATTTAAAAAACACTTTACCTGGAAAAAGAAAATCTAAAAAAAATCTAAATAAATAAACTTAACTAAAATTACAACAGATAAAAATATAAAATATTATATATGCAATAAATAGCTAAATCTAAATATATAAATACACATAACTAAAATTACAATGGATAAAAATATAAAATATTATATTTGCAATAAATAAGTAAATCTAAATTTAAAGAAAAAATTACAAAATCCTGGAACAGAATTGCTAAAACTTTAACTGCAATTTACATTTAAATAAATAAAATGTAAAAAAAAAAAAAAAAAAAAAAAAAAAAAGAATGTTTATGGTTATAATATTAACCTTTCCTACGTCCGTCGGCCCAGGCTGCAGACACACTGAACATGGCAGGTTATCTGGAAACTAAGAGAAAACATGCATTTTTAGAAATCACAACACTCAAAGTTAAAGTTTTGTAAAACTGCTGTGCTGTTTTCATGAATAAAAGCGACCCAGACTGATTTTCACCTCAAAGAAAAAGGGATATGCATTGTCTCCGAGTTTGCGCAAGATCTTCTCCTGTACTTTGGTGTGAACACTGCGTTCTTTGTCCTGCAGAGGAGGATAGACCTGTCGAGTACACAGGAAGATATCCCTGCGAAACGCTATTCCCAGCACATCCATATCATCCCGACCGTACCGGAACGTACAGGAGAGCATGACGTAGACTAGAGGAGACAAATGCACAGGCTTTAATTCATAGACACAGGTGTGATAAGCAGCTCAGCACTGCCATCTTCTGCAAACGTCTGTCTCACCTTTCTTCCCTTTCACCAGCTCAGGGTCGATCAGCACAACGCCATCTGACACACAAGACAAATAGACCATCAGTATGATTGTTTAGATTGATTTAATGTTATAAAGTCTACTGTATAATGCAAATGAAGGCCTCCAAATGATCAAACTAATGAAACAAATTTTTTTAGAACCTGTGATTCTTTTTTCAGGATTCTTGATGAATAAAAGCTTAAAAATAACAGAATCTATTCAAAATGTAAAACTTTTCTAACAATATAAGTCTTTACTATCACTTTTAATCAATTTAACACAGCCTGGGTGAATAAAAGTATTAATTTCTTTGAAATTAATAAATGTGCTGACTTTAAATGTACATTTAGGTGCTTGTTTATATTGTTACAAAAGATTTCTATTTTAAATAAAGCATTCTTTTCAACTTTTTCTTTGTTAAAAACTATATACAAAGTAATAAACAGATCCATAAATTACAAAATCATGGAACAGAATTACTAAAACTTTAACTAAAATTTAATTTAAATAAATAAAACAAAAAATAAAAACAAACAATATTAGAAAAATAAATTACCTGAAAAAAAAAATATATATATATATATAAATAAACGTAACTAATATTACAACACATAAAAATATTAAATATTATATGTGCAATAAATTACTGAATCTAAATTTAAAGCAAAAAATATATAAAATGACAAAATCATGGAACAATACTAAAACATTAACTAAAATTTAAATTTAAATAAATTCAATTTAACAAAATAAAAATATATATATTTGAAAAAAACTTTCCCTAAAAAAACTAAATATATAAATAAATAAAATTACAACGGATAAAAATATTAAATATTATATATGCAATAAATAACTAAATCTATACATAAAGAAAAAATATAAAATGACAAAATCATGGAACAGAATTACTAAAACTTTAACTAAAATTAAAATTTAAATAAATTCAATTTAAAAAATAACAAATATATATATTTGAAAAAAACTTTCCCTAAAAAAACTAAATATATAAATAAATAAAATTACAACGGATAAAAATATTAAATATTATATATGCAATAAATAACTAAATCTATATATAAAGAAAAAATATGAAATGACAAAATCATGGAACAGAATTACTAAAACTTTAACTAAAATTAAAATTTAAATAAATTCAATTTAAAAAATAACAAATATATATATTTGAAAAAAACTTTACCTAAAAAAAACTAAATATATAAATAAATAAATCTAATTACAACGGATAAAAATATTAAATATTATACATGCAATAAATAACTAAATCTATATTTAAAGAAAAAATATAAAATGACAAAATCATGGAACAGAATTACTAAAACTTTACCTAAATTAAAATTTAAAGAAATAAAATGTAAATAAAAAATTAAAAAACAATATTTGAAAAAACTTTACCTGAAAAAAAAAAAAATCTAAATGTATAAATAAATAAACGTAACTACAATTACAACAGATATATATATATATAAATAATCTAAATTTAAAGAAAAAATATAAAATGACAAAATCATGGAACAGAATTACTAAAACTTTACCTAAATTAAAATTTAAAGAAATAAAATGTAAATAAAAAATTAAAAAACAATATTTGAAAAAACTTTACCTGAAAAAAAAAAAAATCTAAATGTATAAATAAATAAACGTAACTACAATTACAACAGATATATATATATATAAATAATCTAAATTTAAAGAAAAAATATAAAATGACAAAATCATGGAACAGAATTACTAAAACTTTACCTAAAATTATACTAATCCTAATAATACTAACTATACAAATACTAAAATCCCCAAAAAATTTAATAACAATAAAAATAAAAAAAAATAATAAAAAAAGTAAAAAATTGATGCTGAAAATGTAGCTTTGTATCACAGGAATAAATTATTATTAAATTTAAAATATATTCACATAAAAAAACAGTTATTTTTAATTAAAATAATATTTCACAATATTACACCGTTTTCTGTATTTCTAATCAAATAAATGCAGCTCTAATGAGCATAAAAAAATCTTTAAAAACCATAAAAAATCTTACTGATCCCAAACATTTGAGCAGGCAGTTTATGTTGTATCATCATGTGACCACGTTAATATCGAGACAGTTTTGCTATCTCAATACCATGATATTGATAATATTGTTGCATCCCTAATATTATGCATTATTATTATTATTAAAGACTGGTTGTGAATGCACACTGAGAGCCATGATTAGCTGTTTAACTCACCAACAGGATCAACAAAATCACAGTGATCCACGAAATCCCGCTTCCCCATGTACACGCCCACCTGTGACATCACACACGGTTAACCAATCACTGATGAGCAACACAACTTGCACCATGTACACAACAAAAATCATTGGGGAAAAAAAACAGAAGGATCAAAGGATACAATGAAACAAAAATATGGATGAAAAACTAAACTAAATGGATGGACAGATACTCACAGATTTGTCTCTGGAGAGTTTCTTGTAGATGACGTGTTTGGGACTCATTCTGACAGCTGAAGCAGAAATAAATCAGGAATTACTTATCTTTTCTGCATTTGGCAGATCTAAAGTGACTTTTATTTTATTCAAGATTGCAGATTGCATTTATTGACTGAATTTATCCATTTTTGTTTTATTTTATTTAATTTTCTCTTTATTATGTAAAGATGGAGGCTTTAATTGTATTTAATGATAGCCAAGCCGGGACCCTAAGGTAGCTGGGGATTAGTTTGGGTTGGGTTTGTTAACAGAGTAAAATGTTGATTCTGTACAGAGTTGTATTCTGTCTTCTATTCTAAAATTTGCCTGAGAATCAATAAGTTTTTTTTTTCTGAAATATGCATTTGATTAGTTCTTTTTTTTTTCTGGGATTCGAACCTATGACCTACTGTTTGAGCCTCAGGAAGGCTATGAATGTTGGATTAATCCACTTTCAAACTAAAAATTTCCTGATAAATTACTCACCACCACGTCATCCAAGATGTTCATGTATTTTGTTTCTTCAGTCGCAAAGAAATTATGTTTTTTGAGGAAAACATTCCAGGATTTTTCTC
Source organism: Garra rufa (assembly GCF_049309525.1). Classification (NCBI taxonomy): domain Eukaryota; kingdom Metazoa; phylum Chordata; class Actinopteri; order Cypriniformes; family Cyprinidae; genus Garra; species Garra rufa. The sequence continues at coordinate 3,830,188 of NC_133374.1, forward strand.
CATATAGTGGATTTTAGTGGTGCTCAATGGATTGAAGGTTAAAAATGCAGTTTCAAAGGGCTCTAAATGATCCCAGCCGAGGAAGATGAGTCTTATCCAGTGTTGTTTTTGACAACCATCTTAGATTTAGTCTTAGTCTTCGTCTTTTGGACTCAAATGCTTATTAGTTTTAGTCACATTTCAGTCACTTCTATATGTGATAGTTTTAGTCCAATTTTAGTCGACGAAAAGTCATAAAGGTTTTAGTCTAGTTTTAGTCAAAAAAAGGGGGAAAAGTAGTCTTTTAACAAATTAATGTAGGTCAGTAAGTATTTTGCTGTTGGGTAGTGTCACTAATAGAGTATTTAATGCTAAAACGCCTTGCCATAGCGGCAGATACTTCTTAGGTTTTAATTGGCATGCACAATAAGCAGAAATGTCATGCATTTTAAACGTCTGACGGACCACCCACTAACATTTTTGTCTATTCTCGTCTCGCCAACGAAAACTCACACACGTCTCGTCATGTTTTAGTCATCAACGAGCCATTTTTATCTCGTCATCGTCTCGTTATCGTCATGAAAAAAAGTTGCGTCAACGAAATGATTTTGTCATCGTCATCGTTGACGAAAACAACACTGGTCTTATCTAACAAAATGATGGGTTATTTTCCAAAAAAAAATTAAAAAAAAAATTACAACTTATATACTTTTTAACCTCAAATGCTCATCTTATCTAGCTCGGATGGGTAAATACCATACTCATAAATGTAAATGGCAAAATAAAAATCCATCCCTAATGGTTTTTAAAAAAAAACTCCAGTGATAACAATTATTCTTTATGTGAAGATGTCTCAAAATATTTGTCATTGAAACTTGCTAAGCGTCCATGAAACTTTATTTTAAGAATATATGAAGATTGAGGACAATATATGTATGTGAACAACTTTGACTTGCCTTATGGACTGAAGTGCCTTTGCTTACTTTATTTATTTATTTATTTTTTTTTATATATATATTTTTTTCTCTTTCTTTAGTGAAATTTGTTCCGTGTTTAACTATGTTCTGAACAGGAGTCTCTCAACGAGAGATTTTGTAAAAATTGTGTTTTGTATGTGTTTGAAAAAAAAAAAAAAAAAAAAAAAAAAACGTATCTAGGTCGGCAAGATGAGCATTTGAGATTAAAAAGTGTATAAGTTGTAAATGTAAATGTCGGCTGGGATCGTTTAGATCATTTCAAACTCAGGGGCACCATAGAAGTCCATTATATGGAGAGAAATCCTGAAATGTTTTCCTTTAAAAAGCATAATTCCTTTACGACTGAAGAAAGAAAGACATGGACATCTTGGATGACAAGCGGGTGACTACATTATCTGTACATTTCTGTTCTGAAAGTGAACTACTCCTTTAATAATGTATTATTAGTAAATGTTAAAATCAACATTAAGATACAGATATTGAAAAAGGAAATTCCAAGACTTTCAACGACTACTTTTTGGATTTCAACTTAAGGACGTCAAACTTCTTACTTATCAAACAATGTCTTATCTTTACAATTTGAAATAAAGATATATAAAAATATACTAATAAGGCAAACATAAAGTGAAACCACTGTTACGTTTCTTGCGAAATTTGTATGTGTACACTTTCATTCTTTTTTCTACGTTTTGTTTTTATAACTGTACTGCTTTAATTGTTTGATGTTCTCTACTGTTTAAGAAAAAAAAATTAAAATAAAGATTCTCGAAACTGCTCCAAAATCCTGATCTGAATTAAATGATTCGTAAACCTGCTCTGAAGTCCCGATCCCAGCCGAGGAATAAGGGTCTTATCTAGCAAAACAATTGTCCATTTTCCTAAAAAAAAAGTATAATGGTCACACTTTATAGTAGATGGCCTTAATTATTATGGACTCACGTCAAAAAATAAGTCCAATGTACTTAATGTGTTCATATTGCATTGCAAAACACTTTTGCTTCTATTAAGGTGGGATATGTGTAAGGTTAGGGACAGCTTTGGTGGTAAGGGTAGGTGTCAACATGCTCTTTCTTTTATATATATACACATATGGGCGGTGTTATGCTAATTTACTCACCCCTTGAAGTGGACCAGTGGGGCGTGTATGAACGAGCCATTTTAGGGAGGCGTGGCTGAGTCTTAACTTTTATAATAAATATCTCTTTGGGTTTGAGACTTTAATCCTATCTATGCACAAACAGCTTATAAAACTCCAAAGACAAAGGAAAACAAGAAACTGCGACATGTGATCTCTTTAACCAGTAGAAAACAATTAAGGAAGAGAGACAAGATGAGCATTTGAGGTTAAAAAGTGCATAAATTGTAATTTTTATTTTAGAAAATAACCAATCGTTTCACTAGATATGACCCTTATTCCTCAGCTGTGATTGTTTAGAGTCTTTTGAAGCTGCACTGAAACTGCATTTTTAACCTATAATCCACCATTAAAGTCCACAATCCTGGAATGTTTTCCTCAAAAAACAATTTCTTTGCAACTGAAGAAAGACATGAACATCTTGGATGACAAGGGGGTGAGTAATTTATCAGGAGATTTTTTATTTTGAAAGTGGAGTAATTCTTTAATATTCATTATCAGCAGTTGATTTTCTAAAAATTGTAAGCATAATATTATGAGAAGCAAATTTGTATCTGTAATCATACAGACGCTCATCAGCAGTTTCAGATCTGAGCCGATGACTCACTTCACTAATCTAGTGTATCACCTCTACAAACACAATGACATCCATCTATCTATCTATCTATCTATCTATCTATCTATCTATCTATCTATCTATCTATCTATCTATCTATCTATCTATCTATCACCAATTATTATATTAAGGCGAGACACTGCAGGTGAATAGGGTAAAAATATTAACTAATAGTTATAACCTTACTAACTCAGTTTATTGATTACATTGATAATTGCAAACATTTTTTGTATTACAACGTTTCTAAAATGTTAGGTTTAAATATGCAAATGATGCATTATTAAATTAAATATGCACTCATTTGCATACATTTCTAGTTCAAAAATCTAAACACTGGATGAAGTGAGTTTAAAAATTCCTGTTGACTTTATTTGACATATTAGAGTCAAAATGGTTTACAGAGGGAATTTTGGGTCTCATTTTATCACACCCTAATTCAGAAAAAAAACCTAGAACAGAAAGGAAACACTCTTTTTTTTTTTTTTTTACCATTTTTTGGGGAATGAAATGTTGTATATAATCAGGCAAATCATATTTGTACAAATCCCTCTGTAAAAACCTTCAGGATATAAACAGGATTAAAACGGTAAAGTGTGGTGTGTGTAAGTGCTACTGAAGTGGAGATTTATGGCTCAGTGTAGGAGGAAAAACTCATTTTGAGAAAACAGCCTTTAAAAATATGGATTGCAATTGAGGTCTATTAACACAAATAGATAAAGTGCTATAAAAGAAATGCTTAAAAGTGTCTTTAGGATGTTTTTATTCCACTAGTCTGAAAAAAAAAAAAACACTTTACGAAAAACCCAAAATCCCAAATTTGACAGGTGCATGGAAAACAGCGTTTTTGCCTGCAATGGCTCCCCTTAATATCTATTATAAGTACTAGATTATCACCACATTATTACTGTATCTTTTTTGAGATTTCTAATGTACTAATTAATAGTAATAAATGAAATAAATAGATGTAAATGTGATGTGGTGGTGCTGCAGTAACTCACCTGTCTGTGTTCAGATGCTGTTAATGTTGTTTGTTGAGTTAAAGTGTGAGAGGACGCTGGGTTTCAGGGCTGGTATTTGTAAGCGGTGACTCCGCCCACCGATAACCGTTCGTTCCCGTCAGCGAGATTAGAGTCTCTGGCTTGCAGGAGGAATGAAGATGCACAACTAATCCAATCACACGCGTATAAAGACACTGACAAACATGCATGCACCAATATCAACAACAAGAAAACATATTTAGAATAACCACCTTATACAGATTATGTGGGATGTGACAACTGAAAGAGGTTTCTTAAGAGGTGAGAGGTCAGTTAGGATCATACGAACAACAACGAGCTGGTTCTCAGTGTGGATTCCAACCGTATACCTTAGTTTACAAGACTAGTTCAACTATAAATAACAGCTCGTTCTTCATTTATTCAACCTCATGGCATTCAAACTTCCTGTGAAATACGAAAGGAGATGTTTAGCAGAATGTTACAGCTTCTGTTTGTCAGGCTTCTGAACAGCATATTAAAAATAGCCCATACGAGTCCATACAATATTTTTATTTAATTTAATTTTTAAAAATTATTTTTATTTTATAATATTAATAATTTTAACTTATTTTAAAATAATAAAAATAAAACAAATTCTAAAATTAATTTAAAATAATCATAATATAATAGCCAAAAATACATTGTATGGGTCATTGATTTTTCTTTTATGCCAAGAATCATTAGGATATTAAGTAAAGATCATGGTCCATGAAGATATCTTGTAAATTCCCTATCGTAAATATATCAAATGTAATTTTGGATTAGTAATATGCATTACTAAGAACTTAATTTGGACAATTTTAAATGCAAATTTCTCAATATTTGCACCCTCAGATAAATTTTTTTTTAATAGTTTTATCTCAGCCAAATATCGTCCTGCTCTAACAAATATTATTTATTTAGCTTTATTTAAATGCATGAAACTCAAAAAAATAAATAAAAATAAAACAAATGTTTATATATATATATATATATATATATATATATATATATATATATATATATATATAGTTATAAAACAATTTTATTAATATATTATATAATCATTGTTTTTATTTTCATTTTACAATAGCAACAATAATAAATTAAACAAAATAAAATAAATTGTTGTATAAATTGTTAAAATAATATATTTTATTAATGTATTAGTAAATGTTAAAATAAAAAAAAATGCTTACGGTACTTCTTACAGGGTTCTTGCAGATACTGTAAAATGAAATTCTGACTTGACTTTAAGTACTACTTTTTGATTTTCAAGGACTTCAAAATAAGATTTGACTTATCAAAAAATGTCTTATCTTTCAAATTCTAAAAAAGATAAATATAAATATACAAATAAGGCAAACAAAGTGAAGCACATGGAAAGCATTACTAAAGTATTACAAAGTATATTACACTTTTACTATAGTAAAACCACAGTTAATTTTCTTAAACGATTTGTAATTCTGCATACTTTTTCTTTTTTGTTTTTATAACTGTACTGCCTTTATTATTTGATATTTTCTACTGTTTAAGAAAAAATCTGAAACAAATATACGCGAAACCGCTCAGTAATCCCGATCTGAAACAAATGATTCGCCATTTGCGCTCTAAACTCCCGAACCGAATCAAATGATTCACGAACTGAATCAAATGATTCGCCATTTGCGCTCTAAACTCCCGAACCGAATCAAATGATTCACGAACTGAATCAAATGATTCGCCATTTGCGCTCTAAACTCCCGAACCGAATCAAATGATTCACGAACTGAATCAAATGATTCCCGATCCACGCTTCTAAGTACCGTTCTGAATAAAGATTCATGTTTTGCAAATTATTTGATTTAGATCAGGACCATCGCATATCACGAATCATTTGTTTAGAATCATTCAATTTGCGAAATGATGTAAAGCAGAACGAGTTTGTGAATCATTTTGTGAATTGAATGATTCAAATCAAATGACTCAGAATATGCGAACTGAAGTCCGGATCTGAAACAAATGATTCTCGATCAGATTAGTTCACTTCATAACAATGAATCACTTTGCGAGTCTTAGGTTTTTAGATTAGGAGTTTCAAAAAGCGAATGCCTTTTTAATTTAATCTGGCTTTTGCTAGTGAATCGCTTAAAATGAGTTAATGACTCAGAATAAATGACTCAATTGATTTGTTTCATCTGTTCCGCTTTTCGCGTCTTTAGCCATGTTTACACGACTACTGGCTTATCTCTCTTATTTAATGGCATTAACTGAAATAAGTGGGAAAAGTATAATGTTTTTTTTGAATTGTGTGTGAAAAGATATGTGCTTATTGTGTTCTATTTAAGTACCTCTTTATGAATATTGCTATTTTCAAGGGTTTTCCATGCCTTAAGTGCTTTACAATGTCTATTTGTTAGATAATTTATCTTAAAAAATGTAGTTAACAAAAAGAACCTTGTAAGCATTTCTTCTGAAGACTGAAAAATAAAAACATTATATCCTGAATAATACTGATATGTGTCACCTTTTACTAGTGGATCTAGTGGTGCAATATTAGGTTAATAGTCGGTCTCTTTCTGGACCACTGGATTGGAACAAACCATTTCATAATGCATTTCTGTGGGTAATTAAAGAAAGAGGCGGTGGACCGATCATCAGCAGGTGGTTGTAGGTTAATAAAGCCTGCGGTTTAAGACCGTGTTGTCAATCTCAGCAGTCTGAGTGCTGATGTCAGCTCATGGGATTATACACACAGAGAAAAGACCCTCTTATCGTTCTCATCTCATTTAGGTCCGAGAAACCTCAGCCGAACTCTCACTCATGCACGACTCTTCTCCAGCTAAAAAAAAAAAAGACAAATGCAAGTAACGTCCCGCACATTTTATGGTGTGCAAACATTAAGCAGACATATACAGAGACCTCATATACAATAGCGACAATTACCCCACGGTCCGTTTAAGCCGGCCCACTCTTAGCCCCACCCACAAATGCATCAGAGAGGGCGGAGCTAAACTCAAGCCACACCCACAAAGTCCATCTATAAAGTGTGCACTCACCATTTGAAAGCAAGTGCACTTGTTAGGCACCTCAGCAGACTCCAGAATTGAGCACGAGGGGATGCAAGTGTCTTAAAATGAGCCAATATAGTGTTCGGTCGAGTATGAAGGTGCATACAGTCTTTTTAAACTTCTTATTAAGTGCAAACGTCACCAGTTCTGCTGCTGGCGTCAGGGCGAATCACAAGTGCACTTGTTTTCCTTTGCACAACAGCTCAAGGAGAGTGTCTGCGTAGATTTTGATACAGTATTTGAAACAGACGTCATGCTCAGAGGAAACGCTGTCAGGATATGAGCTCATGTGCAGCGTGTATGAAATAAAAATAAAATAAAAATGAAGAACAGAGCATTGCTTTATCTACTAAAACACATTTCTCACTGCATACATTCAGCATTACTGCATGCATCACCCGTTCACCACACGCACACGCTCATCCGGGATCCGAGGGGAGGGGCTTAGGACAAAGAGCGCTGTGATTGGCCGAAATAAGTTTTCACTGGTGTCAGATTAAATATGGTGTCATTTGCACTAAATATGTAAAGTATATCATGGAATTGTGGACAATACTTTTAAATCTCAAATGCATGGCAAAAAATAATTCATTCTGAAAGTGATAATCAGAGCATCAACATACAAAAACAGACACACAATCTCACAAAATTAAAGTATACGTCACCCCAAAATAAAAATAAATAAATTTTGCATAAAGAAATTGTATGTTTTTAGGATTTGATAGTCAAATTTATGTATTTATGCATGCACTTTTTCACCCAAAATTAGAGTTGTCAAACGATTAATCGCATACAAAATAAAGGTTTGTTTACATAAAATATATTTGTACACAGTATATATTATGTATATATAAAAACAAACTTTTAATTTGCATGCAATTAATTGCTATCTATTAGAAATTACATTTTGCATAAAGAAAATTTAGCCTTTTTTAGAATTAAGATTTTTTTAAATATTATTTAAATATTTAGTATAATTTTTTGCTTTTATTTTAGATATTTATCATTATTTTATTTAAGGATATTATTCTTTTTTTTTTAAATCACATTTTCCCCAAAAAATGCAATCCTAAATTATTTTGGTGTTGTGTAAAACCGATGTGGAAAGAAATGTATAAAATAAATGAAAATAATATAAAATTAAATAATTTTTGATGAAGACTATATAATAATGCCAATTTTCCTGACTTTAATTTATGTATTCATTTATTTATTTAACTTAATAAATAAAACACTTTATGGACAGGATGATGATTATTACTCTTTTTTTTTTTGCAATACAATTGGAATTTGAGGGTTAACTGTGTTTAAATATTTTAAAAATGTCAAATGTCAATCAAAAAAACAGCCTATTTCCTTTAAGCAATATATTTTCTTTTGATTTTAGAAGAAAACAGCAATTTCTTTGTGAGATTCATCCTAAATAAAATTGGGTTCCTGTTCAACATATGCATTGTTTTAATCACGACTGTAAAAAGGGAGATGTGGGATTTTCGCTCTAGGAACAATATTTTGTGAACAGTGCCATCCATAGAGCTCAACTGGAACTGCATCCAACACACAGACACACACACACACACACACACACACACACACACACACACACTTGCAGCTTAATAGCCTGTATCTGTATAAGGCAAAGCATTACTCGGACAGTAAACGCACACAAACATACACACTATTTTAAAGCCGTGTTAAAACAAGCAGTAAGAGTCGTGTAGGACAGTGAGAGTCACTTGTATAATCTCCATCATCTCACATCAAGAGTGTGTGAGACAGACAGTACATCAAAGCCGATATAAATATGTATAATACGTGTACGGTACCATCCATTCATACAGGCAGACGACACACGTACACAGAGAGCCAAACGAGATGGCATTGTGGGAAAGGAAGTTCAAGAAGAGGCCAGTGGGACGTGAGGGTGGGCTCACTTTCAATCTGTCTTTACAGTCTGTTTCATCCAATCACGGCGGAACGGTGCTCAACCAATCACTGCGAAGGAAGAGAGCGGCCCGGTCACATGTCAGACCAAAGCACGGCCTTGCTGCCTTTTCCAACGCTGGCCACGTACGCACCGGATGGAGACCAGGATACCGAATTTATGGCAGAACTGCAAACAGGACAGAAACAAAGTTTATGAAAATGCATTTGTACAGCCATAAATTGTTCATAAATACAAGTACATTCAAATACTACTATTTGTAAATGTCCTGTATTTGCAAGAATTCAGAATTTAAAAATCCAATATTATTCAGGGTTCGTACAGATACTTTCAAGGACTTTTCAAGCCCTACTTTTTTCAGAGATCTCAATTATGTCTTACATTTCAAAAAAAAAAAAAAAGAAGTAGATAAAAATATAGCCTATTAGTAAAAACTAATTTGGCAAAAATAAAAGTGATCATTAGTATTACTACTAAATTATTACAAAAGTATACTACATTTTAACTATATTAAAACCACAGTTAATTTTAAGGATTTGTATTTGTGTATACTTTTTTTCTTTGTTTAGTTGTTAGAACGGTATATATGCACAATATGCACAATAATATGGTCTCTAAATGTAAATGTACTGTATTAGCAAGACTTCAAAATTAAAAAATTAAAATAATATCCAATCAATATCCACTTTTTTATTCAGGGTTCCAGGACTTAAGGACCTTAAGCACTACTTTTTTTTATTTTCAAGGACTTCAATTAGAGATCTCACTTCTTTTATTTCAAATTCTAAAAAAGAGAAATAGATAAAAAAAAAAAATAGCCTATTAGTAAAAAAATAAATAAAACCAATTTTGGACCGGCCAGAAGCAATTACCAAACTGGTTCCGTGTTTATCATACTTCGCGACAGTGAATCAAAGTTATTAATTATACAGGCTACATTCAAGATAAATTGGTAATATTTGTTTCTTCAACACTATCTAAAGTTTTAATGCCTGTATAAAACAATTTAATGCTTTTTAATGCCATTTAAGGCCTTAATTTTCGCAAAATCAATTTAATGACTTTTAATGCTTTTTAATGCCCCGCGGAAACCCTGTAATAGTTTTCCTTGTATTTTTTATCTTATTTCTAGTGCAAATGTCTAATGATTCAAATCAAGTTACTTTTACTTCAAGTTATATTTACTTGAAGTGAAATGACATAAAAAGTCTTGTTTTATGAGAAATTGCGTGAACTTTTTGGGTGAACTATCCCTTTAAATTGCGGAAGGGTGAATTAAAACATAACTTTTTAAAACCCACAAAGACGCTAAGTTTGTGAATTTGCTGTATACATGAAATAACACCCAGGCGACCTACTAAACTTCCTAAAATGTGCAGTATTCAACCAGAAAAGTGTGGTTGCATCCAACAATGCAATGCACTTAACTTGATTTTCCATTTACATTGTGATGAACCAAACATTTGAGTAAGTTCACATCAAGAAATTAACCCATAACCCATTTTTAGTACCGATAATTAGAAAGTCCCTTAACAAATCTTTGTTGGTCACAACAAAACAAAAGATAGGCCATATAGAGAGTAGTACACTAGTATTCCATTACTCACCTGTGACCTTTATCAAGGCTTTTGTCTAGTTTCCCCGTTAGAACGTTCCAAATGTACAGAACGCCGTCTGCAGAACCGGCCGCCACATAACTTCCATCAGGACTGAAAACACACACAAAAAAAAAAAGCTCATAAAGTGGCAATCAAGGTGAATAAACTTTAACCCTCTGGGCCTCCTCATTAAGGGGTCACACTTGGCTCCCTCGCGGTCAAAAGTGACCGAAGCCTTAAAAAGTAACTTTTTTTTTTCTTCAGGAAAATCAATTAAATATATTTTTGTTCAATAATATTTTGTAATTATTATTTAGAATTTTGAGCATTTTTTATGAATCTATGCAATATTTATACAGTTTTAATGAGCAATTTTTCCCAGTAGATTTATATTTTATATTATATTTTTTAATTAATTATGTATTTATTATTTTTCAATAAATACAACATTTCACATTAAAATAGAGTAAAAGCATTTAAAATCCATTTTTTTAAGTGAAAATTGCACCATCTAGTGGCATAAAAAATAAAAACTTGTGTAATGCCATTGTAAACTCCTGTATCTCCCTATATACATATCATCCAAGTGGATGCTGCACACTGGTGATGGTTGAGGAGAGATCCCCTATATGATTGTAAAGCGCTTTGGGTGTACGGCAATACACAATGAAAGCGCTATATAAATGCATCATTCATTCATTCATTCATTCATATACAGGGGCTTTGGGATTCCTATTGTTTTTTTTTCTTTTTATTGTTTCTTCATTTTATTAGGCTTTGCATTTAGAAATATATTCAGACATTCTAAAATAAAAATTTTGGCAAGGTTTAGATATTTTTTGATTGGATAAATATCAGGTTTTGCATTTTTCTGCTTATTTCTGTGTGTCTGTGTGTGTATGTGTGTGTGTGTGTGTGTGCGCGTGTGTGTGCGTGTGTGTGTCAGTTCTGTACTTTTGTTATTTTAGAGTGTCAGTCCTTGCTTGCTGAACACTTCTTTTCAGCACAGTTGCTCATTTGTAGCTTGTATTACCAAAAGATTATCTGAATTATCACATTTTTTCGTATTTCCCATTCATTTCCTATGTCGGTCATTTTTGACCGCGAAGGAGCCAAGTGTGACTTTTTTTTTTTTTTGACCCTTTAACATATCCGAATCATGTCACTGATTTTTTTTTGTACTCACATAGCTAATGCAACAAAAGTCACCAAGTGTCATCTCATTCTGATGAAGCTACGATTTTTAAAAATTCAAAACATAAAATATTTCGGTCAAAAATGACCGAAGAGGCCCAGAGGAGACCTAGAACATTTTTGGGGCACTTCTTTGTTTTTGTTTTTCAGACCTATTCAAGCCATCATCATTACTGTCATACATCATTATAAACATAAAACTTAAACTTTATGTCTAGCTAATTTAAAATGACAATTTTCCTTTTGTTCTCTCTAAAAATGAGTGAATTTCCAGAATTTTAGGAAAAACACTAGCAACAATTGGGTGTTTTTTTTCCCCTGTACTGTGTACTGTACAAAAACCCCTGAAGTTTTACACTTCCAAATAAAATTGTCTATATACAACATTCCCCAAGCAAGTTATAGCCATTTATTTCGCTTTTTCAGTGAAAAACAGGCCTATTTAGTTTATTGACCATATAGACCTGTCCAAAAACGTTTCAGGAGTAAAGTCATAGCAGAAACAGTGTTATATAATAGCAAAACACAGTAAAAAATTGGCTGTAGTCTGCGTCGGAATCAATTTTACATGAACATCGCCTAGTGACACGCTACTGCTGTTTCATCCTTTGTCAAAGGGCTCTGTCCTGAGTATTTCTGTGCTTTTTCAAAGAATGCTCTCATACAAATGTGTTATTTTGCGTTGTTTTCATGCACGCAAGACACACTTTACTTTTACTTTCCATTTTTTCAGATTTCCAAAACAACATGCTAATCCGTGGTTCAAAAGACCAAAAACTATGTTAATTGGTTGAATAGATGACAGTTTGAACCAATCTGGGCACAGGGGTGGGACTAAGCGTCAACAATCATTCCTGTTTGGCTCAGAGGACTGAAATGCATTGGTTTTATCTGCCGAATCACTGCTGAGGAAATGCAATGACGTAATCACTATGAAGCCTCTGAATATCCAAATGAGACAAATGCGATATCACTGAAAAGAGCAGACTTTTTAAAGCATTCAAATTGGATTAGTGATTCAAAAGTTATTAAACATTTAAGAACAATAGTTATTTTTAGCCGCGGACGGCTGTCTCGGCCTTTGAGGGTTGATTAGGTTTATAAGTTGATTAAACGTTCGCGTAAATCACAAATAATTCAACAAAATAAAAGCTTGAGGATTTGAAATGGAAAAATCTTGAGGTTGAATATTTAAAAGTAAAGAATTTAATACATAAATACTTTAACCAATTTTATTTAAAAAAATTATATCTATCACATATGTTTCTAATATTTATAGTATTTGTGACCCTGGACCACAAAACCAGTCTTAAGTCGCTGGGGTATATTTGTAGCAATAGCCAAAAATACATTGCATGGGTCAAAATTATTGATTTTTCTTTTATGCCAAAAATCATTAGGAAATTAAGTAAAGATCATGTTCCATGAAGATTTTTTGTCAAATTCCTACTGTAAATATATCAAAATGTAATTTTTGATTAGTAATATGCATTGTAAAGAACCTAATTTGGACAACTTTAAAGGTGATTTTCTCAGTATTTTGATTTTTTTGCATCCTCAGATTCCAGATTTTCAAATAGATGTATCTCGGCCAAATATTGTCCTATCCTAACAAACCATACATCAATAGAAAGCTTATTTATTGAGCTTTCATATGATGTTTACATCTCAGTTTTGTAAAATTTAACCTTATGACTGGTTTTGTGGTCCAGGGTCACATATGGGCAATTTTACAGAATTGGTCCAAGCGTCTTGAAAAAAACGTCTTTTTCCGAAAATTATGCAAATAGTATAATATCCAAGGTACACATTTTTAGTAGTCTTTTTCAGAAAGTTTTGGAATATCTTGTTAGATAAGACCCTTATTCCTCGACTGGGATCGTTTACAGTCGCATTTGGGATCGTTTGAAGCCGCATTTAAACTGCATTTTGGAAGTTCAAACTCAGGGCACCATAGACGTCCACTATATGGAAATGTTTCCCTCAAAAAACTATTTTTTTACGACTGAAGAAAGACAGACATAAACATCTTGGATGACAAGGGGGTGAGTGCATTTTCTGTAAATCTGTGTTCCGGAACTAAACTCAAATGTGAAAATGTGCTATTTGGTTGTGGGACAGCAGTTTGCACCAATTCTGTGGAACGGCTGATATAGTACTCTCACCTAAACGTGACTCTGGTGAAGTCTGAACCACACTTGAAACCTTGAGCACTGCAAAAACAAAAATGCATTTCTTAGATATCTTGATGCATTTAAATAATAATACACAAAGTAAAACAGGAACTTGAGCAACGCACTTTAACGTCTGTCGCACTGCATTACTGCGCAGATCGATTATTTTCACCAGGTCGTCACGAGAGCAGGTCAAGAGCTCGGTCCGGTCGTGATTGAGGTCCAAAGATGTTACGCGGCCCTGCAACTCCAGCTCAAGCACGATACTCTCCGACCTAATCAAAAAACAAACACAAAAAGCCAGAAATATTAGAGACTGAGCTACAATTACACATCTGAGCATTGCAACCTCCCTCTATGAATAATGACCCACCTAATGTCCCAGAAACGAACTTTCTTATCAAAGTGTCCGCTCATCACACACTGCTCCGTGCAGACAATGTCATTACAGCTAGAACCAGCAAACACCGTCTTCATGCCTGAGAAAAAGAGAGAGTTTTATTTATTAGACTTATTAGAGTGACGCTTCAACACAATTAAAAGCGACCAGCAATCGTAAATTCAGAGAAATAAGCATTCAATAAACTGTCAACTACCATGAAATGTATGTTTTTAAAACCTTTTACTTTTTCACATTTTAGTTTCGTCTGTTTTTGTAGAAAATATTGTTAATCAATGTTATAAATATTTCTAATAGAATTAGATTATATGAAATGTAATAGTGCAACAATCATGTAATTAATATGAAGTGAAAAATGAAGTAAATGTGAATTTATATGAATTAGAAATTAAATGTATCATTAGAAATTCTGATGCAATATCAAATATTATTGCAATTACATAAAATAATTAATAAAAATAAAAACAAACTGATATTTAAATTAATTAATATTTATTTAGAATGAAACATTCTGATGCATTTAAGTTGAAACTTGTTGAAAAGAAAAAACTAATATTTAATGTTAAACATTACAAATATTAATGTAATATTAAATTGATATTAATAAAAATAAAATAAATTAATATAATATGATAATTAACATTTAAATTAATTAATATTATATTTATTTAGAATTAGAAGTTCTGAAAAAAGTTGAAACCTGTTAATGCAATAAAAATAATTAAATTAAAACAAGCTAACATTTAATGTTAATTAAATATGACTGCAAATATTCATATTTGAATTATATACGATAATATTAATATTTAATTAGAATTAGAAATTCTGATGCATTTAAAGTTAAAAACCTATTGAAATTTTTTAAAACAAATTAATATTTAACTTTAACTATGACTGCAAATATTTTCATATTTAAATGATATATGATAATATTAATATTTAATTTGAATTAGAAATTCTGATGCATTCAAAGTGAAAAAAAATATTAACCATTAAATATTACAGAAATATCAATGCAATATTAAATTCAATTAATTGATATTAATAAAAAAAATTAATTAAAACAAACAAATATAGTGATATTGAAATGATATATAATATTAATATTTAATTTGAATTAGAAATTGATGCATTTAAAGTCGAAACCTGTTGAAAATTTGAAAAACAAATATTTACTTTTAAATATTACAGAAATATCAATGCAATATTAAATTAAATTAATTGAAAATGTATAGAATTAAAACAAACTAATATTTAATGTTGATTAAATATGACTGCAAATACATTAATATTTAAATTATGATAATATTATTATTTAATTAGAATTAGAAATTCTAATGCATTTTAATTACAGAAATACCAATGCAATATTAAATTAAATGTATACTTATAAAAAATTACTAAATTAAAACAAACAAATATAGTTATATTTAAATGATATATCATAATATTAATACTTAGAAATTCTGATGCATTTAAAGTTGAAACCTGTTGAAGAATTGAAAAACAAACTAATACTTAAGGTTAAATATTACAGAAATATCAATGCAATATTAAATTAATTAATATAAATAAAAATCATTTAATTAAAACAAACGTTTATTGTTAATTAAATATGACAGCAAAATAAAGTAATATTTAAATGATATATAATATTAACATTTATATATTTAAAATTATATTTAATATTTTTATATTTAAATCCAATTTTAAATGTAACATTAAATTGACTCTTATTCATTAAAAAGTTTTTAATTAATATTTAGTTGGTCTATTTTGCGCAATAATCATTAGAAACCCTGTTGCATTTAAAGTTAAAACCTGTTTAAATGTTGAAAAACTCATTTTAATAATGTACATTTTTAGATTGCAACCCAAAAATGCAACCATTTTCACTTCATTTTCAAGCACTTTTGCATCTTACTCACAGAAAGTATCAATTAATAAGTAGAATAACAACTAAGAGTCTCTTACAGACTTTGCTGCGCAAGTCCCAGAGCTTGAGGGTTCGATCGTAGCTTCCGGAGACGATTCGTGTGTTATCGAGGAGAAACCGAGCGGATAATACCTTTCCGCTGTGTCCTGTGAGTGTGTGCTTTAGGAAAAGACAAATCCACAAACATTAAATGCACATGCAAACAATTCTGTATGCCTCTTAAAAAAAAGCATGTTGTTTCTAGCAGCAAATGAGATTCAGTCGAACACATATTCAGGTCTCAGTACGATTTGTGAGATCAAGCTGACCAGCCTCCTTCAGTCCAGCCCTCCTGTGTTTGTGTTTCTGTGGGATGTTTCTGTTAGAGTCTCTCTTGATTCTCTAAAAAGACTCTTATTTAGCCGAAACATCCATTATATCAGCCGCCACATTAAACCAGAGATGCACAACTAGAGCATGCTGGGAAAATTAGTAAGTGCGGCTGGGAGGGACGAGCGGACTGGAAGGAGACCTGGACATCAGACCTTTTACATCACATCACTGACCTTTGACTTAGCATTTAAAACTTGCTACAACTGCATTTTTTAACTAAACATTAAGCAAAACTTTTATGCATATAATATGTGACCCTGGACCACAAAACTGAGATATGAAATGCTTTCTATTGATATATAGTTTGTTAGGATAGGACAGTATTTGGCCGAGATACATCTATTTGAAAATCTGGAATCTAAGGGTGCAAAAAAATCTAAATCCTGAGAAAATCACCTTTAAAGTTGTCCAAATTAAATTCTTAATGCATATTACTAATCAAAAATTACATTTTGATATATTTACAGAAGGAATTTTACAAAAAATCTTCACGGAACATGATCTTTACTTAATTTCCTAATGATTTTTGACATAAAAGAAAAATCAATAATTTTGACCCATGCAATGTATTTTTGGCTATTGCTACAAATATACCCCAGCGACTTAAGACTGGTTTTGTGGTCCAGGGTCACATATGTAGAATATTTAATCAATTTCAAGCATTTAAAAAAAAAAAAAATGCTAAAACCATCACCAATGTTTAAATGCACGAACAACACAAAGAATCAGAGATACGTTTTTTTCTCAGTAGGACTGAAAACCAGCTAAACAGATGTTTGGACTAAAACAACTACTCAAGTCTTTGAAATCCTCACCCGCAGTCTGTAATCATCAACCGTCCAGATTCTGCTGGCAAAATCATTAGACGCAGCCAGGAGATACGAGCCCTGCAGAGTACAAACACACTGCTATCAGTCACAGAAAAACATGGTACATTAATGTGAAATGATTTGTGATCTGAAATAATGAATTCATGAATATTCCATGAACACAGTTTGGTTTGTGTGGCTTTTAGTCAAGTCAAGATTATTTATACAGCGCTTTTTTACAATACAAGTTGTGTCAAAGCAACCTTACGGTATTAAAATAATAAAGTAAAATTTCAGTCCGTATATGTTAGAGTTAAGGTCATCTATACATGATAGTGAACTCCTAAGACAAAAGAAACATTTATCAGATGTAAATGGATTTTTAAATGTATTTAAGTTATTTTGGATAAAAGTGTGAGCTTAAAAGTAAATCTAAATGTTTTGTTTATGCTATAAGATGTAGAAAATCATGTTTTTGTTAAGGTCAATAACATTGACATAATAGATTTTTTGAATTTTCATTTCACGAAACATCTGCAGTTATTGAGGTTTTTAGAGGCCTTTAAGATCCATTTTAATTCTTCCCCCAAATTTTGTGTTTTCAATTTTATTTCTCTACGTTATATTGTAACAGGTTACTTACATTTAATTAGGGCTGGGCGATACGCACAAAAAAAATTACTACAATATTTTTAATATCAGTCAATATTGATAATTATCAGGATAAATGACTTTAATTTTATTTTTTCAAGTTAAAGGCAGATTTTTGCTCCAATGTAAACGTTGTAAAAACCAGACAGTTCATAGTTTTAAAGCTGTTCTTTATGGTCAGAACATGACAAACACATTCTTTACACTTTAACAAAATAAAAAAAAAAATAATAATTTAAAAAAATCTTAGTTCTACTTGTTTTAATGAATAATATTGTTTCAAATCAAGAAACAGGTTTGTGCTGCCACATAATAATTATAATAATATAAAAAAATTGTCTCTTTGAATTACACATTTTATAGTAGCTTGAGTTAGGATGCAGATGTAGATTTATGTTCGTTATTAAAATCAGTAATATAAGGAAAAATTAGGGATGCATTGAAATTAAAATTCTTGGCCGAAGCCAAATAAAATTACACACTGTGCTGAAGGCCGATTACCAAACACGGTTTTTTGTGTTTTTCCCCCCATGTATTCTACCATTTTTTTTTACCATTGCATAAATTAAAGAGTCATTTATAACTGTTGTAATGATAACAATTATAACAACAGCTCTATTAATACATTTATTTTAACATTCTCCTTTGCTCAGCAAGGCTGCATTTGTTTGTACATTGAAAACTTATTCATTTAAGTTAAACTGTGCTTTGTTGGTAGGCTATACTGTCTACCAGAATGTAAATAAATATTTTAAAATTGTTGTTATATAATTGATTTTTTTGTTTTTGAAAAGCAAGACAAAACTGTAAAAAGCACATTTTGGCTATTTAATTTATGCAAAAAACACGAAAAACCATGTTTTCATTTCGGTGCATCCCTAATTAATACAGTTATTATAACATTGTCCTTTGCTCAGCAAGGCTGCATTTATTTGTACAATAAAAACACATGCCTGATTCAAGAAGGGGTCTTAAAAATGGCCAAAGAACATTGTTTTACTAACTTAGTCATTTTAAGTTAAATTATGCATTCTTGGTAAGATATAATCTAGTATACTAGAATGTTACAAATGTTCAGTGTTAAGTTTTTAATTGTTGTTTTATAATTGATTTTTTGTTTTTGAAAAGCAAGACAAAACTGTAAAAAACACATTTTGGCTATTTAATTTATGGAATGATGAAAAAAAAAAAAAAGGCGGAAAAAAAAACACGAAAATCCATGTTCAATAATCAGCCTTCGGCCCAGTGTTTACTTTTGTTCGGCTTTGGTCAAGAATTTTCATTTCGGTGCATCCCTAATTAATACAGTTATTATAACATTCTCCATTGCTCAGCAAGGCTGCATTTATTTGTAAAATAAAAACACATGCCTGATTCAAGAAGGGGGTCTTAAAAATGGCCAAAAACATTGTTTTACTAACTTATTAATTTTAAGTTAAATTATGCATTGTTGGTAGGCTATAATCTAGTCTACTAGAATGTTCAAAATGTTCAGTGATAAGTAAATATTTTTAAATTGTTGTTTTATAATTGATTTTTTTTTGTTTTTGAAAAGCAAGACAAAACTAAAAAACACATTTTGGCTTTTTAATTTATGGAATGCTGAAAAAAACTGGCAAAATACATGGGGGACAAAACCTGAAAAACCATGTTTGGTAATCAGCCTTGTGTGCTTAAAGATGCATTTAAACCGAATAACTCACCGCACTATCAAACTCTATACTGGTGATTCCAGCATTACTGCCCGTCAGCGCACCTTTAGGTTCACATCGCCCTGGAGAAACAAAAAAGCTTTTAAAACCTCAGACAAACAAATCTGAATATCTACAACATCTTTGTTTCAGGAGGAAACAGAAATTCTGCAGTTGCTTCATTAAACCTTGTGAAACTGAACTGGCATAATGCACAGTTTGGCCAATTTCCTCTTTGAAACAACTTTAGGTCTCAGCTTGAAAACTTGAGATCATGAGCCTGACATACGTTCTTCCTTCAGTCCAACCCTCCGGTGTGTTGTGTTTCTGTTTGACTCTGCTGTGATCAAGTCTTCTTGTTCTCTAAAAGACTGTCAATATACAGCAGAAATGTCTATAATATCAGCTGCCCCCTCAAACCAGCAATGCACGACTAGAGCAAGCTGGATAAAAATGAAGAGAGGCTGCTGGGAGGGACAGATGGACTGGAGGGAGACAAAGGCTTCGGACCTTTTACATCTCATCACTGACCTTTGAATCCTGCCAAAAATGCGAATGATAATATAGGTATACAGTACCAGAAACGACCTCCCAGAGCTTCACTCTGCGGTCCATTCCTCCCGTGGCAAGCAGACGGGAACCGGGACTGAACCTCACGGCGTTCACTTCTCCATCATGGGCGTCCTATACACAAGCACATGAATACAATAAGTCGAGGTGGATTATGGGTTTCACAGTTCTGCTTTTAGGAACTTAAATTAAACATTTCTGATTCAAACAATCAACCTGGGTTGTGTGTTGTGGGTGAAAGTGACCCTTATTGGTTTGCACGCAATTTGTAAAAAATCAATACTACAGGTTCATGCAAAAACAGAAAAGTTCTATATATAAAATATATTTATATTATCAATATATTAATTATAATTACATTTATATATTTTGTTAACGTGATTTAAAAACAAATATTGTAAATTGCAAATAAATAAAATTCAAAATAAATCTATACACATATACTACACATACATTTAAAAAAAAAACAAGTTTGCCTTTTTATTTTTTCATACTACTATTAATAAACTTCTAGTTTTTTTTATTCAATTTAACTTTATTTTCTGTTTTCAATTTAAGTTAGTTAAAAGTTGTAATAATTTGTTTTGTATGTCTGTATTTTTTTATTAGTTTTTGTTTTTAATAAAAACAAATAAAGCTAAATAGAAATATAACCCCCACCAAAAACTGATAAAATGATACAGATAATAGTTATTAAAAATTAATCTTGAAAATATATTTTTTGAAAGTATAATAAATTCATAATATTAATATTTATATAATGGCACATACATACTAAAATAAAACAATATATTTATATATTATATTTCAGTTTTTTTATACTACTATTGATAAACTACTATAGTTTTTCTTTTGAATTTAATTTTACTTTATTTTCTGTTTTCAATTTAAGTTAGTAAAAGGTTTTCATACTTGTGTTGTATGTCTGTCATTTTTATTAGTTTTTGTTGTAAATGAAAATATTAAACTAAAAAAATATTTAAAAAATATATTTAAAAAAATATATATATTAAACTAAAATTAAAACAAAAAAAGGTAAAAGAAAAAAGAAATAATAATTTATATATATATATATATATATATATATATATATATATATATATATATATATATATATAACACTTAATTCAAAATATTAATATTTATTATAATGGCACATAAAAAAATACTCAAATAATAATATATTTATATATAATATATAAATATTGTATATCAATAAATTATGTGTAAACACTGACAAACGTGCTCATCCATTTATATTTGAAAAAAAATATTATAAATAATTACATCAATATATTTTGATAATGTGATTTAAAAACAAATCTTTCTATCTGAGAACTGACAAAACTAACTATATCCACCTCTATCTTTATGTATAAATTTAATTATAAATAATAATTACATCAACATATTTAGATAATGTGAAACCAAATCTTTTTATCTGGGAGCATGTAAATTGCAATTAAATAAATAAAATCCAAAATAAAAAAAATACATATACACATTAAACAACAATTTATGTTTGTTTGTTTTTTTTACTTCAAATGTATTTTTTTTTTTCAGATTTATTTTCAAATTTTCACATTTTAAAGGGTTCAATTTGACCTGCCTATTTTTTTAATGCCCACAAAATAAAAACATTCCCTTAATTAAAAAAATAATAATTTTTTTGCCAAATTGCATGGAAGGATTCACCAAATTCTGACTGAAAATCAAATGGAAATTCAACCAAATCACCTGCTCCTATCCTCTTTAAATCAGAACTGCTCAAGTTTCTTCTGTTTTGAGCTTGTTTTAAAGGTCTCAGCTTGAAAACTTGAGATCATACACCAGTTTAACCGTCTCCTCCCATCCAGCCCTCCGTTGTGTTCTAATTCTGTTGGACGCTGCAGTCGAGGTCTCACTTGGTTCTCTAAAAGACTCTTATTTTGCAAAAACATCCATAATATCAGCCGCCACCTTGGACCAGCAATGCACAACTAGAGCATGCTGGGAAAAAATGAACAGGGGTTGCTGGGAGAGGCAGAAGGACTGGGAGGAGGCCTGGATTTCAGACCTTTTACATCACATCATTGACCTTTGCAGCCTCACCTCTGAAGAGTAAAAAATGCATGAAAGAAAATCAATAATAAAAAAAAAAAGACACTCACAAAGATGTGCAGAGCAGTGGAGGGAACTCGGACATCAGCGCACCCCGACGGCACCTCCGCGGCTTCAGGAGATGAGCTGAACGAATTCACAGAGCGGCGTCTTCTGGGGGGAAGAAAGGGCATGTTTCACACAGACTGTTCTGCACTTGTCAAGTAATGATCTTACAGTCTCATGTCTCTTACAAAACATGTCATCTTCATAAAGAGGGTCATTCACGGACTGAAGCGTTTAGAATTGCATGAGTGAATCTGTAGGATTGATTTTAGCATGGCAACATTTTTAGGATTGTGAAATGTGAAATTTGCTTCTTTGACGCACACAAACAAAACCGATGCAAATAAGAGATTTCAAAGCAAACTCAAATCTATGTGCAGCAAATTTGGGTGGGTGATGATATTGATTTTTAAAATTAGAATGCATGTAAAATACAAGGAAAAAATGCGTATCTGTCTATTTAAAAATTATATTTACTTAAAAATATGAAACACATTATTAGAGTGTTTTCCAAGTGTTTGAACTTTTTGATGTCCACATATTCATTAAATTACTGTGGCCAAATATTAAAGATTAAGTGGACATTTGAGCTAAATGTGACCCTGGACCACAAAACCAGTCATAAAACTAAGATATATACATCATAGGAATAAATAAGCTCAATAAATAAGCTTTCTATTGATATATGGTTTGTTAGGATAGGACAATATTTGGCCGAGATACATCTATTTGAATATCTGGAATCTGAGGGTGCAAAAAAATCAAAATACTGAGAAAATCACCTTTAAAGTTGTCCAAATTAAGTTCTTAACAATGCATATTACTAATCAAAAATTACATTTTGATAGGTTTACAGTAGGAATTTTACAAAAAATCTTCATGGAACATGATCTTTACTTAATTTCCTAATGATTTTTGACATAAAAGAAAAATCAACAATTTTGACCCATACTATG
Organism: Garra rufa; assembly: GCF_049309525.1. Lineage (NCBI taxonomy): Eukaryota > Metazoa > Chordata > Actinopteri > Cypriniformes > Cyprinidae > Garra > Garra rufa. Next base: position 3,853,402 of record NC_133374.1, read on the forward strand.
TAATTTTTGGCTATTGCTACAAATATACCCCAGCGACTTAAGACTGGTTTTGTGGTCCAGGGTCACAAATGTTGTTTAGTCAATATTAAACAAGGATTAGATTGCGCAGTGAAGTGTAAAAACAATCCCCTCTGTAGGCCTTTGATGTAATGCGTAATGTACATTAGCTCTACTGTTTATAATACATTATGTATTTCAATAGTTTTGTGCAATAAAACCATATGACTACTTGCTTTTAATTCTTTATTTTTTTAACTAAATATTGTCTCATTGCTATTATATATGTATTTTAAGTCATTTTAAAGGTTATTTTTCATCTATTTTTATTACCACAAAAAAAGAACTCTGTTTTATTTCCAAATAAATTAAAATCTTTTTTTTTTTTTACATTTTTCTATAGGCCTACTTTGTTTTAATGGTTAATTTTTTGTTAATCAGTTTTACAGTTTTATTTTCATCAAATTCTTTTGCATTACTTTTCTGAATTCCATTTTAATGGTTCCTTTAAATTGTAATATTCAAAAGCATCTCTAATTAATTGATTTTATTAAAAATAAAATGTTCTTTAGTGCAATTGTTGATTTTTTTTGGTGGGAAATTAGTCGTTTAGATTAATCAATAAAATAGTTGAGAGATTAATCTATATAAAAATAGTCGTTTATAGCAGCCCTACTAATAATCATATATTTTATTTTTATTTAGTACTGTCCTTCAGAAGCTACAGAAGATGCTTACATGTTTCCCAGACAAAATAAGTTACATTTACCCTGCTCTCCCCCCTCAAAATCATACAGACATTGCTGGAAAGGGATCAAATAGACAAAAATGATGGAAAACCAAAGAATTTGGGGAACCTTAAGGATTTTTCTGAAGAACAGCAGGCAGTTTAACTGTTCAGGACAAACAAGGGACTCGTGAACAACTGTCACTAAACAAAAACACAGTATTAAGAATCAAGTGAATGTAAACTTTTGAACGGGGTAATTTTTATAAATTCAACTATTATTTTCTCTTGTGGAATATATGTAAACATCTTCCATGTGAAACATCTTATTCAGGTCAGTACTAAACAAACGATAACATGCATTTTGTATGATCCTTCTTATGTTGGTAAAATAATTAACATTTTGCAGATTCTGAAAGGGGGTGTTAACTTTTGACTTCAACTGTGTGCATGTGCAATTTACTAAAATATATGCATTTTATGTTTTGCTTTAGTGTGTAATGATTGAAAACCTTATAGACTATATATAATTGCTAAATCAATACGGTGCAAAACCAAAACATATTTCATATAATTTTTACCAGCTTGTCGTCTCAACTGGCAAATCACCCACCCAGCCAAACCTTACACAACTACACACAGAGCAACGGGCAGGCTGCAATTATCACAAAAATATCCCAAATAAGAGCAGCAACCCGCAGGGAATTGCACACATACGAGAAACAGGAAGCATTCAGAATCCCTTTCACAGCCGTTCTGAAAAATAATTGTGTTAGCATGCTTCCGGGTTCACATCAGGGGAAAATCAATTTCATACAGACACAAACACACGCACATCCTGACACCACAGTGTGCATCACCTGGAGTCAGATGGGACGAAACCAGGTTGGACAGAATCAGACAAGCTGCAGACACAGAGAGAGTGTAGAATGAGACAATCACACACACACACACACACACACACACACACACACACACACACATAGTTGAATGAGAAACAACCAAACCCAAACACACACACACACACACACACACACACACACACACACACACACACACACACACACACACACACACACACACACACACACACACACACACACACACACACACAGGTTTACATGTTTTATGGGGACATTCCATAGGCGTAATGGTTTTTATACTGTACAAACCGTATTTTCTATCGCCCTAACCCTACCCTACACCTAAACCTAGCCCTCACAGGAGATTGTGCAAACTTTTACTTCCTCAAAAAAACTCATTGTGCATGATTTATAAGCCTGTTTCCTCATGGGGACCTGAGAAATGTCCCCACAAGGTCAAAATTTACTGGGTATTCCTATCCTTGTGGGGACATTTGGTCCCCACAACGTGATGAATACCAGGTACACACACACACACACACACACACACACACACACACACACACACACACACACACACACAGTTGAATGAGAAACAACCAAACACACACACACACACACACACACACACAAATACAAGAGAGAGTCTTACAAAACAACTCCAGGCCAAAATAAGTAATGTTTTGCATATTTAGGATCATTAAGATGTTTTGCATTGTTTTGCATCACTCCATCATGAGTTTTGGTTTCGAATCTGAGTTTAAATATGACCTGGAGATGTTCTAGACCGGTTTTGTGTATAAAATGAAGAAGAAAGGAAAAATTTGTGGCCATACACACAGACTGAGACATACCCAAAGATATTGGAGATGGAATCCAGCAGTCCAGGAGGAGGAGGAGGCTGAGACACTCGTCTGCTGTGAAAACAGACACGTAAAACATCAGTTACTGCTAGGGATGCACCGAAATGAAAATTCTTGGCCGAAGCCGAACAAAATGAAACACTGGGCTGAAGGCCACAGGCCAATTACAGAACACGCTTTTTGGTTGTTTTTTCCCCACCATGTATTTTGCCATTTTTTTTTTTTTCATCATTGCAAAAATTAAATAGAAAAACATTTTTTAAAAATAAAATGCTTTTTACAGTTTTGTCTTGATTTTCAAAGAAACAAAAATCAACAACAAAACAACAATTCAAAATTTTTTAACATTCTAGTACAATTTAACTTTAAAATCAAAAAGTTAATAAAATAACATTCTTTGGCCATTTTTAAGACACTCTTCTTGAATCAGGCATGTGTTTTTTAATGTACAAATAAATGCAGCCTAGCTGAGCAGAAGAGACTTAAATGTACTAATACTAATACAGCTGTTGTAATTATTGTTATTGTTTTGTCTTACTTTTTTATTTTATTTTACAGAACACTAAAATAACAATACTAACATTTATGAATGTTGACTTTTATTTTGACATTTTGGTTTACCTGGGTGTGCGACTGATCTGTCTGCTTGGTGACGTTTCACCCTTTCCCTTCTCAAGATCCTCTGAGAGAACTTCAATGTCATCATCTCTAGACCAATCAGAAAACAGCATCCAGTGAGATTTCTTAATGATTTAAGAGGTTTACCAACAGCAACAGAAACAAATCAGGGCTTGAATTTATATAATGTTAAATAACATTTGACATAAAACGATGATATATTTACAATTTGCCCTTATAAAAGATAAAAACTATCCCTCAAAAATTAAATAAAATGATTAAATGTTAAATGGAAAAGATGATATCGATGAGTTTGCTAGGTGTTTGACTTCTGAAGCTGTGTTGTCATTGATAACTAAAACTATTAAAAATGTTGGTCGTTAAAATTAAACTGAAATATAATAAAATCTAAACATTAGATCAAAAACTTAAATTATAAATGCTGCTTTAGTAACTAACTGAAACAATAAGTTTAAGTATTAAATAATAATCCAATTAAAAAAATAAAGTACAAAAACTACAAAAACTAAAAAAATACTTTGTTTATATACAAATAAACAAAATTAGCTAAACAAAATTATTTATTTAAAATAAAAAAAAACTAAGAGCAGGTTTTTAAAACTTACTTTAAAAAAAACCTGAAAAACACTCAAATTAAAATTAGATGCATTGCTGCCTTTGAAACTAACTCAAATAAGTTCAAACACTAAAATTAAAAAAAAAAAACACACACACAAAAAAAACAAAGAAATAAGAAAATACACATCTTATTAAAGCTTAACAGAAATATTAAAACAAAAAACTATTGGACCTGTGTTGTTATTGTTAACTAAACCTTAAAAATGTGGGTAACTGAAATAAACCTGAAATAAAATTAAATATAAATATTAGGTCAAAAACTTAAAACACTTAAAAGCAAATTATAAATACTGAACTAACTGAAATAAAGTTTAAGCATTAGAATTAGGGCTGCAACTAACGACTATTTTAATAGTCGACTAGTCACCGACTATTGAAACGATTAGTCGACTAATCGGATAATTATTCAATTTTTCTCAAATTTAGCATGAGATTGCTTTAATTATGTGGAAAATTATAGTAAACACAAGAAAGAAGGGGGTACTTCAATAAAAAATGCATATTTTGCTGCTGATAGGCCAATTCATACTAAAAGTAAATAAAAATGCCCTGTCTAAAACCAATTAGGCACAGTGCTCGGTCAGTACAGACATAAATGCATAAATTAAGAAACTCTATAATTTTTTTAATGGACAGGCACATTTGTTTTATAAGAAAAAATAAATTAAAATCAAGTAAACATTTTCTTCCTGTAAACCATCAGCAGCAATAAAACAGTAAACAAAAATGTATATCCAAAACAAAACGTATTGGCTTCCATGTTATTTAAATCTTACCGAGGCCAGCCAAACTCCGTTTCATTCAACTGTCCGACGTGCTTTCTCTTTAAATGTTCGTGCATCACAGAGGTGCTGCCGTGATGCGCAAGGACTGCTTTTCAAACCATGCAGGTAATATTTTAATTCGCCGTAGCAGGCTAAAATGCTCCCAAACTTTACTCCTGTTTCATACATACTCAGTCTGCAGTGCGTCTACAGTCCGTGTGCGTTAAGTATGCGGTGCAGAAGAAGCACAGACTCGTTTTGCTTTCACACAGAACGTGTTTGCAGTCCGTACATTGTGAACGTTCTAATCCGTTAACATGGGTGTGGAAAAAAAAAAAAAACGCACTGCAGACGGAGTATGTGTGAAACGGGCGTGTTTTGGTACGCGCAGCTGCTGCGTTGGACGCCGCCATTTCTGTATGTTATTGCTCAGCATAGAAGCTGCGTATGTGCGACTCTCGGCAGAAAGATGCCTCACTCGGTTGTCTGGCGACAACATCGACAATGAAATTCATTGTCGACTATTTCTATTATCGATTTTTGTCGACAACGTACTTAGAATATCATCAAAGTACAAAAATTACTAAAACTGAAAAAACTAATAATAAAATAAGATCCATAGCTAACAGAAATATTAAAACAAACACACTACTAGACCTGTGTTGTTATTGTAAACTAAAAATCTTAATGTTGGTAATTAAAATAAACCTGAAATAAAATATAAATATTGGTGAAAAACCTAAAACACTTAAATGAAAATAATAAATGCTGCTTTGGCAACTAACTGAAAAATTATATGTTATATATATATTTTGTCTTGCTTTTCAAAAAAAAAATAATAATAATAAAATAAATAAATAAATAAATACACACACACACACACACACACACACACACACACACACACACACACACACACACACACACACACACACACACACACACACACACACTTTAAATTTGTTTTAGCTGTAGCTATATATACAGTTAGACCTGTGTTGTTATTGTTAACTAAAATTATTTAAAATGTTGGTAATTGAAATAAACCTAAAAAAAGCATTCATTTAAATTTTTCTTTTTTGTATGTGATTTTAAAGTACGAAATGTCTAAAAAAAACAAAACAAAACTGAAAAACACTTAAATTAAAATGAGATAAATTGCTGCCTTTGCAACAAACTGAAATAAGTGTTACTAAAATTAGATAAAAATAACAACAAAATTAATAAATAACAAAATGCACATCTTATCAAAGCTTACCAGAATTTTTAAAACAATAATGTTAATGTAAAACAATCATGATAATAAAAAAAAATAATAATAATAATACTACATACTGGATACAAATATATAAATTTATAAAATGCACAAAGACTACTTTCACTATAGAAATTTCCATTATTATAAATCAAAATGTTAAAATTTCCTGATAGTTGCAAGTTTTCCTATGACAGACCCTAAATTAAACAACATATGTTGCCCAAAACCTCCAACAAACTTCATAATCTCATTGAACGCAGAAGAAATGCTTTCAAACACAAACTTACGGGTCTATAGGAAGAGGTTCCTTCGCTGCGTCTGCCAATTCCTTCTGCAGTTTCGCCTGTCTGCGCCTACAATGATATCAATGCGTTAAACACAGTTTACACACTCATTTAAACTTTACAGAACCTCCCAGCATGTTTCAAACAACCAACCAGGTGGAGGCTTATAATGAGCTCATTTCTGAATGGAGGGTCAGGAAACGAGCCCCTTTTTTCAGCATGGATGGTCAGAAACTGACGGGTGGCGGCCAATCAAGCATTTTCATTGTTTTTAAACGACCCTTAACGACTGATCAATTAATCAGCAAGACTGAGTGTCGTTCAGCTCAATAAACACACATATGGGCCGTTAACGGCTCCTTTATATGGGTCGCTGATGGGATGTACCGAAATTAAACTTCTTGGCCGAACATGGTTTTTCATGTTTTTTTTTCACCAGTGCATAAATTAAATAGCTATAATATCATTTTTACAATTTTGTCTTGCTTTTCAAAAAATAAAAAAATCAATTACAAAACAACAATTTAAAATATTTACTTAACCCTCAACATTTGTAACATTCTAGTAGACATTATAGCCTACCAACAAAGCACAATTTAACTGAAATTTAATAAGTTAGTAAAATAATATTCTTTGACCATTTTTAAGACCCCCTTCTTGAATCAGGCATCGGTTTTTAATGTGCAAATAAATGCAGCCTTGCTGAGCAAAGCAGATGGTTAGAATAAATGTATTAATAGAGCTGTTGTAATGATTGTGATCATTATTTTTGTCTTACTTTTTAATTTTATTTTACAGAACAAAAGTAAAATTACAATACTAACATTTATGAATGTTGACTTTTATTTTGGCGGAAACCCACAAGAAGACCTCAGTACTAGGGCTGTGCAATTAAAGGATAACTATTGCCAAAATGCAACCTGGGCTGTTTTTTTTACTATAAACGCGACAAACTTATATCTAAAAGCATAATTACGACAAACGAGCAAAGTTTCACGGTGTGTCGAGCCTTCTTAGTGTTGTAAAAATATCGATTTTGATGCGCTCAAAGTTATGCCCCTAGTACTCCCATTCACCGGCCATTGACCACAAAACTAAATCACGGTCAATCTCAAAAACGGCTCGTTTTTCGTAATTATGCTTTAAGATATAAGTTTGTCTCATTTACAGTAAAAAAAAACAGCCCAGGTTGCATTTTGGCAACAGTTATCCTTTAATCAAAATTCGGTTTTGATTTCGATTTATGCTTCAAACGATCGTGAAAATGCATTAATCGAGATCAAACGATTATTGCACCCCCCTCACCAGTGGTGCCCTTTCGCTCCTCCATAAAAGCCTAATTTCACATGCAAATAATTAAAATCATGTAACGTGACTTTCATAAAACGGGACGCGCTAGATTTATTAATGTTTCTTAGATGTTGTGTTTCTAAAAGCGTGAAGGAAAACTTGCACTGTTCTGTGTCAGTTCTGGCTTAAATGATCATAAACGGTTGACAATAAAAAACATATGTAACAGTATATTGGATCCGTGTGGCTCTTAAAGGGGCAACAAAAATATTCCTTCTGCCATCTATGTGCTTAATATAAACAAAACAGAAAAATTACTTACTGCTCTTGAATAAAGGACTTTTGTAGTTTTAACTAGAAACAAAGCCTGTTTAATTATTACAGTGAAGATGCCGTTTTATTTTTCATTCAAATAATTACATTCAATTTCTGTAGTATTGTTACACTACTTTAGACTTGCATAAAGTATTAAGTTTTTTTTTTTTTACTTGTTTTCTGTTGTATTTCTATCTTTAAATTAATCACTAATATAAAGTTTTGGACCCAGTCATAATCGTGTTAAATAATCGTGATTACAATAATTATGATTTTTGCCAAATCGAGCAGCCCTACTTAGTACTACTTTTTGCTGACAGCAGCAGATTTATGAATGATTCTCATTACGCAGATTTTCCTCGCGCTTTGGACTTTGACTCCTGGCCAGAGGTGGGTAGAGTACCCAAAATCTGTACTCAAGTAAAAGTACAAGTACTTATGGAAATATTTACTCAAGTATGAGTAAAAGTAACAATCTTAATAGTTACTTGAGTAAGAGTAAAAAAGTATCCGATGGAAAAAGTACTCAAGTAGCTAGTTACTAGTTACTTCTTGATATGAAGTGAAGACCCTGAATTTCAAACTGTTTGGAAAGCGTCCGCACACCTCTCCTTGAAAACATATATATATCTATATATAGGGTTCTCAAAATTTCTGGTAGTCCTTCGGGCAGGTACTCTTCAGATTTTGGTAGCCTGAAAATTAATTTAACTATCCCAAATAAAATAAAAAAAAACCTTTTTTTAAATATAGAAAATCAGATAGGAGTCTAATTAAAAATGTTTTTAATACACAAATATAAAAAAATATCAAGGAAGTGATTTTATTTCATTATATTTATTTCATTTAGTGTATCTGCAGAATTTTTAAATATTAATTTAAAGCAATTCATAACCATTTTTAAGATCTGCAAAAGTAAAATAAACAGTAATGGGATTGGACAATGTAAAGTAGAATATTAAGCCATAAAATGGCATGATTTAACATTCAGATACAGTTTCACACAAAAACAATATGTTACACTATGGCATTTCATCCTTTATAACATTAAAAGGGATAAATTGAGTATATAATTTATTATATTTATTTGAAACATAAATATTACTGTACTTGTTTAGATTTTTAGAAGGCACCTTAACTTTTGACATTTACAACTCTGTGTTTGCTGCATAAAAACATGGGTCGGTAATTGCAATCATTTGACCATAAACAGCTGAAAAGAATGTTTTGAAATGAAAAATTAATTATCTGTCACGCGGGGGCGCTTTAGGAGCGCTGAAATATTACGGTTTCCATAGTAACAGCTGTATACACAGCAGTATTAATGCAGTTTTATCAGACATGAAATGAAAATTCCAACGACATGTTTCTGAGGACAGTAACGGAGGAACACCATCAAATGTAGTGAAGTAAAAGTAAAGTTTTTTCACTATAAATGTACTTGAGTAAAAGTACCTATCTTTAAATATACTCTAAAAGTACTAGTTACCCCAAAAATTTACTCAAGTAAATGTAACAAAGTAAATGTAATTCATTACTACCCACCTCTGCTCCTGGCTAAGGTGCTCATGCAGTGCTGTCAGAATAAATACAATTGGTTTGTGTATCAGACAACATAATGTTCTATAGATTATTTATTAATAGTTTAAGGCCATTTGGTGATTTCAGTCAGCAAACAGTAACCAGCAACAACCAGCTCTTTCTCTTCTCATGGAAGACATGCGATGCGATCCTAAACAGTCTCTCACTGTTGGAGCTTGTAATGATTTTTGCATCTTTCTTAGACAGTTTTAAATGTTTCCTCACTGCCCACATGTTTGCTGCATTAGCGCGCGCCTCTATTTGATCACGTCACATCATTGTTTGGTATAATTTATTGGCCTTTGCGCTTATTCTGCAGAATAATTTCGGTTGCCGAACATTTGGTGCATTTGTTATTTTCATGCTTTTATTATTTTGGATTACAGCTTGTACAAAAGAAAGGTTATTTTATAAGCACAAACGGTTGTATTTCTGACCTGGTGTCCTTCTCGTTCTCAGCATTGAGTTTGTTGGCCTCCTGCGCTTTCTCAGCCATCCAGCGTGTCACCAGCTCCTGATTTTCCTCGGTGGTTTTCCGTAATTTCTCCTCCAGGGCACTGAATGTGATCTGCAGGGCATCGTACTCGTCTCGCAGTGTCTGATTGGCTCGTTCCAGATCGGCCAGAGAGTTGCGGAGCTCACGACATTCGCCTTCCAGACGGGAGATCTGCTGCTGATACTCCAACATCCTGATAAATACATGAAACATTCATATACTATATATCTAGATCAGATACATAAAGCACATGCAAACTGAACTCACTTGGCTTCATTACTCTGGATCTCTTTGTCTTTCTGCTGAATCTGGTTGTTTAGTTCAATCACACTCTGAGCCAACTGTGAAAACACAAAGAATATATTTTTTTTTATTCGAATGTTTTCTCACTAACATTATTGACATTCTACTATAGTTTTTTCTTATTTTGAATTGAATTCTATTCATATATGACCCTGGACCACAAAACCAGTCATAAGTAGCACAAGAATATATTTGTAGCAATAACCAACAATACATTGCATGGGTCAAAATTATAGATTTTTCTTTTCTGCTAAAAAAAAAAAAAAACATTAGGATATTATTAAGTAAAGATCACGTTCTATGAAAGTATTCTGTATTTTTTTGTTATTTTCTACTGTAAATATATCAAAACTTAATATGTACTACTAAAAATTTCAGTTGGACAACTTTAAAGCTGTTTTTCCTCAATATTTAGATTTTTTCAAATAGTTGTATCTCGGCCAAATATTGTCCTATCCTAACAAACCATACATCAATGGAAAGCTTATTTATCCAATTTTGAACAAAGTGACCCTCATGACTGGTTTTATGGTCCAGAGTCACATATTTTCTGTTTTCAATTAATTTTTATTTTAAATAAAAACAAATAATGCTAAATTAAAAAAAAAAAAAAAAAAAAAAAAATATATATATATATATATATATATATATATCATTGACAAACACACATAATATGATTAAAAATAAATAAAATTAAACTATGAAAGCCTGTTTTCACCACTGAATAAAAAAAGAAAAAAGGTAATTCCGGAAAAAAAAGAAAGATATGTTCAGTGTTTAGTATCTTAAATACTTAACTCACAATTGCGACTTTATTTCTCAGAATAGTGAGTTGCAATTCTGACTTTATAAATCGCAATTTTGACTTTTTATCTTACAATTCTGACCCCCCCCCCACAATTGTGAGTTTATATCACCCAATATTGACTTTATTTCTCAGAATTGAGAGTTTACATTTCACAATTCTGAGAAAAAAAGTCAGAATTGTAAGTCACAGTAACCTTTTTTTTTTCCAGTGGCAGAAACAGGCTTCCATATTAAACTGAGACTGTCAAAATAAAACAATTCAAAATAATAATAATATTTCTTGTAATAGCACATAAATAATACTAAAATAACAGTGATAGTTAAAAATTAAATAAATATATATATTTTTATTTTTCCCCTTCTGTTTTCACTTTAATATTGGTTAAAGTTTAGCAATTGTCATGTGTTTTTTGTCATTTTATTAGTATTTTTTAAAATACGTCTACATATTTATATTTATTGATTTGAATTATTTTAGCACTTCATGGTAAAAAAAAAACTAATTTTTTTTTTTTTTTTCAGTTTTAATTTATTTATTTAGTTTCAAATTAATTTTGCAAGTAACAACAATTTTTTATGGTTTTAGTTTTAATGAATTATAATAGCATGTTTCCCCACACAGATTTGTTTTTAAAATAGAGTAATGATTTGACTAATGAGTAATGACTTCATCTGTTTTACTAAAACAATTCAAAATAAAAAAAATGCCACAGGGGAAATTTTTGAGTGATCATTCAAATGAATCATCAAATTTGATTGTTTAGTTAATTTAAATGATTAGTGTGAACTGATTCACTTAATGAATCACAAAGGATGCTATTATTGCTGTTGATGTTTAAGTAATGAGCTATTGAGATGCTACTGTAAAATCACATCTAAAAATGATCATACTCACAAGTTATTAAAACTAGTCGAATGACGTAAAAACGTCACTGAATATGTGTTTTGGGGGTATTGTTCACCTCTCCTCGTTTCTTGTGTAGCTCCGTCAGCTCCTCTTGATGCTTGATTCTCATCTGAGCCATTTCCTGCTGCAGGGAATCATTGCGGCCACCCTCGACACCCGGACTACACATACACAAACATACAAATACATACTGATTATAACTTTTTATTGTATTCATAATGCAATAATTCATAATTGGTTTCTTCTTGATGAGAATGTTTTACTCTGTACACGTTATTTTCCTTTCTTAATGTTACTATGCATTACAAAAGATGTCAATAAACTCAATATTTCAGACACAGAGCTCTAGATTATGTGGTGTTTATAAGAATTGATGAAGAAAGTTTTCCTATGAGCACCTGAGGTCATGTCTGTTCTGTTGCTCATATTTATCGGTCTGGAGACGCTCAGAAAAAACAACCTGAAGATCAGACTTCTCTAATAACCGGTTATCTGGAGACAAAGAGAAACAGAGAAATTGTGGATTGAAATGCTTTCCAACAGGAAAATAAAGTATAAAAGATATGACACTATATTATAGAGATGTAACCATATTATCAATATAATCTCAATATTATCGTGGTCACATGACGATATGAAATGATAGGTCTTCCAGGAAAAAAAATGTAGTTTTTAAAATATATTTAAACTTCTTATTCTAATATAAAAGGTCTTTAAATTTGCGTAAAGTTGTGGGCCATTATGCTTTGACATAATGCATCTGTCAAACAAACTAAAACTGAAAGCACAATATGGCTTAATCCTTACATTAAGTCAGTTTTCGCTGTGTGTTTCAAAGGCTAAGCGAAGCATGCACTTTCAATGTTTTCAGCGGCTCAGAATGGATCAGTTCACTGTGAATGAATGCAATGAACTCATTTATTGCATGTGCTGTGATTTGGGAGTGCGTTTGGGAACGCAACAACCACCAGTTACGCTTTATTTTCATTACAGCGTTTTACTGAATTAGTACTAAGACTAATTTTTGTGAACCTGTTTTCACTGAATCTGGAGTTTTCCTTCAAAATAAAAGCTCTCTTGCTGTTTCCATCAAAGTTAAAGCTTAAAATTGCAGCATGAATGGAAGCCTGTTTCCACCACTAAAAAAAAATAAAATAAAAAGGTTATTGCGACTTATCTCACAATTCTTATTTTTTTCTCAAAATTGTGAGATATAAACTCACTATTGTGAGTTATAAGGTCAGAATTGCATGATATCAACTCACAATTCTGAGAAATAAAGTCGCAATTGTGTAATATAAACTCGCAATTCTGAGAAATAACGTCGCAATTGTGTAATATAAACTCGCAATTCTGAGAAATAACGTCGCAATTGCGTAATATAAACTCGCAATTCTGAGAAATAACGTCGCAATTGTGTAATATAAACTCGCAATTCTGAGAAATAACGTCGCAATTGTGTAATATAAACTCGCAATTCTGAGAAATAACGTCGCAATTGTGTAATATAAACTCGCAATTCTGAGAAATAACGTCGCAATTGCGTAATATAAACTCGCAATTCTGAGAAATAACGTCGCAATTGTGTAATATAAACTCGCAATTCTGAGAAAAAAAGTCGCAATTGTGTAATATAAACTCGCAATTCTGAGAAAAAAAGTCGCAATTGTGTAATATAAACTCGCAATTCTGAGAAAAAAAGTCGCAATTGTGTAATATAAACTCACTATTGTGAGTTATAAGGTCAGAATTGCATGATATCAACTCACAATTCTGAGAAATAAAGTCGCAATTGTGTAATATAAACTCGCAATTCTGAGAAATAACGTCGCAATTGTGTAATATAAACTCGCAATTCTGAGAAATAACGTCGCAATTGTGTAATATAAACTCGCAATTCTGAGAAAAAAAGTCGCAATTGTGTAATATAAACTCGCAATTCTGAGAAATAACGTCGCAATTGCGTAATATAAACTAGCAATTCTGAGAAATAACGTCGCAATTGCGTAATATAAACTCGCAATTCTGAGAAATAACGTCGCAATTGCGTAATATAAACTCGCAATTCTGAGAAATAACGTCGCAATTGCGTAATATAAACTAGCAATTCTGAGAAATAACGTCGCAAGTGTAATATAAATTCGCAATTCTGAGAAATAACGTCGCGATTGCGTAATATAAACTCGCAATTCTGAGAAATAACGTCGCAATTGCGTAATATAAACTCGCAATTCTGAGAAATAACGTCGCAATTGCGTAATATAAACTCGCAATTCTGAGAAATAACGTCGCATTTGTGTAATATAAACTAGCAATTCTGAGAAATAACGTCGCAATTGCGTAATATAAACTAGCAATTCTGAGAAATAACGTCGCAATTGTATAATATAAACTCGCAATTCTGAGAAATAACGTCGCAATTGCGTAATATAAACTCGCAATTCTGAGAAATAACGTCGCAATTGCGTAATATAAACTCGCAATTCTGAGAAATAACGTCGCATTTGTGTAATATAAACTCGCAATTCTGAGAAATAACGTCACAATTGTGTAATATAAACTAGCAATTCTGAGAAATAACGTCACAATTGTGTAATATAAACTAGCAATTCTGAGAAATAACGTCACAATTGTGTAATATAAACTAGCAATTCTGAGAAATAACGTCGCAATTGCGTAATATAAACTCGCAATTCTGAGAAATAACGTCGCATTTGTGTAATATAAACTCGCAATTCTGAGAAATAACGTCACAATTGTGTAATATAAACTAGCAATTCTGAGAAATAACGTCGCAATTGTGTAATATAAACTCGCAATTCTGAGAAATAACGTCGCAATTGCGTAATATAAACTCGCAATTCTGAGAAATAACGTCGCAATTGCGTAATATAAACTCGCAATTCTGAGAAATAACGTCGCAATTGCGTAATATAAACTAGCAATTCTGAGAAATAACGTCGCAAGTGTAATATAAATTCGCAATTCTGAGAAATAACGTCGCGATTGCGTAATATAAACTCGCAATTCTGAGAAATAACGTCGCAATTGCGTAATATAAACTCGCAATTCTGAGAAATAACGTCGCAATTGCGTAATATAAACTCGCAATTCTGAGAAATAACGTCGCAATTGCGTAATATAAACTCGCAATTCTGAGAAATAACGTCGCAATTGCGTAATATAAACTCGCAATTCTGAGAAATAACGTCGCAACTGCGTAATATAAACTCGCAATTCTGAGAAATAACGTCGCAATTGCGTAATATAAAATCGCAATTCTGAGAAATAACGTCGCAATTGCGTAATATAAACTCGCAATTCTGATATAAACTTACAAATGTGCGATATAAACTCACTATTGTGAGTTATAAGGTCAGAATTGCATGATATCAACCAGAGGTTGCGTTAGGCTTTTCATTTTCATTTTGACGTACAGGGTGGTAAAAATTTCCGTCATAATCTATTATTACCCGTCATTTTAATTTTCATATTATAATAATACATTTAATTGCTTTTATTTTTGTTCAAATTTTCATTTTTAATAATGAACCTACAATGCAAGCATACTGTATATGTTTTTGCATGTATTTATGAAGAGAACAGATGAACAGAAACTGCGTTACTTTTCGTGTTCAATACCACACTCAGCAGTGACAAAAACAACAAAACATGCAGGACTGGGTAAAAAAAAAAAATCGATTTCTCGATTTGAATAGATTCTAATTTTTATAGACTAATATTTCTTAAATCCTAATCGATCTTTCTGTATATGCTGTTTGTGAAGAGTAGGCTACATAGCGTGCCTCATTTGTTACTTTCAATATGCAAAAGTGTCAGATTTCAAATTCTGTCCATTTAATTAGAAAATTCAAGTAATAAATACCGTTTTGGCGCTCTTTAAAGTGGCATGATAGATCGCTGTAGCCTTAACTGGGTACTGGCCTGTGTGTAATCAATCGCATAGCAAAGGATTCGTAAGAGTTTCTTTTTTTGTTCTGGATAACGTGCTCTGCTGCAACACTGGAGCGCATTTGCCACCAACTGGACAGGAGTGGGAACTACAGTTACAAATTACAATAGATCACCCTCTGTGTGGTGTATTCCGTCAAAGTGACGGACAGCCTTCAGATTTTTCCGTCACTGATTAAAAAATTCCATCAATGACGGAAAATTTTCGGTTAACGCGACCTCTGATATCAACTCACAATTCTGAGAAATAAAGTTGCAATTGTGTAATATAAACTCGCAATTCTGAGAAATAAAGTCGCAATTGCGTAATATAAACTCACAATACAAATTAGACAGTATATCACAAATAAAAAGAGGGTTAAGTCTTTTAAACTTCAGGTACAAGTCAATTCACTGACTGTTTTCTGACTTAAGTTTTCTTCGTTTGGAACATGGTTTGAAGCTCTTAATTTTTAACCTCCCAAAGTGCATTAGATAGAATAATTTAACTTTTAAATGCACAAAATTTTGAATTTTTCCAATTCCTTGTGTGTCTTTTTTTTTTTTTATAAATAAATTTTATTTTTTTAATATTATTGTATCGTGAGATTTGGATATTGTTACATCTTTGCTATATTTTATTCAATGTTGGGGAAGTTACTTTTAAAAGTAATGCATACAAAAAGAGTAAAAGAGTAACTTACTGCGTTACTTAGTTACATTTTTATGGAAAGTAATGCGTTACGTTACTTTTGCATTACTTTTTAAATCTGGGCAGGGCTTACTTGTTTGTTTTTAATATAAAAAGTTCTGTTTTGGCAAATGTAAAAGCCTCTTCACACCAAAAGCCTCAGGCTTTAAAAAAGTAAATTGACGTCTGTACAGTAGACCGCAGAAGAAAAAATGTCAACTCTTCAGCATTAAAAAAAAGGAAAACAAATGTTAGATTATCTTGAGTCATTTTTGCTTATTAGTATGGATGAACTGGATCATCGAAGGTCGGCAGCAAAGACATCGGTTAATAAAATGGGATTAAATACATAAAGGATATTTGTATTATTTAACATATGTGACCCTGGACCACAAAACCAGTCTTAAGTCGCTGGGGTATATTTGTAGCAATAGCCAAAAATACATTGTATGGGTCAAAATTATTGATTTTTCTTTTATGTCAAAAATCATTAGGAAATTAAGTAAAGATCATGTTCCATGAAGATTTTTTGTAAAATTCCTACTATAAATATATCAAAATGTAATTTTTGATTAGTAATATGCATTGTTAAGAACTTAATTTGGACAACTTTAAAGGTGATTTTCTCAGTATTTTGATTTTTTTGCACCCTCAGATTCCAGATTTTCAAATAGATGTATCTCGGCCAAATATTGTCCTATCCTAACAAACCATACAACAATAGAAAGCTTATTTATTGAGCTTTCATATGTTGTGTACATCTCAGTTTTGTAAAATTTAACCTTATGACTGGTTTTGCGGTCCAGGGTCACATATTTAATTATTGCAGGTTTGCATTGAATTTCACTGTTTTTACTAATTTTGAGGAATACTGTCTCTGTTTTTATAGTGAGTGAGATGAATAAATGCATGTTCAGATTTATTCTAGAACTAAAGTAACACCTTACTCACAATTTCTCTCAACATGGGGACAGGAGAAAAAAGTAACTCTTTAACTTCTAGGCCTCTAACACTAGCTTGCTTTTTCTTTTTTATTCTATCTATTGTCTTTTTATTTATTATATAATAATAAAAACCTTGATATGTTAGGCTAACTTGTCTTGTCATAGCACTTATATGTTATTGCTCTTTTGTTGTTTTTGATTGCTTCCATTGTCCTATTTTGTAAGTCGCTTTGGATAGAAGTGTCTGCTAAATGTCTAAATGTAAATGAAAGTGTAATAATAATAATAATAATAATAATAACAATAATAAATTCCAGCTCACAATACCTAACGGACTAAATTAACAATAAAATAAATAAAAATAAACAAACCACTATAAATTTATTTATTTATTTGTGTTTGTGTGTCTTACACTGGTGTATGATCTCCTCAAAGGCCTGACGCTGAACTCGGTCTCTCTGCTTCAGCTGTTCAACAACGTGACGTTTCCACAAACACTCGACTCCACGTCCCGCCATCTCCTCCTGCACACACACACACACACACACACACACACACACACACACGATTGACACGGTTAATATTCCAGTGAACCAGTTTCCTAAAGCAAATACAATTAACCAGGAGTAGAGTGTTTCTTAATTCAGGGCACGTTCAGTCCTCGGAGAAAAGAGGAACATCTCTTCTCAACACAGGAGGAAGTGACTCAAGACCAAACACAAGAAAATGTAATTTCTGAACTGGAATAAACACACTGATGATAGATAATTACTCTAAACAATGTGAAAAATTAGTTGCATTAACACTTGACAGAGCATTAATGCACATTCATAGTGTTATAAATGACATCTTTGTTTATGTTATGCACATTTCTATTAATGATCTGCCTGCAAAGCAGAATGCATTTACCACACTTGGTTGATCAGATATCACTGTCAATCAATAATAATCAATAACACAGGGTTTATATCATTCAGATGAGATCTGCCAAGTCATTCCAGCTGCAGAATGGAAATAAACTTGCCATGATGTTGATCACGTGTGTGCTAAAGACATTTTAGACAGATGACAT
This sequence comes from Garra rufa, assembly GCF_049309525.1. Lineage (NCBI taxonomy): Eukaryota > Metazoa > Chordata > Actinopteri > Cypriniformes > Cyprinidae > Garra > Garra rufa. The sequence goes on from NC_133374.1 coordinate 3,871,772, forward strand.
ACAAAATATGTTTCAAACATGTTAAGTTTAAAATATAACGTTAAGTAATAAATCGGCGACAAAACCTGATAAACAGTAGCTCGTTTGTGACAGCTACTTACAAGTACACGCTAAATAAACACTACAAGGTGTAATCTGAATATAAACAGTGCCATTGTTAACAAACAATCTGTTGTTGTTGTGGTTTTTAGCTATTTCAATGCGATTTATCAGATCTGCACCGGCTAATCGCTGCACTTGACTTTCACTTTCAAAAAACAGCAGGTTTACTTTACCTCACAGCATCTAAACTCGTCTTCGCTTGTTTAGAGGGACTCTTCTTAATGATAAAAAATGATTAATCCGAGTAATAAGAGCCGAACCGTGTCATAAGAGGTTTAATCGGACAGGTTTCATGCTAACCCACTCCAGACTGCAGGATCACAGACGCCATTTTGGCTCAACAGACGTATGTTTCCTGCTGCTGCGTCGCGGGAGTTCTACGTTACGACCGCGTGCTTCCCACGTTCTCCCTTCAAAAAAACAAACTTTATTTGAAGCCTTCATGACCCGTGAGTATCAAAAATAAAAATGAAGAGAACAAATACGCAAAATAAAGAGGGTAACCATGATAAAATATGGACATTTTAAGCTTTAAAGATTTATTTATTGCGTTTTCAACAGGGAAATACAATTACGAAACATAAAGAGTTACATAAAGTATTTGGAAAAACACTGAAAACAATCTACACTACCAGTCAAAAGTTTTTGAACAGTAATGTTTTTTTTTAAAGAAGTATTTTCTGCTCACCAAGCCTGCATTTATTTGATCCAAAATACAGCAAAAGCTGTAAAAATGCGAAATATTTTTACTATTTAATATTACTGCTTTCTATTTGAATATAATCTAAAATGTAATTTATTTCTGTGATCTTTACTCCAGTCTTTAGTGTCACATGATCCTTCAGAAATCATTATAATATACTGATTTGCTGAAACATTTCTGATTATTATTAAACAGTTGTACCTTTTTAAGTACCTTTAAAGCTTTTGTAACATTATACACTATACCATTCAAAAGCTTGGAGTCAGTATACTTTTTGTTTTAAATAAATTCTAGAAATTAATATTTTTATTAGCAAGGATGCTTTAAATTGATCAAGAGTGATGATAAAGACATTTATAATGTTACAAAAGATTTCTATTTCAGATAAAACCTGAAAAAAATCTACTTAGCTGTTTCAAACTTAATAATAATAATAATTAGTTAGAATGATTTCTGAAGGATCATGTGACTGAAATAATGATCCTAAAAAATCAGCTTTGAAATCACAGGAATTAATTCGATTTCAAAATATATTTAAATATAAAAAGTTATTTTAAGTAGTAAAAATATTTAACAAATTTTGGATCAAATAAATACAGGCTTGGTGAGCAGAAACATTAAAAATTTTACTGTTCAAAAACGTTTGACTGTAGTGCAATTAACATATATTTTACTTTGTGTATGTAAAATTTTCCAAATATAGTAAGAATTTTATTTTAATTGTCAACCTCTAATAAACCTGTATCATAAACAATACCATTGTGTCAGTTATAGGAATAATTTAGTTTTTAAGATACTTAAAAACAATTAATGAAATATAAGAGTATAATCCAGAGAAGTATATTTCAGTTAAAGAGCCAGTCAATTTTTAACAGATATCAACCATGTCTTAAGTTCAGAATCAGAACACACTAAAAGTTACACACTATTTTCAATAAAAGACTTCAATCCCTAATATAACTGAAAACAAAAAATAAAAACTTATGACTGCAGTCAAACACATAAAACTGTTGCACAACTGCAAAACTTCTTAGAATTGTTTTATTCACAGAAACAATGACTACTAGCAATTTTAGAAAACAACGAGCTTTTCAAAACACCAAAACAGACAATGTAACATTTATATAACAAACTAAAATTATTCATATAAGCATGACAAAAGTATTAAAGTCAACACGAAAAATGATATTTAAAGAAAAGAAAATGATTTTGTTGTGTGTTTTTGTCATTTTCATTAATTATGTTTTCATTTCAGTTAAAGTATTTTATTCCAAGTAGCAAAAGGTTTTGGTTTTAGTTCACTGTAATAGCCCATGTGTAAAGTGAGTGTTTCATATCAGAATTGATTCAAAGCTGAATAGTTTGCAGTGGGTTTTCAATAATCCAGTTCCCACCTTTAAACATCTATTGTTTGAAACATGAAAACTGAATGAGAAAGTTATACATTTTAATGCAAGATCATTATGAAATCAACACTGATGAATCATGCAAAGTCAATTAAATAAGCTCAATTCGTTGACTTCTAAAATGCAAGTACTAAAAAAATACACATCCATGTAAAAAAACCTGAAAAACGAAAAGCCAAAATGAGACACTCAGACGTAAGCTTTGGAGGCGCTGTTTTCTGACGGTGGTGATTTGTAGATCTTCTGCGGCTGTGAAGCGGTGTAGTTGTAGTTTGGACCACTGAGAGAGAGAGAATAAAGAAAGTCACGACTTGTGTTTGGCACAGATGAGATTTAGAGCTGTTATCCCTCTCTAGAAAGACATTCACCGTGTTTTTGGAGGTTTTGAACTCTTGAAGGAAGTGCAGAGGATTCCTCCACCCAGAATAGCCAGAGCTCCAGCTGCCCATCCCAGATAAAGCCCGACGCCCAGTTCATACCTAAAACAGAAGCATTTGAGCGTGTTTAGTCATTTATAATGATATATACATCATACTGAAAGTGTGTTTTAATCCTATAGAACCTGAATCATATTCATCTAAGGTTTCGAAATGATCAAAACTTAAGTCTTCTGTCACCTGATTGATAGTTTAGAGTTTCTTATCAAGTCAAAGGTCTTTTAGTGTAGTTGTACAAAAGTCAACCTTCGCTTCGTGTCTTTTCATTGTCAAACCCTGACTGAGACACTGCAGGCAAAAACAGGTTTTTCATGCACCTGTCAAGTTTGAGATTTTGGGCTTTTTGGTGGCTTTTTTTCCAGACTAGTGGAAAGAAAACACCTAAAAGACACTGTTAAGTGTTTCTTTGATAGCACTTTATCTATTTGTGTCAATAGATTTCAATTACAATCCATATTTTTAAAGGCAGTTTTCTTAAAATGAGTTTGTTCTCCTACACTGAGCCATAAATCTCCACTTTGGTAGCACTTACACTCACCAAACTTTACATTTTTATTCCTGTCTATATTCTGAAGGTTTTTACAGAGGTAATTTGCTTGATTTTATGTTGTATTTTCTTTCTGTTCTAAGTTGTGACAATATGAGATACTCAAAACCCCCTCTGTAAAAACAGTTGACTCTAATATGTCCAAAAAATTAAACAAGAATTTTGAAACTGACTTCATCCAGTGTTAAGATCTTAGTACTAGAAATGTATGCAAATTAGTGCATATTTCATTAAATAATGGATCATTTGCATATTTAAACCTAAGATTTTAGAAAACTTGTAGTTCAAAAAAAGTAATCAATCAACTGGGTAAGTAAGGTGATAACTATTAGTTAATTTTTTTTACCCTATTCACCTGCAGTGACTCGCCTTAGGTAAACATCAGAATAACTTGAGTAATATTTCCAGATGAACACTTACTGGACTTTACCTGATTCTCCATTGAAGAAAAAAAAAAAAAAATCAGTACGTCTCAAATCTGATCATCAGAATCTTTGAAGGAACCTTTTTTTATTAGGTCCAGGTTTTTACACCGCAAAAGCAAAAGGAAAAGTATATATGGATCAAAGACGTTAAGATGTCCATGTCAATAGAAATTTACAAAAGTGATTTTCTGTCCATAGAATCACATTAAATGTAAGTAAAGTGTCTACTTTTACGGTTTCAAATACTTTTTTGGAGAATAAAATTTCAAAATTTGGTTGAAATAATGTTACATTGTCATTCAGTGTAACAATATTTATGTGAAAATTCTAACAACAAACAACATGCTTATTCTGACTTGTACATATTAAAATATATAAAAGAATAGGTGAGCATATTACATTTTATTGTTTTAAATGAATACATTTTTTTAATGACAAATGGGAAAAACCTAGGATTAGTGGCAAATTTAAAAAATGTAGAATTACAACTAATTAGTATTTGGGGTGAAAGTAATTTATCTTTTAATATTTTTGTTGGAAATATACACTGAATGACATTTTAGTGGGTGTCTTCTGTAAATTAGGGGAAAATTTATGATATTTATTTATTTATTTATAATTGTATAAAATACAATACAATTCAATTAAATTAAATGGAAAACTTTCATATTTTTTGGAAAAACAACAACAATTTAAAGTAGTATTACACTTATTGTTTTACGCTTAAACCCTTGTTCGTCTTTGATCCATATACATATATACTCGATGTAACTTTGTTTTACATTTGTTTTTTAAATGAATTAAGTATGCATATGTCACAGTAGATTTTAAATAATAATTTAAATTTTTCTTTTAATTTTAAAATACACTACCATTAATTATCACTATTATTTAGAAAGAACACATGAAATTGATCAAAAGCGACAGTAAAGACTTTTATAATAAACATTTCTATTTCATATCAATGTATTTATTTCCAGAAGCTTTACTTTCAATCTTCCTCAGTGAAGGAATGATCTTCCCAAGCCTCTAAAACCTCTAAATCTTTTGAAGAACGTTTTGGATTGCATTGCATTTTATGTTTGGATCATTTGGATCTCATCTTTCTAAAACATATTATTGCAAATATAGAGTGACCACTGATATTTAAATCATTTTATGTCAGTATCTACTATGAGGATCTCAATGATTTACATTTCAAGCATCAGCATTTTGAGTTATTTTTACTACATATTATCACTATATCGATTCTATGAGCCATAAAAGCCTGATGGATTAATTATGATGATTAACAAAAACACATACGCACACCCTTTTTTATATTTTGTCTGAAGTTTCAATAAACTTTTTTTTAACTAACAGGCTTTACAGGGTTATATCTGTCATTTTGTCTTTTACTCACTTTGTTCCTAAGTAGCGAGGATCGTAAAACTCCTGAACGACTTGAGCGGCGTACCAAGACACAGCAATCATAACACACAGACCTGATAGCAGAAAAGGTAAATGTGAGCATGAATATGTTCAATCATTCAGTCAGAGTGTGTTATTATATATATATATAACATACTGACCTGATAGGATGAAGAAGACTCCGGCTGTAAGGCTGACTTTGCCCTTTGACTCCTCGGATGTGCTGCCCAGTTTAGTGCACTTGAGTCCCATGATGGCCAATATGACACCCAGCAAACCCAGAACCAGACCGATTATCATCAGAGCTCGACAGGCCTGGACGTGCCCTACAAATCAAGCATATATTTAACAATTTATATATATAACAATATACGGTTTCATCTATCGACATGAAATCTATAACTTTTTGTCAGCACAGTCTGGAGATGATCTGACTCAATTTTGATGGAAATCGGATGAACAGGCAAGGACGAGTTCAACATAAATAAAAATGCCAGACAGGAAGTTCAGTTTATTATGGCAAAAACAGATATGTTCTTGGCATGACCCAATGGATATTTTGAGACCGGAGTAATTACAATAGGCTAATGCAATCAAAAGTGTCATTATCTATTGTTAATCAATGGTTTATTAATTTTGACCAGTGGGTGGCTTGGTCAGGGTGAGGTGACAAGGACACAAACAAAATTCGGGGTCAATGTGTCAAAATTTTGCAGAGATACAGCCTCACATGCAGTTTGGCATCTTTCCAGCAAATTCATTGATCCATTAAATGAAAACCATTTCGTATATAGACACGAAATCCATAACTGTTTGCCAGCATTGTCTGAAGATGATCCAAGTCAAAATTTGTGAAAATCGGACCAACAGTCTAGGAGGAGTTCAGCCAATTATGCCATAACTGGTAGCAATGTTCTCAGCATGATCCAAGGAATCTATCAAGATCAGTCTCCTTACAAGTTATTAGCATTTTTAGAAATATCTTTATAATTTTTGGCCAGAAGGTGGTGCTTGTAATGCATTCATAAATATATAGCACTTTTTGACAAATATATATTATATATATATATTCATATCTCCTGACCACTAGGGGGCACTGCACCGAAACACTGCAGGTAGCCTCAGGTCATGCTTGTTATATCCCACACCAAGTTTGGTCTCAATATGCCAAACCGTTGCGGAGATACAGTCTCTGATCCCTTTTTTAGTGCTCTTCGTCAAATTTGTTTGTGCATTATTTGAGAACGGTTTCACTAATCTGTTTGAATTGAACTTTCTAGAAGGAGTTTGATAAGTAGGTTTTTAAAAACTTCAAATTTTCATAACGGAAAATGCTGTCATATAGTGCATTCGAAACTGTGTTATTTGAGAATGGTTTCACTAATCAGCTTGAAATTCACAACTTTTTGCCAGCATGGTCTGAAGATGATCTGAGCCAATTTTGATGAAAATCAGACAAACTGTCTAGAAGGAGTTTGATAAGTAGGTTTTTAAAAACTTCAAAATGGCGGAAACATTTTCATAACAGAAAATGCTGTCATAAAGTGCATTCGAAACATTTGGGTGTTATTTTAGAATGGTTTGACTAATCAGCTTGAACTGAGCCAATTTTGGTGAAAATTAGATAAATTATCTGGGAGGAGTTTGATTAGGGTAGTTTTTTCAAAAAGTTCAAAATGGCAAAAAAAAAAAAAAAAAATTATGACGTCACATTTGCATTCGAATCGTTTGTGCATTATTTGAGAACGGTTTCACTAATCTGTTTGAATTTCAGAACTGTTTGCCAGCATGGTCTGAAGATGATCTGAGCCAATTTTGGTGAAAATCAGACAAACTTTCTAGAAGGAGTTTGATAAGTAGGTTTTTAAAAACTTCAAATTTTCATAACGGAAAATGTTGTCATATAGTGCATTCGAAACTGTGTTATTTGAGAATGGTTTGACTAATCAGCTTAAATTTCAGAGCTTTTTGCCAGCATTGTCTGAAGATGATCTGAGCCAATTTTGGTGAAAATTAGATAAATTATCTAGGAGGAGTTTGATTAGTAGTTTTTTCAAAAAGTTCAAAATGGCAAAAAAAATTTATGACGTCACATATGCATTCGAATCGTTTGTGTTATTTGAGAATGGTTTGACTAATCAGCTTGAATTTCAGAACTTTTTGCCAGCATTGTCTGAAGATGATCTGAGACAATTTTGGTGAAAATCAGACAAACTGTCTAGAAGGAGTTTGATAAGTAGGTTTTTAAAAACTTCAAAATGGCGGAAAAATTTTCATAACAGAAAATGCTGTCATATAGTGCATTCGAAACATTTGGGTGTTATTTTAGAATGGTTTGACTAATCAGCTTGAACTGAGCCAATTTTGGTGAAAATTAGATAAATTATCTAGGAGGAGTTTGATTAGGGTAGTTTTTTCAAAAAGTTCAAAATGGCAAAAAAAATTTATGACGTCACATATGCATTCGAATCGTTTGTGCGTTATTTGAGAACGGTTTCACTAATCAGTTTGAATTTCAGAACTGTTTGCCAGCATGGTCTGAAGATGATCTGAGCCAATTTTGGTGAAAATCAGACAAACTTTCTAGAAGGAGTTTGATAAGTAGGTTTTTAAAAACTTCAAATTTTCATAACGGAAAATGCTGTCATATAGTGCATTCGAAACTGTGTTATTTGAGAATGGTTTGACTAATCAGCTTGAATTTCAGAGCTTTTTGCCAGCATGGTCTGAAGATGATCTGAGCCAATTTTGGTGAAAATTAGATAATTATCTAGGAGGAGTTTGATTAGTAGTTTTTTCAAAAAGTTCAAAATGGCAAAAAAAAATTATGACGTCACATATGCATTCGAATCGTTTGTGTTATTTGAGAATGGTTTCACTAATCAGCTTGAATTTCAGAGCTTTTTGCCAGCATTGTCCGAAGATGATCTGAGACAATTTTGGTCTAACCGTCTATGAGGAGACTGATTAGGTTTTTCAAAAAGTTAAAAATGGCGTGGCCATTTGTACATTTTATGTGTTTGGCTTCCGGGCCTCATCCGTGTCCAGCTATTTTTTTATCTGTACAAAACAGCCTGTTTTGGTGCTCAAAATTTGCATTGGTGTGTCTTACCATATTATATTAATGTATTATCTTAATTATGAACACACAGATTTGCAGTGAAAACAGTTTTACCATTTATTGCAAGTTGTTTTTCTTCTCGTCATTTCCCTAACAAAAATAAAGCGAAAGTCTCTCTCAAACAGTTACTTCCGCGTTAAAGAAAAAGGCGGATGGGCTACAAAAGGAACAAAGATGTACCTTTTTATTAAGTCCAGGTCATATTCCACCTCAAAAGCAAAAGGAAAAATATATACACATATATACTGTATATAAAAAATAAAAATAATTTAAATGAATTATGTAATGTTTTTTGTACCGCATTTCATTTATTCTGATTTTAAACATTAACTTTCAATTTAAATTTAAATTTTAAAATACACTACCATTAAAAAAAAGGTCAGAAATGATCGCTTTTATTTAGCAAGAACACATTAAATTGATCAAAAGTGACAGTAAAGACCTTTATAATGTCAGAAAAATCCTGTTTCTTGAGCAGAAATGCAGCATATTAGAATGATTTCCGTGACAAAAAAAATTCAGCTTTGATCACAGGAATAAATTATATTTTAAAATATATTCACATAGTAAAGAGTTGTTTTAAACTGTAATAATATTTAACAATTTTTACTGTATTTTTGATCAAATAAATGCAGCCTTGGTGAGCAGAAAATACTTTTAAGGCTTTAATTCTGACACATTTTATTTGACCAAAAATAAAGCATTAAATGTTACGATAAGATTTGCTTAAATGAAAATGCTTTTAAACATTTTTTTCATTGTAAAATAGTTGAAAAATAGCTTCGAGATGTCGAAACTGCCGTATCACGTGACCTGGACATGTTTCATATCACCGAAAACCATTTTTCCTAAGCCAAATGAAGAACACAAATTCTAGTTGGTGTGTGTGAGGTGTGTGCGTGCATTACCAGGCAGTTCAAGCATGGACAAAAACGGCTTGCAGTTTTTGACGCCGGTGCTTCCCTCGGAACACGTCTGCCACAGGTTAATAGTGTACCAAAGAGAGGTGATCGCATCATCCGCAAACGTCGACCTGCGCCACGATTCGTTCAGCAGCGACATGAAGGTGAGCAGCCAGCCCCCCAAACACATCAGAAACCCCAACAGCTGAACCCCAGTCGACATGATTCAACTAACGCCTTTCAAATCCACACAGAATCCAATAAAAGACTATTATGAATCCAGCAGACAGACTTCGCACCGATCCGAGCGCCGTACCAAGATGGGAGTGTGCTTGACTGTGTCAGTGTGTTATAGATTGAAGATCAGAGTCATAAAACCATAAACTCTGGTCCCTCCTAAATGCCTTTCACTAGATAACACCATGGAAGTTAATACAGGAAGTAGCATGTGACCTAAGAGAGAAAAATTGGGTTTGACCTCTAAAGTAGAAGGCCTTGACCTTTAATGAGGTCAAAATGGGGTTGAGACATGCATGTGGCTTTAAGAATAAACAGAGAACCTCTAAATTGTTCTAAATGAAATGCCGGAATGCGTTTTATATAATTCATAGAGAGAAGCTGAAAACAAGGGTCAGTTTTAACTAGGTTTATCAAGATGAACTTTGAATGATGGCTTAAAGTCTTGTAAGTTTAAGAAGTCTTGAAGGTGTTATATGTCTTACAGGCCAACAAATCAGTTTGTACTTAATTTGTTATTATTTATATTATGCTATTTTTGTATCATACTGTTAAAGATTGTTTGAAAAAAATCTTTATTTATATATTTTCTGTTTTTAAATTTGGTTTAGTAAAGTTTTTATATTTAATAATTTTTAATAATAAAAATACATTTCATATTAGTTTTAGTTTAGTACTTTACGCAAAAATGAAAAATGTTGCCTTAGCTGCAATAAAATATGTTTTTTAAGAATATTTTATTTCAGTTAACATTTATCTTTTTACTTAATTGTTTTAGTTAACTATAATTACCATAATTATAGCATTTGTTAATTAGTAATTATTAATGATTATATATATATATATATATATATATATATATATATATATATATATATACACACATTTTAATTTCAGTTTTAGTGATTTAGTATATATATTTAACTTTAATTTCATTTTATTTCAGTTTTAGTAATTTACTAAAATAAAGTAATAACTTTAGTAATAGTAGTACTTTTAAAACTTATTTTAATTAGTTTTCAAAGCAGCATTTTTGATCTTAAAGTTCTTCATCAAATATATATATATAATTTTTAGTTTTAATGATTATGTTCAGGTTTTTTGTCATTTTTATTAGTTTTGTAAATATATTTAACATCAATTTTATTTTATTTTCCATTTTAATTTCAGTAATTGTAGTACTTAAAAAATAAATATATAAATAAAATTATATATAAATAAAATTATATACTTTTTAAAATTTATTTTAATTAGTTTCCAAAGCAACTTTTCTGAATTTATATATATATATATATATATATTTATTTTTAATTTTATTTTAGTGATTATGTTTTGGGTTTTGTAATTTTTTTAGGTTTGAAAATATATTTAACTTTAATTTTGTTTAATTTCCATTTTAGTTGAAGTAACTGTAGAGCTTTTTAAAACTTATTTTAATTAGTTTTTCATCCTATATATATATATATATATATATATATATATATAAACACTACTTAAAAAATAAATAAAAAAATACTTTTTGGAATATATAATTTTTTTCCCTTCATTTTTTGCACATTTTAAACATTTTTAATCCAATATTTATATCATATTTGATTTAAATTTATTTAACTTAATTACTTTAATCCAATAATTGCTTTAAATTTAATTAATTTCAATTGATTTAGTTATGGAAAAAGCTTTTTAAATTTATGTTGACAATAACAACACTGATATATCTTTAACATACTAAATTCTTTAGGTAAATTCTATTTCCTTTAATTCAAATTCCAGTTTAGCTTCCTGTGGATTTTTTCATTCAAATTCCAACTCATAAACTGAATGGAAGTCAGTTCTTAAATTCTGAATAATGCCTGAAAGAAACTGCAATCAGGCTACATTAGCGACACATCTGCAAAAAACTGTATTGTACTTTACAGAGTAAAGGTGTGTGGGAGTGTTTTATGAGTTTTTATGACTGGTATAACCTCCTTTTGTCACAGGATTGAGCCACAGAGCTCCATTAAAACCGTCATGATACCGTATCACTGAAACCACCATGCAGCATGACGTAACGTGAGCGAAGGCCACACCGAGTGCAGCGGGTGCGTGTCCCACCTGGAAGTCCCAGAATGGTCTTGAATCTCTGGCAGTGAATGGCTCCGAGTGAATTAGACGCACAAGACAGCCACAGTCCTTCAAAACGAGAGCTGGCCGTCACCACTGCATCTCCGTGACTGGCTTTCTTCCACACGGCTGAGTTTGTGGAGCTGGACTCCAAACACCAACCCACGATTCCCAGAAACAGTCCGATCAGCTGCAACACCGTCGTTGCCATCCTGAACAAGAGAGATTCAGACTATCCACACAAACAAACAGAGAAACAGTTGAGCTCAAAAAAACTTGTGGAATGTATAAAATGTAAATTATTTGACCAATAATTTTAAGAAGAAGGATCATACAAAATGCATGTTGTTTTAAAAAAATATATATTATCTTAAAGGATGTTTACACAAAAGCTTGCATTAACGGATGGGGGTGAAAACTTTTGAACAGGATAAAGATGTGAACATTTTTTCTTATTTTGTTCATTTTTGTTCATAAATCATATTTTTTCATTTAGTATTGCCCTTTAGAAGCTACAGAAGCTCCCAGAATACAAACTAAAGAAAAAAAACTTGCCCTGATCTTAAAATTTCAAAAGTTCTCACCCCCTGGATCTTCATACATTGTATTTCCGCACAGAGCAAAAGTGAAGATTTAAATCTTTAATATTTGCGTATGACTCCCTCACTTCTTATATCATATCTTTTCATGTAGTATTGCCCTTTAGAAGCTACAGAAGCTCTCACAATACAAAATAAAGAAAAAAAACCTGCCCTGATCTTAAAATGCCAAAAGTTTTCACCACCTGGATCTTCATACATTGTATTTCCTTCCAGAGCATAAGTGAAGTTTTAAATCTTGTTTAATGTTTGCGTATGAGTCCCTCAGTTCATATTTTTGTTCATATATCATATTTTTTTCATGTAGTATTGCCCTTTAGAAACTACCAAAGCTCCCAGAATACAAAATAAAGAAACAAAACTTGCTCTGATCTTAAAATTTCAAAAGTTTTACGCCCTGGATCTTCATACTTTGTATTTCTGTCCAGAGCATACAGTAAGTGAAGGTTTGAATCTTGTTTAATATTTGCGTATGAGTCCCTCAGTTCATATTTTTGTTCATATATCATATTTTTTTCATGTATTGCCCTTTAGAAACTACCAAAACTCCCAGAATACAAAATAAAGAAACAAAACTTGCTCTGATCTTAAAATTTCAAAAGTTTTACTTTGTATTTCTGTCCAGAGCATACAGTAAGTGAAGGTTGAAATCTTGTTTAATATTTGCGTATGATTCCCGCAGTTGTCGTCAGTGTTAAAAGATGGATCTCAAAAATCATAGTCACTACTGGAAAAGGGTTCAAATATGCAAAAGATCCTGGAAAACCAAATGATTTTTCTGACAAAAACAAGGGACTCATAAACAAGCATTAAATTGTTTTTGATTTGTCTTGTGGACTATGTGACCCTGACCCAAAAACACAGTCTTAAGTAGCTCAGGTATATTTGTAGCAATAGCCAACAATACATTGCATGGGTCAAAATTTATGACGATTATGTTCCATGAAGGATTGTACATTACCTACCGTAAATATATCAAAACTTGATTTTTGATTGGTAATATGCATTGCTAAGAACTTCATTTGGACAACTTTAAAGGTGATTTTTCTCAATATTTCAGATTTTTTTGCACCCTCAGATTCCAGATTTTCAAATAGTTGCATCTCAGCCAAATATTGTCCAATCCTAAAGCTTACTTATAATGCTTTCAATTTAAAAATGTCCCTTATGACTGGTTTTGTGGTCCAGGGTCACATACGTAAACATCTGTTAAGTTACACAACATAATAAACTGCATTTTGTATGATCCCTCTTACTTTGGTCAAATATTTAACATTTTGCAGATTCTGCAAACACAGACCACAGCTGTATTCTAACGAATGAAGGTTCTTCAGTGGTTTTTAGGTTTAGCAAACAGTTTGGGCTTTTTTTGGTTTTGGCAGTTTTATATTTGTAAATTTTATCTTCCGGTCTCATCCGCATTCAGGTATTTTTAGCTGTACAGAACAGCTCGTTTTGCTAATTGATATTGCAAATTGGTGTGTCTAATGTATTATTCAATCTGTTATCTCAATTATGAGCTCACTGGTTTGGAATGCAAACTGTTTTACTGTTTACTGCACATTGTTTTCGTTTTGTTCTCATGTTCCTATATAGCAGATAATAAATCGGAAGAATAAGATTTATACGGTTCTTGATTTGCTCTATGGCTGATTAAAGATGCTTTTTTCACATCAGTATATTGGATTCTAGGTTCTTTGAAGTACCAGAACACAAACAGAATTAGAAAAGAAGGTTCCACACTCATTTGTTATATAAATCAGTGTAAATGATATTTGTGACCCTGGACCACAAAACCAGTCGTAAGGTAAAATTTTACAAAACTGAGATTTATACATCATATGAAAGCCCAATAAATAAGCTTTCTATTGATGTATGGTTTGTTAGGATAGGACAATATTTGGCCGAGATACATCTATTTGAAAATCTGGAATCTGAGGGTGCAAAAAATCAAAAGACTGAGAAAATCACCTTTAAAGTTGTCCAAATTAAGTTCTTAATGCATATTACTAATCAAAAATTACATTTTGATATGTTTACAGTAGGAATTTTACAAAAATCTTCATGGAACATGATCTTTACTTAATTTCCTAATGATTTTTGGCATAAAAAAAAAATAAAAATTTTGACCCATGCAATGTATTTTTGGCTATTGCTACAAATATACCCCAGCGACTTAAGACTGGTTTTGTGGTCCAGGGTCACATATGAACAAATCCTTCTATAAAAAACATCAGAATATAAATAGGAATAAAAAAGTTTGGTGCATTTTGGTGCTTGCAGTGGTTTTGCTTGTAGTGAAGGTAAATATCAAACCATTTACAGAAATATTAGTGAAGCCCCCAAACATCTATCACGATTAGATATTACACCAAGTATATATATGTGACCCTGGAGCACAAAACCAGTCTTAAGTCGCTGGGG
>NC_133374.1:3886690-4032472 GCF_049309525.1 Garra rufa
AAATAGAAAGTTCAAAAGAACAGCTTTTATTTGAAATAGAAATCTTTTGTAACATTATAAAAGTCACTTTTGATCATTTTAGTGCATCCCTAATTAATAAAAATATGAATTCCTTTCACTTCAGGAGGAAATTTGTCAAATTCTCAAACAAAGTCTCATTTTCTAGCATTAGGTTTTATTTTATTTCTGCTAAATATATTTGAGGTGTAACATGACATTATTTTTGACTGATTATTGTCAAAAGTAACATTATGGGGGAGCTGTGATATTGTGATACTTTTGTAACAATATAAAAGTCTTTACTGTCACTTTTAATCATTTTAATGTATCCCTAACGAATAAAAATATGAGTTCCTTTCACTTCAGGGAGGAAATCTGTCAAATTCTCAAACAAAGTCTCATTTTCTAGCATTAGGTTTTATTTTATTTCTGCTAAATATATTTGGGGTGAAATATGACATGAATGAAACATTTCTGATTATTATCAATGAAACATTTTGTGGAAACTGTGATACATTTTATTTTTCAGGATTTTTTGATAAATAGAAAGTTCAAAAGAACAGCTTTTATTTGAATTAAAAATCTTTTGTAACATTATAAAAGTCTTACTGATCACTTTTGATCATTTTAATGCATCGCTAATTAATACAAATATGAATTCCTTTCACTTCAGGGAGGAAATCTGCCAAATTCTCAAAGCCTCATTTTCTAGCATTAGGTTTTATTTTATTTTTGCTAAATATTTTTGAGGTGTAATATGACATAAATGAAAAATTTCTGATTATTATCAATGTAACATTTTGTGGAAACTGATATAGTGCAACTGATAGTGCAAAAGAACAGCATTTATTTGAAATCAAAATCTTTTGTAACATTATAAAAGTCACTTTTGATCATTTTAATGCATCCCTAATGAATAAAAATATGAATTCCTTTCACTTCAGGGAGGAAATCTGTGATACATTTTATTTTTACACGATTAGCATTTATGTGAAATAGAAATCTTCTGTAATATTATAAAGGTCTTTACTGTCACTTTTGATCAATTTCATGTGTTCTTGTCATTTCTGAGTCTGACCCCAAACTTTTTAATGATAGTGTATTAAAAAAAAATAATAATTCAAAATCAGAATAAATGAAATCTATGTATATATATATATATATATTTTTTTTCTTTTCTTTTTGAGGTGTAACATGACATGAATGAAACAGAAAAATAGAAAGTTCAAAGTTCAAAAGAACAGCTTTTATTTGAAATAAAAATCTTTTGTAACATTATAAAAGTCACTTTTGATAATTTTAGTGCATCCCTAATGAATAAAAATATGAATTCCTTTCACTTCAGGGAGGAAATCTGCCAAATTTTCAAACAAAGTCTCATTTTCTAGCATTAGGTTTTATTTTATTTCTGCTAAATATATTCGGGGTGAAATATGACATGAATGAAACATTTCTGATTATTATCAATGTAACATTTTTTGGAAACTATTTATATTATTTTTCAGGATTTTTTGATAAAAAGAAAGTTCCAAAGAACAGCATGTACTTGAAATAAAAATCTTTTGTAACATTATAAATGTCTTCATTGTTACTTTTAATAATTTTAAAGCATCCCTAATAAATAAAAATATGAATTCCTTTCACTTCAGGGAGGAAATCTGCCAAATGCTCAAGCATTTATTTGAAATAAACTTTTGCAACATTATAAAAGTCACTTTTGATCATTTTAATGATCAAACAAAGCCTAATTATTGTCAAATGTAACATTATGGGGAAACTGGGATATTGTGATACTTTTGTAACATTATAAAAGTCTTTACTGTCACTTTTGATTATTTTAAAGCATCCCTAATGAATAAAAATGCTAATTCCTTTCACTTCAGGGAGGAAATCTGCCAAATTCTCAAACAAAGTCTCATTTTCTAGTATTAGGTTTTATTTTATTTCTGCTAAATATATTCGGGGTGAAATATGACATGAATGAAACATTTCTGATTATTATCAATGTAACATTTTTTGGAAACTATTTATATTATTTTTCAGGATTTTTTGATAAAAAGAAAGTTCCAAAGAACAGCATGTACTTGAAATAAAAATCTTTTGTAACATTATAAATGTCTTCATTGTTACTTTTAATAATTTTAAAGCATCCCTAATAAATAAAAATATGAATTCCTTTCACTTCAGGGAGGAAATCTGCCAAATGCTCAAGCATTTATTTGAAATAAACTTTTGTAACATTATAAAAGTCACTTTTGATCATTTGAATGATCAAACAAAGCCTAATTATTGTCAAATGTAACATTATGGGGAAACTGGGATATTGTGATACTTTTGTAACATTATAAAAGTCTTTACTGTCACTTTTGATTATTTTAAAGCATCCCTAATGAATAAAAATGCTAATTCCTTTCACTTCAGGGAGGAAATCTGCCAAATTCTCAAACAAAGTCTCATTTTCTAGTATTAGGTTTTATTTTATTTTTGCTAAATATATATTTGGTGTGAAATATGAGCTGGGCGTTTCTTCACGAAACCGGAACTGTATAATTAAGTAAACACAAACCAGATGACAACAAGACGAGTGAGATTTGTGACTCAGAGATGGGAAAGAACAGAATGATGGGATGGAAGTTAACGAGTGATAACTGGGAAACAGGAAGAGCCGAGCGATACACTGACTTCATAAAAACACGAGGAAGTGGAAAACAGACTCATTGTTCATGAGCCATTATGACACTACGACTGTTACTGAACTTTGGTCGATCTGAGAAAACAACACTGAAACGGTTTCTACTGATGAGACATATAGCACAGGTGTGTGTCATAGAGACACCTGGTTAATCATTCACATTTAACGAGGACCAAAGTCTCATCTGGAGCTAGAAAGTAAACAAAGCACAAGCAGAACATATTACACGCAATTACTGCAAAAAAACCCCCAAACGGGTCATTTCTGATGACAGTGAAAGCAGAATTTTAAATAATAGAATTTTATTTTTCAAAATGACAATTACAGACTATTTTAAACGTTTAAGGTTTCTGTACATAATGTCGAATGTCACTGAGACGTATAGCGACCTTAGACCTGTGTGCTGAAGCTCCGCCCCTCCTGATACATTTCCATATTTAGCCAAGTGGGAGGAGCTACTCAGATTCAATTTTCAAATTGGAGGCGGAGCTTGATGACATCACAGTAATACTACCATTACTCACTGTGACTGAAACGGACCTCACCCTATGACTCTCTCACGGCATAAACAACAGTGCATGAATATCTGTGTCCATTTCTCAAACTTGTTTCTTTTTCTCCATGTCACCTGCTCAGTGTCTACCCATGATGCAATGCTCTAAATCGAGCCGTTTCCGCCAGTGCCCGGTCCTCTCGTTCTGAAGTCATGCCACATCTTTACCAGTGGCTCTCTGTTCTTCCAAATCAGCTCATGGCCATAAACTATGTACCAACTAGAGGAAAAAAGAAAGAGATATAAACATGCTTGTTTTTGCATGTTTTCAACTGGTAAAAATAAAAAAATCTCAAGTGGTCAATTAAAACATAATCACTGTTTAAACCCACCATTTAGGAGTTACAATGCATCTCAAATGCTTCTTGTAAACATTTTAAGGCGAGCATCTCAGATTGAGTGAGTACACACCAGGGTTGTTATATTTAACTAAAACTAGAAGCATAAAAAATAAAATTTAGTTAATTAAAAAAAAAATAAACATTACTTGAAATAAAAAAAGCAAAAAAAAAAAAAAATTTAAATTTTTTTCAGCTTCTCATTTTTGATTAGTTTAATGAAGATGTAGCTAAAAAACTAAAAATAATTAAAACATTTTTTTTTAATTTCATTATGCCTTTGTAATTTTTTTATTAGTTTCTGTTTTTTTTTCTACATATTTCTACAGCTTTATTTTAGTATTAGTAATTTTACTACTTAATCACAATTTTTCAAATTTTCTAAAACTAAATTAAAAAAAGAAGCATAATTTTTTTTTTGCTAATATACTTTTAATTTTAATGACTAAAAAGATGCAACTAAAAAACTAAAAATAAGATTTAATCAAAAATAGACAAAAAAACATTTACAAAAACTTTCAAATTAAAGTAAAAAAAACGTTACAAGTAATTTGCCAATGTTGTGGTAGTATTATTTATATACTATTAAAAAACATTAATATCTTGACTTATACTCTATTTTTCTTATATTTTCGGGTTTCATTTTCATTTTAGTTAAAATTTTAGTAATTTCGTTACATGTTTTTGCAATTTTTATTTATTCGTTTCTGTTTTTTTCTATATATTTCTATAGCTTTAAATCATTTTTCATTTTAGTAATTTTACTACTTAATCGTAAATTAAAATTTTTTAGTTAGCTGTCAAGGCAACAGTTCTAATTTTCTAAAACTAAACTAAAACTAGAAGCACAAAAAAATCTTTTTAGCTAATTAAAATAATTAAATGTTTCTTGAAATAAAATATAACACTTTTTTTTTTTCAGCATCTTATTATTGATTAGTTTAATTTTTAATGACTAAAAAGATGTAACAAAAAACTAAAAAGAACAATTAAGAATTAATCAAAAGTAGACAAAAAAAATAATTATTTACAAAAGACTTTAAATTTAAGAAAATAAATCAAATTAATCAAATATTATATATTTTGACTTAATCGGGGCAACATTTCTCATTTTCACTTCAGGTTTTTCATCTGACATTTACATTTAATTTCACCTTTTTTCACTTAACAAAAACAATATTTGAAGATCTAAATGTAATGTGTTACTCACATGCCGCATAAAGCTCCACCTAAATGAGCTGCGTGGTCGAAAAAGCGCCATCCCAGAACCAAGCCTGCGGCATCCAAGGCGACAATGGCCTTAAGTGCCTGTTTGGAGAAGATAATGAGAATGTTGCAATTTTTACTAAACAAAAACTTTGTCTTACACACACACACACACACACACACACACACACACACTTACGTTTCCAGCAGTGAAGGTGAACATGGGGAGGAAGATGATGGCCAGTTTGGCTTCAGGCATTTTAGTGCAAACAGCCGCTAGAACGGCCATGATGGCCCCTGACTGACACAACACAATCATCTGTTCATGACATCCATATAAACACTGATGAAAACCTGAAATGTTTAATCTGAAAACACACTCACCGCCCCTAGTGATGGACCAAACCGACCCATCGCTGTTTTACTCACATAACTGACAAATGTAGAAATCACACCTGAGAACATGGGCACAGAAAGATGAAATCCAGTAACACAGATGCATTTATAGAGACTAGGAGGGTTTTGGCAATCTGTAAACTCCTAAATGTCACAGACCTGAGGAGAGGTAGAGTGCCATGAACTGCTCTTTGCCCATCATGTTGACGATGCTCGTTGAGAAGCTCCACAGCACGTACATGTTGGCCGCCATGTGAAAGAGAGAATAGTGACTGAATGTGGACAGCAGCATGGGCCAGCACAGTGCCTCTGAAACCACATCACAATCCAGATTAAATAACAGTGCAAACCAGATCAGAATACAGAGTACATTACTGTGCAAACCAGATCACAAGTCGATTTAATAACAGCATAAAACAGACAGGAATGCAGAATAAATGACTGCATAATCCAGTTTAAATTACTGCATAAACCAGATTACAATCCAGATTAAACTGCTGCATAAACCAGATCAGAATGCAGAATAAATTACTGGATAAACCGGAATAAACTATGGTAAAAACCAGATTAAATAACTGCATAAACCAGTTCAGAATGTGGTTTATATTCCTGCAGAAACTAGATCAGAATGTGGATTAAATTACTGCATAAACCAGATTAAATAAATCTATAAACCAGTTCAGAATGTGGATTATATTCCTGCATAAACTAGATCAAAATGTAGATTAAATTACTGCATAATCCAGTTTAAATTATTGCGTAAACCAGATCAGAATGTGGATTATATTCCTGCATAAACTAGATCAGAATGTGGATTAAATTACTGCATAAACCAGATTAAATTACTGTGTAAACCAGTTCAGAATGTGGATTAAATTACTGCATAAACCAGATTAATAACTGCATAAAACAGTTTAGATGTAGATTAAATTACTGCATAAACCAGATCAGAATGTGGATTAAATTACTGCATGAACCAGAATAAATTACTGCGTAAACCATATCAGAATGTGGATTATATTCCTGCATAAACCAGATTAAATTACTGTGTAAACCAGTTCAGAATGTGGATTAAATTACTGCATAAACCAGATTAATAACTGCATAAAACAGTTTAGATGTAGATTAAATTACTGCATAAACCAGATCAGAATGTGGATTAAATTACTGCATAAACCAGATTAAATTACTGTGTAAACCAGTTCAGAATGTGGATTAAATTACTGCATAAACCAATTAATAACTGCATAAAACAGTTTAGATGTAGATTAAATTACTGCATAAACCAGATCAGAATGTGGATTAAATTACTGCATAAACCAGAATAAATTACTGCGTAAACCAGATCAGAATGTGGATTATATTCCTGCATAAACCAGATTAAATTACTGTGTAAACCAGTTCAGAATGTGGATTATATTCCTGCATAAACTAGATCAGAATGTGGATTAAATTACTGCATAAACCAGATTAAATTACTGTGTAAACCAGTTCAGAATGTGGATTATATTCCTGCATAAACTAGATCAGAATGTGGATTAAATTACTGCATAAACCAGATTAAATTACTGTGTAAACCAGTTCAGAATGTGGATTATATTCCTGCATAAACTAGATCAGAATGTGGATTAAATTACTGCATAAACCAGATTAATAACTGCATAAAACAGTTTAGATGTAGATTAAATTACTGCATAAACCAAATCAGAATGTGGATTAAATTACTGCATTAACTATATCAGAATGTGGATTAAATTACTGCATAAACCAGAATAAATTACTGCGTAAACCAGATCAGAATGTGGATTATATTCCTGCATAAACCAGATTAAATAAATGTGTATACCAGTTCAGAATGTGGATTATATTCCTTCATAAACTAGATCAAAATGTAGATTAAATTACTGCATAAACCAGATTAAATTACTGTGTAAACCAGTTCAGAATGTGTATTATATTCCTGCATAAACTAGATCAGAATGTGGATTAAATTACTGCATAAACCAGATTAATAACTGCATAAAACAGTTTAGATGTAGATTAAATTACTGCATAAAACCAAATCAGAATGTGGATTAAATTACTGCATTAACTATATCAGAATGTGGATTAAATTACTGCATAAACCAGAATAAATTACTGCGTAAACCAGATCAGAATGTGGATTATATTCCTGCATAAACCAGATTAAATAAATGTGTATACCAGTTCAGAATGTGGATTATATTCCTGCATAAACTAGATCAAAATGTACATTAAATTACTGCATAAACCAGTTCAGAATGTGGATTATATTCCTGCATTAACTATATCAGAATGTGGATTAAATTACTGCATAAACCAGATTAATAACTGCATAAAACAGTTTAGATGTACATTACTGCATAAACCAGATTAAATTACTGTGTAAACCAGTTCAGAATGTGGATTATATTCCTGCATTAACTATATCAGAATGTGGATTAAATTACTGCATAAACCAGATTAAATTACTGCATAAACCAGATCAGAATGTGGATCAAACAACTTCATAAACTAGATCAGAATCCAGATTAAATCAGATGCTGTCGTGATAATGCCTTTAAAACATAGTATTATTCACATAATATTATCAATTAATATTAATTTAATAATATTAGGAATCAAAATATTCATATTTAGAATTACTTTATTATACGTCCATTTCTTGTTTTCATTTGTAGTTATTTTGTTATGTGTTTTTGTCATTATGATTATTTTTTATGAATTTTTCTATTTAATTTTATTTTATTTAAACTTTAGTGTTTAGTTATTTTAAGTTAATCATTGTAATGCTACATTTTTATTTTATTTTAGCTCAAGTCTCCAATAGCAAAAATGTTTTTGTTAGTTTTAATTAAAAACAATATCCCTGTTTGCAAATTCTGAAATACTTCTAGGCACAATCTCGCTAACAGAAATCATGTTTACTGTACCAGAAATCATACTCTTTATTATTCATTTAAGAATCCAGCATAAAACATTTTCAATACCAAAAAAAACCCTGAAAACTTGTCAGATTGTACAATAAAGTATAAACCGGACCATAATTAACTTTTTCTAATCCTACACAAGGCAACATAAACAAGACTGACCCTGAAATAGATTTGTTATTTAAACGCAGCACATTATGAAAGTGAAACAGTTGAGTTGACTCACTGGAGGCAGGGTTAGATGTGAAGTACTTGAGCATGGAGCGCTGCAGAGAAGGAACTCTCCAACAACAAAACACCAACGCATTTGCTGCAATGATGCCTGAAGGAGAGAGAGATTGGTTCAGAGGGAATAGTGCCCAAAGAAATAGATGGAAATGATCTGTTTCTTTAATTAAAACATTGTCTCCATAATATATACTATGGCTGGATTTGGTTTGTGTCATTCAGACTAACCTGTGACTGTTTTCTGTCCATCACTTAAACTGTTCCACCACTGATTCACCTGCAAAAACACCACACGTCCATTAAAAACTTTTAGCAAAACATAAACGTCCATTAAAACAGACACACACCTGTTTGCGCAAATCTCCTTGCTTCTGAGGCCGTACCTTCTCCAGCCAGTCCGCTTTGACATCGTCAAAGTAACTCTGTACTTTAGATTTTAGACTTTCGTATTGCCATATCGCTGCTCCGCCGAATGAACAACCTGTAAACTGAGCTGGAGTTATTACGATATTCTAAAAGATCATAATTCGCACACATATTAGACTTTATTCAAGAAATACAAGCACATGAACGAGGCTCATCAGGTGTCAGTAAATATACCTACCCCTATGGTAAAGACAAGCGGTTTGACCAGTCTGCCAAATGACCTGGTGGGTACGTGTGGGGTGGGCGGGTCTGGCGGGGGAGCCACATTCTTCTTCTGCAGGATTTCATTTTGCTCCGCCTCCTCTGCCACACCCTTTTTTGGCTCCACCTTTTTCGCTAATTTGCGGAAGCCACACCTCTGCTGCGTCTGGAGAGTAAATCTATTTGGACAAAAGTGATAAAATACAGCATAAAAATTTATTTATTGTGATTTTTTTAGTGGGTGGAATGTGATAAACAGTAAAAAATGTTATCTTAATTTAATTATATATATATATTAGGGATGCACCGATATGAATCGGTCGATAATGCTTGCGCGTTTTGTCAGTTTGTTTACTGCTGATTACAGAACCGGCTTTACTGACAAAACGCGCAAGTGATCGGTCGATACATATCGGTGCATCCCTAATATATATATATATATATATTTTTTTTTTTTGTAAAAGATAATTTTTAAAGAAGTTATGCATATATTTATGTAGTGTGAAGTCTGATCTTTGAAATATAAAGGGTCACTAACTTTGTCAATTCTTACATTGTTTTTTTTAATAATTAAAAACTCTTAATAATATACAAATAGCATGAGAGAGATTTATCTTAAATGTTAAATATTTATGTTCATATAGTGTTATTTAATATGAAATATTTTCCCCATGACAATTTTAAACAAAATAAGATCAGAATGCATAATAAATTACTGCATAAACTGGATTAAATTATTGCAGAAACCAGATTAAATAACTGCATAAACCATCTCAGAATGTGGATTAAATCACAGCATAAACCAGAATAAATAACTGCATAAACCAGTTCAGTATGTGGATTAAATAACTGCATAAACCAGATCAGAATGTGGAATAAATTACTGCATAAACCAGACTAAATAACGCCATAAACCAGTTTAGAATGTGGATTAAATGACTGCATAAACCAGATCAGAATGTGGATTAAATAACTGCATAACTGTGTACAATTATGTCAAATAGTATCTGTTAACATTTTTATGCTTTTCTTTTCAATTTATAAAAGTTGTAATTTATTAAACCATGCTTGAAACTGTCAAACCATAGGACAATTTTAAGATTTGACTCAAAAATTTAAAATATTTAATAACACTACAGCTTTTATAACAACAGTTCAGTGTAAGACAAAGAAATGTTTAACCATTTACTGCATTTTAAAATACAAAAGTATTAATTATATGTGACCCTGGACCACAAAACCAGTCTTAAGTAGCACAGGTATATTTGTAGCAATTGCCAAAAATACATTGTATGGGTCAAAATTATCGTTTTTTTCTTTTATGCCAAAAATCATTAGCATATTAAGTAAAGATCATGTTCCATAAAGATATTTTGTAAATTTTCTACCATAAATATATAAAAACTTAATGTTTGATTAGTAATATGCATTGCTAAGAACTTCATTTGGACAACTTTTAAGGCGATTTTCTCAATATTTAGATTTTTTTGCACCCTCAGATTCCAGGTTTTCAATTAGCTGTATCTCAGACGAACATTGTCCTATTTTAACAAACAATATATAAATGGAAAGCTTATTTACTCAGCTTTCAGATGACACAAGAATCTCAATTTCAACAAATTTACACTTATGACTGGTTTTGTGGTCCAGGGTCACATATACATTTTTTTATCTTGTGGGACAGGGAAAATGCCATGTCATATTAACAACCCTTATATTGTTTGATAAAAGTAACCTTGATAGTATTTACATATAATAATAATAATATGGGATGAGCCCTCAATGTATAACATCATATAATATAAAATAACATTATCTATCTATCCATCTATCTATGTGTGTGTATATGAAATATAATATAATAAGTATTATAATACATAATTATAATACAATGTAGGCCAAACTGCATTTTATCTGTCATATATATTCAGAAATGTATTTATTTATTTATTTACTTCGCTTGCAGAGTTTTGGTTGCATAATTAGGAAGTTTTTGAAGCAAGTTATTACTAATATTTATTATTTATCACAATACATAAGCTCCACGGTTATTTCAGGCTCTCTTTAAATATTATTTACATCTACAAATGTCATGACGCAGAACTAAACAGGCTTTTACAATCTAAAAAGTAGCTTATTATCATTATGCTGATAATGATATTGATTTCGTTAAACAGTTGAAGCTGTAGCTGTAATGATGAATGAGTTGATTAAAGCCACTAAAGCTCCTGTGAGAGACGCGATGCGCTCAGCAAATAAACACGCAGTCAGAGGAGCGTTTGTTACCTGTTTGTCAGGTAGTGTTTGTTGATGATGTCCTCTGAAACCCATCTGAACACTGAACCCCTCACCGCCATCATCACTGCTGCGACCCCAATGCTGCTCATGCAGGTGCTGCTTCCGCTTCCGGCTCAGAGCGCGCCCACAGCGGCGCCTGCTGGAGGAGGACGCGCACTGACACGCGCTCAATCTGTGCGTTTGACAAGATCTAATTTTAAAATAAAATAAAAGAAAACGTGTATTTTAAATCTAATGCATATACATTTACAATCAAAATTGGTCAAAAATCACGTTTTGATTTATTTGCATGCTTACATATTTGTTTATTTTTTACTAATCTGTTAAGTGAGCAGGCTTTGCACATTTTTTTGTTTTTATTCACTTACTAGTTTTAGTCAGTTTATTAATTAATTCATTTATTTGCAGGTTTGCACATTTGTTTTTATTTACAATTTTTTTTTACTAATTTGCAGCACAGTTGAATTAAATAATTAATTAAATGTAATTAATTTACTTGTTTTTTCAAGTTTATTAATTAATTACTTTATTGGAAGGTTTGCAGATTTATTTATTTATTTAATTATTTATTTGCAGGTTTGCGAATTTAATTGATTTATTATATTTCAGAGTATTTGCACATTTGTTTTTATATTAGTTTATTCATTTGCAATTTTTTGTCAGAGTTTATTAATTAATTAAATTATTTTAAGTTTGCACATTTGTTTATTTATTTGCAGGTTTTAATTATTTTATTATATTTGGAAGTGTTTGAACATTTGTTTTTATAGTAGTTTATTCATTTACTATTTATTGTCAGAGTTTATTAATTTATTTATTTATTTGCAAATTTACACATTAGTTTATTTTATTCATATTTTTTACCCATTTGCAGTACAGTTTAATTAATTATTTTATCTTTTATATTTATTTAATTACATTTTACTTGTTTTTTCTTTATTGGCAGGTTTGCAGATTTAATTATTTTTTTTTCTTGTTTTTTTTTTTTTGTCAGAGTTTGTTTATTTTTTCATTTTATTATTTATGTGCAGGTTTACGATTTTATTGACTTATTATATTTCGTTTTTATATTAGTTTATTCATTTACTACTTTTGAGTTAATTTATATGCTTTCACGTTTGCTTATTTTATACATTCTTTTTACTCCTTTGCATCACAGTTTAATTATATATTATTTTTATTCAAGTACACACACACACACATATATATATTTTAATATTTATATATTTATATAAATATGTATTTATCTATTTTATAAATATTTATTTATTTATTTGCAAGTCTGCATATTTATTTATTTATTTTATTCTTTGTTATTCTGAGTTTGTTTATTTATTAATTTAATTATTTATTTTCAGGATTAATTAAAATTTATATATATATATATATATATATATATATATATATATATTTTTTTTTTTTTTTTTTTTTTTTTTTTTTTTTTGGCAGAGCTTGTTTATTTCTTCATTTAATTATTCATTTGCAGGTGTATATATATATACATATATATACATACACATATACATACATATAACCTGTTTTTTTTGTTATTAATTAATTCATTAATTTGCAAGTTTGCATTTATTTATTTATTTTTTTTGGCAGAGCTTGTTTATTTATTCATTTAATTATTCATTTGCAGGTATATATATATATATATATATATATATATATATATATATATATATATACACACACACACACACACACACACACATACATATAACCTGTTTTTTTGTTATTAATTAATTCATTAATTTGCAGGTTTGCATATATATATATATATATATATATATATAGTTTTTTGTTTATTTATTAAATGTAAAAAAATTGTCGTAATGTAAAATGTAAAATATTTTAGCAGGTTCTGAGCCTATTTAATTTAATCTAGTTTATTTTTTTACGATTTCTTATTTATTTATTTATTTATTTGCGAATTTGTAAATTTTTTATTCATTACTTATTAATAAAAGCACTATGTGGCACGTTTTTCATTTGTCTTCATGTTTTCCTTCATAGTTTTGTTTTTCATATATTTGTATTTACTTATTGGCTGAGGCGGTGGTTTAGCACGTGTCTAATAAAAAAACAAATCAGTGTGAGTCTGCAGCTGCGCATCACTCACTCACGCCCTCCAGCTTCAGTTCAGTTCAGCGCCTGCGCTCCACACTGCTTCGGTTCCAGCGTCTCCTCACGAACATGGCGGCGCCAGCGCTCTCCAGCCGGGCTGGTTCAGCTGGCAGCAGCCCCACCGCCACCCCGAGCAGCACCAAACACATCCCGAACTCCCCCGAGCTGGACTTCAGGTCCGGAACCAGGATAGAGGAGCTCAACCGGCTGATCGCCGAATTCAGCAAGCACGAGCAGCGCGAGTATGACGACCAGCGGGCGCTCGAGATC
The DNA here is from genome assembly GCF_049309525.1 of Garra rufa. Lineage (NCBI taxonomy): Eukaryota > Metazoa > Chordata > Actinopteri > Cypriniformes > Cyprinidae > Garra > Garra rufa. The sequence continues at coordinate 3,900,380 of NC_133374.1, forward strand.
CACACGGCCAAGGACTTCATCTTCTCCATGCTCGGTGAGAAAGAGCTCTGCTTCTGCATGCATTCTTAGCGCACCGACACAAAGCAACACATGCATGACCTGCACCTGAAAAGGAAAGTGCTCTTTTTCATCTGTCTTTGTCAAGCGCTTGGCTCTGTGTTGAGCAGCGGATGGGTGTGTTTGCAGCTTCAACACCCTCAACTCGCGTTTGCACCCTTATTCAGATGCTTTATTTGCATCAGATGTCAAAATCAGCGGATCTGCTTGCTGTTAAAGCGACAGCTCAGTCAAAAATAATATTCTGTTATTATTTAGTGACCAGGATGACTTTCTATCTTTTGTTGAAGAAAATGGGGGATGCACACATTTTTAAGCATCTCTGTTTCTATTCAGTGAAAGTGGAAGGTCAGTGACTGTCAAGCTCCAGAAAGAACAAAAAAATGCACCTTTCAAGCCATAAAATGTACATTTTAAGCTGTTGTTCAGTGGAAACTAAAAATATAATAAATGATCTAAAAAGATAACAATCACAAACCTGCAAATAAGTAAATTCACTTAATTATTAAACAAAGTGCTCAACATACATAAAAAAAGGAAATCTGCAAACCTGCAATAAATAAAAAAATGTAAATGAACAAAAAGAAAATGCATAATAAAGTAAACATTAATTACACACACATTAATTTATGTTAGATGAGTAAATAATGCCAGAATGTTAAGAACAAATATTTTGCGAAATAAAAATGTAGCCTACTTTAGGAGCATCTTATTTTTAAGATTTATTTTTAAACAGGATAAATATAGATTATGAAATATAAAATATATATATATATATAGATTAAATAAATTAAATTTAAAGCAGTACAAAATATGAAAATAATATAAATATAATATAAAATTATGCACTTTTGAAGCCATAAAATGTAGATTTGTTCACTGAAAATGTTTGTGTTAAATGTTCAGTGGTAAATAATGACATAATGTTCATTGCTTTGGGTTTGATTATTGTAAGGAAAAACAAACCATAAATAAAAACTGCTCAACATGAAAAAAGAAAATGTGCAACCCTGCAATGAATAAAGTAAACAATATAAAAATTAAATGAATGCATTAATTTAAACTTATGGAGTTAAACAAGCCTTAAAAAAAGCAAAATTGTAAAAAATATTTAGGCCTAAATCAGTGAATGACTGCCAAGCTCCAGAAATAACAAAAATGCACTTTTAAAGCTATAAAAGTAAACATTTTAACTTTAAGCTGGTTTATGCTGAAAATGTTAACCTAAAATTTTGACAATTTCATTGCTTTGGATTTGATTATTGAAAAAGGTGAGACAGCCTGAGGAAAAGCAAAGGTGAAAACTAAAATAAGAAATTAGATTAAATGACAATTATCCCAAATATAATGAATGATCTAAAAAAAATAACAATCTCAAACTTGCAAATAAATAAATAAATAATTAGAAAATGGTCAACATAAATAAAATAAGAAAATCTGCGAACCTGCAATAAAAAAATTAATTGAACAAAAATAAAATGCATAATGAAGAGAATATTAATTACGACTACATAAATTTAACACATTAATTAAAACTTAAATAAAGCATAATTGTATATTATTTAGGCTTAAATCAGTGAAAGTGGAAGGCTATCAGTGACTGTCAAGCTCCAGAAAGAACCAAAAAAATGCACTTTTGAAGCCATAAAATGCACATTTGTTCACTGAAAATGGTCGTGTTAAATGAAAGTTAAGTATAATGACAGAATTTTCATTGCTTTGGGTTTGATTATTGGAAAAAAAAACAAGGCGAGACAGCATGAGGAGAAGCAAATGTGCAAACTAAAATAAGAAATGAGATTAAATGACAATTATCCTAAATATATTAAATGATCTAAAAAAAATAACAATCACAAACCTGGAAATAAATAATTCAATTAATAATTAAACAAACTGTAAAATGTAAATAAACAAAATAAAATGCATAATAAAGTAAACATTAATTGCAAACACGTTAATTAACGCATTAATTAAAACTTGTGAAATTAAATGAGCGTTAAGCATGCAAATAAAGCAAAATTGTATAAAAAATATTTAGTCTTAAATCAGTGACAGGATGAAATTATTGATTATTTTAAGGAAAAACAAGGCATAAATAAAAACGGCTCAATATGAAAAAACAAAATGTGCAAACCTGCAATAAATTAAACAATATAAAAATGTAAATGAATGCATTAATTTAAACTTAGGAAGTTAAACAAGCCTTTAGCTTGCAAAAAAGCAAATTTGTATAAAATGTTTAGGCCTAAATCAGTGAAAGTGGAACAAAAATGCTCTTTTAAAGCTATAAAATTAAACATTTAACAGTTTATGCTGAAAATGTTCACCTTAAATTTCGACAATTTCATTGCTTTGGATTTGATTATTGAAAAAAAACAAAGCAAGACACCATGATGAAAGCAAATGTGAAAGTTAAAATAAGATAAAAGATTAAATGAAAATTATTCCAAATTTAATGAATGATCTAAAAAAACAATCGCAAACCTGCAAATAAATGATTCAGTTAATAATTAAACAAACTGCTCAACATAAATAAAATAAGAAAATGTAAATAAATAAACAATATAAAAATGTAAATGAACAAAAAATAAAATGCATAATAAAGTAAACATTAATTACAAATACATTAATTAATGCATTAATTAAAAAATTATAAAATTAAACCAACCCTGTGCATGCAAATAAAGCAAAATTGTTCTTTTTTTTTTAGAAACTGACTGTATAAAAATATTTAGGCCTAAATCAGCAAAAAAATTAAAGCTCCAGAAAGAACAAAAATTAACCTTAAAGCCATAAAATTAAACATTTTTAACTTAATAATTAATAATGTTAGCTTAAATGGCAAATGGCTGATGGAAAATAAGGACAGAAGTTTCATTGCTTTGGGTTTTATTATAGGAAGTAAAAACAAGGCAAAACAGCATGAGGGAAAGCAAATATGAAAACTAAAATAAGAAATAAAAAAATGGGAATAACAAATTCAAAAACCTCCAAATAAGTAATTTATTTAATAATTAAATGAACTGTCAAACATGAATAAAATCAGCAAATCTGGAAACTTGCAATAAATACATTTAAAAAATATAAATGAATAAAAATAAAATGCATAATGAAGTAAAATAAAATGTAAAAAATGCACAAACTCCGCCAAAGTATTCACGCATTAATTAAAAATATAATAAAAATAAACAAACGCATAGCATGCAAATAAAGCAAAATTGTGACCCTGAACAACAAAACCAGTCATAAGTGTCTTTTTTTTTTTAGGTTGAGATTTATACATCATCTGAAAACTGAATAAATAAGCTTTCCATTGATATAGAGTGCAAAAAAAAAAATCTAAATATTGAGAAAATCGCCTTTAAAGTTGTTCAAATGAAGTTTTTAGCAATGCATATTACTAATCAAAAATTTAATTTTGATATTAACAGTAGGACATTTCACAAAATATCTTCATGGAACATGATCTTAATATCCTAATGATTTTTGACATAAAAGAAAAATTTATAATTTTGACCCATACAAGGTATTTTTGGCTATTGCTACAAATATACTTTTGCTACTTATGACTGGTTTTGTGGTCCAGGGTCATAATTGTTCTTTTGTAGAAACGCATACTTTATAAAAAAAATCTTTAGGCCTAAGTCAGACCTGTATGACTGAAAAATGCATCACATTAAATGTAACAGTTTATGTTAAAACTCTGCAATGCAATTCATAAACACAAGTCTTAAATGTCAGTAAATGTGTTTTGGAGTGTAAATGGTTGTGAGTTAGAATAAAAATGCGATGTTCAGCCAGACCAGCTGGAATAAGTGGCACCAAATTAGCGTCGTGTGGCGCCATCATTACATAAAAATAGAACCTAAATGCTGCGTTTATTTGTTTGAGTTGAATACTCCGAGACGCCGAACAGAAGTGCTGCACTGTGAAGCAGACGATCCGTCCGGACGCATGAGTTCAGGAGCAGCGAGCATGATCCAGCCTCAGGGTGATGCAGGCTGTCTGTGCAGTGACTCTCTGTGCACTGTCTCACGCGTGTTTACTCAGCCGTGCGCTCACACACTCATCTGCGCCGGAGAACAATCTGAGGACAGGATCAAATCAAAACTGACAGTGTTTACTTCTTTAAGTCACATTACCAAAGTAAAATGGGTTGAGATCTCTGTTGGGTCATTCTGTGTCAAGTCAAGAATTTTGGAAGCTTCCCCTGCTAAAACTTTTGGATCTGGTAGTATTTTTTTCTTAACATAAATGGAGATGAAAGCCAGAATATTAAATGGCAGGACGGGGGTCAAAATGTCAATTTTCACCGGAGATTTGGAGCCAAATTACAGGGTGAAAAAATTACTTTTTGAAAGATGGCAGGATGATTATTTTATTTTTACACAGAGATTGGTAGGTCTGTTAGTAAAATATGTTGACTTTAGCAATCTTTGTGGCATTTCCTGCTAATTGAGACAGTTAAAACAGGGTAAAAAGCACTTTTTGTCCAAAATAAAGCATTTTTTCACCAAAGTTTGCATGCCTGTAGCTCAAGAATTATTACAGATATCTAAATACCCTGCTGAAAAACCAGGCTGGTTTTAGCTAGTCATAGCTGGTCAGCAGGCTGGTTTTAGAGGGGTTTTGGCCACTTACCAGCTAAAGACCAGCTAAAACCAGATACTTCCAGCTAAAACCAGCCTAGGCTGGTTTTAGCAGTTTTTTTTTCAGCAGAGTATCCTTTTATATTTTGGTTCTTAAAGGGGTCCTAAAACCAGCTACTTCCAGCTAAGACCAGCCAACCAACCTAGGCTGATTTTAACTGGTTTTTTTTCAGCAGGGTATCCTTTTATATTTTGGAACTTAATTCCTTAAACTAGCTACTTCCAGTTTAAACTAGCTAAGACCAATCTAAGCTGGTTTTAGCGTTTTTTTTTTTTTTTTTTCAGCAGGGCATCCTTTTATATTTTGGTTCTTAAAGGGGTCCTAAAACCAGCTACTTCCAGCTTAAACTAGCTAAGACCAGCCAACCAGCCTAGGCTGGATTTAGCTGTTTTTTTAAGCAGGGTATCCTTTTATATTTTGGAACTTAATTCCTTAAACTAGCTACTTCCAGTTTAAACTAGCTAAGACCAATCTAAGCTGGTTTTAGCGTTTTTTTTTTTTTTTTTCAGCAGGGCATCCTTTTATATTTTGGTTCTTAAAGGGGTCCTAAAACCAGCTACTTCCAGCTTAAACTAGCTAAGACCAGCCAACCAGCCTAGGCTGGATTTAGCTGTTTTTTTAAGCAGGGTATCCTTTTATATTTTGGAACTTAATTCCTTAAACTAGCTACTTCCAGTTTAAACTAGCTAAGACCAATCTAAGCTGGTTTTAGCGTTTTTTTTTTTTTTTCAGCAGGGCATCCTTTTATATTTTGGTTCTTAAAGGGGTCCTAAAACCAGCTACTTCCAGCTTAAACTAGCTAAGACCAGCCTAGGCTGGATTTAGCTGTTTTTTTTCAGTAGGGCATCCTTTTATATTTTGGAACTTAATTCCTAAAACTAGCTACTTCCAGTTTAAACTAGCTAAGACCAGCCTAAGCTGGTTTTAGTGTTTTTTTTTTTTTTTTGTTTTTTTGTTTTTTTTTTCAGCAGGGCATCCTTTTATATTTTGGTTCTTGAAGGGGTCTAAAAACCAGCTACTATCAGTCTAAGCCAGCTAAGACCAGCCAACCAGCCTAGGCTGGTTTTAGCGGGGTTTTTTTTTTTCAGCAGCGCATCCTTTTATATTTTGGTTCTTGAAGGGGTCCTAAAACCAGCTACTATCAGCTTAAGCCAGCTAAGACCAGCCCAACCAGCCTAGGCTGGATTTAGCTGTTTTTTTCAGCAGGGCATCCTTTTACATTTTGTTTCTTAAAGAGGTCCTAAAACAAGCTACTTCCAGCTTAAACCAGCTAAGACCAGCCAACCAGCCTTGGCTGGTTTTAACTGTTTTTTTTTTTCAGCAGGGTATCCTTTTATATTTTGGAACTTAATTCCTTAAACTAGCTACTTCCAGTTTAAACTAGCTAAGACCAATCTAAGCTGGTTTTAGCGTTTTTTTTTTTTTTTTCAGCAGGGCATCCTTTTATATTTTGGTTCTTAAAGGGGTCCTAAAACCAGCTACTTCCAGCTTAAACCAGCTAAGACCAGCCAACCAGCCTAGGCTGGTTTTAGCTGTTTTTTTAAGCAGGGTATCCTTTTATATTTTGGAACTTAATTCCTAAAACTAGCTACTTCCAGTTTAAACTAGCTAAGACCAGCCTAAGCTGGTTTTAGTGTTTTTTTTTTTTTTTTTCAGCAGCGCATCCTTTTATATTTTGGTTCTTGAAGGGGTCCAAAAACCAGCTACTTTCAGGTTAAGCCAGCTAAGACCAGCCAACCAGCCTAGGCTGGTTTTAGCTGTTTTTTTTTAAGCAGGATATCCTTTTATATTTTGGTTCGAAAAGGGGTCCCAAAACTGTATTTTTTTGATTCAAAGTACAGCAAAAACAGTAATAAATTTAAATATTTGTACCATTTAAAATATAAAAAAACTCTTTTTCTATTTAAATATATTTTAAAAAGTAATTTATTATGTGATTTAAAAGCTGAATTTGTAGCATCATTTACTCCAGTCACATGATCCTTAAGAAATCATTCTAATATTATGATTTGCTGCTCAAAAAATGATTATTATTATAATTATGTTAAACAGCTGAGTAGAATTTTTTTTTGTAGGTTTCTTGAATAGAAACAGCATTTATCTGAAATAGAAATCTTTTGTAACGATATAAATATCTTTATCATCACTTTTGAACAATTTAAAGCATCCATGCTAAATAAAAGTATTAATTTCTATCATTTCTTTCCCAACAAAAAATTTACTCTTAAACTGTTTTAAATATTAATAATAATAATAATAAATGATTCTTGAGCAGCAAATCAGAATATTAGAGTGATTTCTGAAGGATCATGTGACACTGAAGACTGGAGTAATGATGCTGAAAATTCAGCTTTGAAATCACAGGAGTAAATTACATTTGAAAATATATTCAAATAGAAAACGGTTATTTTAAATAGTCAAAATATTTTTTTTCTGTAATTTGGATCAAATAAATCCAGCCTTGATGAGCAGAAGAGACTTTTTTTTTTTTAAACAAAAAAATATTAAAATTCTTCCTGTTCAAAAACTTTTGACTGGTAGCGTATCTCAACATAATTTCAAATTCTAGCTTACAATTTTATTTTACTCTCAATGCAACTTAATGTGCAAATTATTAAATTATACACATTTTAAAGTTTCTTCTTCATTCATGTATTTCTTTCAGCAGAAAAAAATATCAAAATAATTGTTTTTAAGCCGGAGAGCCCTGGTTGAGTCAACACAGGGTGACCCTCTTGCATGTTGAGCTGATTTTACTCCACTCTTATTAAGATAGATGCTCAAATTGTGGGCCTGAAGGTATATTTCTGAACGTTGAACTCTCTGTGGCCTTTGGAGGAGTATGACAGATGTTCAACGACCAAACACACACACACACACACACACACACACACACACTAAGTTGTTTTGGTTTTTCTGAGTGTCTCTGGAGGTTCTTCTGTTGCGGCTGCTGGGAGATTTTAATACCCCTGAGTCACTGGCTGGCGCATGCACACTTAATCATAAAGGTTGAGCTCAGGTGTGACTGGGGATTATTTTCTTCAGGAGTCTGTTGGCTGTTTCTCCCAGTGTCTGGTCTGGAATGTTCTTGTGTTTGTGTAAGAAGTGCTTTATAGTCTCTTGCATTTGCTCTGTTGCTCCTGTGGTTATAGATTAACTTTTATGTCAATTGCTTTATTATGAAATTTTCTTCTGTGAAGCAACGCACTTCACTTCCTTTAATGCTGCACTCAGCTCTCGTCAGAATTACTGCAATTGTGAAATAACAAAAAATGGTTAGTTTCTGTGGCAACACCCATGATGCCAAAATGGATCCACTTGCAAAAAACTAAAGATGCTTGCATTCATTTATTTAAATAGACTTAAATTATTTTTGCAATGCCATTTTGTAAGGTGCAAAAATGACACTGCAATTTAATTCACCCACCCATTCTCTTGTAAAACATTAATCAGCTATAATAAAAGTGCATTTTAAACTTCAGTATTTCTAGAGCCACTACTAAGTGTGAGAAGTCATCAGTTTTCAAACTCGTACTGTTTCAGAAACTGTTTCAGACACTATTGTTTTTTTGTTTTATTGTCTATTGTTACTTTCACAAATTGCACATCAGGGCTCCAAAATACACACAAACACACACCCTGTGGTAATAAACGAACAGTCTCTTTGGGTGAATCTCATTAAAACATGTCAGAATAAAAATTAGTTATTATATTTTGCATGAAGAAAACAAAGCCTGTTTTTTTTTTTTTTTTTTGATGCTATTTTCATGACATTTAAACACATTAACAATCATTTTACTTTATAATTTTTAAAATTCACATTAGGTAAAATATATTTTATAAAATCACAATAAATTAAGTAATGCAGTCTCTGTTGTCTTGACATTTGCATTAATGAGAGTTAAAAGGAATAAAATGCTTAATTGTCAAGTGGGTTTCATGAGGTGCATCCCTTAAAAAATCAAAACAGAAATTTGAATTCATGCATTTGAATAATGTATTTTTTTTGTAGTAAATTATATTTTGCATGAAGAATACAAAGCCTATATTTTAGAGCTATTGAGAACATTTTCCATTTTGATGCTATTTTCATGGCATTTAAACACTTTATCATAATTATTTTACTTTATAATTTTTAACGTTCACAAAAAAATCTCAAAATTAAAGGTTATAAATCAAGTATGTAGTGGTACAGAAATACTTTGTAATTTTTGCATTAATGAGAGTTAAAAGGAATGAAATGCTTAATTGTCATGAATAGACTTATTAATTATTTGAATAGACTTACTTAATTATACAGTATTTCAAGTGGGTTTCATGAGATGCATCCCATAAAAAACTTTGTATAATCTACAAAACATATAGGTGCATTGAATAATTTATTTATTTTTTGTAGTAAATTATATTTTGCATGAAGAATACAAAGCCTATTTTAAAACTATTGAGATGATGTTTTTCCATTTTGATGCGACTTTCATGACATTTATAATGTATTATAATATTTTTAATTCACATTCGATTAAAAAGAATTATAAAATCGCACTAAATTAAAGGTTATAAATCAAAAGTAATGCAATGGTATATGAATACTTTGTAATTAGTGTAGTATAGTCTTGACATTTGCATTAATGAGAGTTAAAAGGAATGAAATGCTTAATTGTCATGAATAGACTTATGATTATACAGTATTTCAAGTGGGTTTCATGAGATGCATCCCATAAAAATCTAAACAGAAAACTTGGTTGTATATTCTGCAAAACCTGATATGTGCATTGAATAATTTATTTATTTTTTTGTAGTAATTTTAATATTTTCATCATCATGTTTTGTAATTTGTTACAAGCTGTTTCCAACTTGTAAATTCAACAAAAACATGGATGTTTTTTGCTTATAAACTCAGAGAGATTTACGTTTTATGCAAGCTTGTTAAATGAATCCGAAAGTTGTAGAGAAACATCCAAGCCTTTGTTCAAATTAATGTTCATTAGGATAGAATTTCAATAAAACTTCCCACTTGGAAAAACTTTTATTTCGTCATCAAACACTTCTATAACATTTTGGGTCAAATATATTCCTTTTTACAAGGATATATAGTTCGTTTTTGGTCAAATGTGTCTTTCTAGACCACAAAACCAGTCATAAGGGTCAGTTTTTTTAAAATTGAGATTTATACATGAGTTGAAAGCTGAATAAATGAGCTTTCTGTTTATGTATAGAATCTGAAATCTGAGGGTGCAAAAAATCAAAACAGTGAGAAAATATTTGTTGGAAAAAGTTCTTAGCAATGCATATTACTTATCAAAAATTTAATTTTGATATATTTATGGTAGGAAATTTACAAAATATCTTTAAGGAACATGATCTTACCTTAATAGCCTAATGATTTTTGGCATAAAAGAAAAATCGATCATTTTGACCTATGCAATGTATTTTTGGCTATTGCTACAAATATACCCGTGCTACCGGTGCAAGGGTCACATATATTCACTTTTACAAGGAAATATAGTCTGTTTAATCTACTATTTATAAGTACACAAAATTTGTCCCTATCTAATTATGTCATTTTCTGTTTTCAGGCATGGTGCAGAAGTTGGACCAAAAGCTTCCAGTTGCCAACGAGTACTTGCTGTTGTCCGGCGGGGTCCGGGAAGGCGTGGTTGACATGGATCTGGACGAGTTGACGGTTTACGCACGGGGAGCCGATTACGACATGGACTTCACGTTACTGGTTCCCGCGCTCAAACTCCACGACCGAAACCAACCGGTCACGCTAGACATGCGTCACTCAGCGCTCTGCCACTCCTGGCTCAGCCTGCGTCTATTTGACGAGGGAACCATCAACAAGTGGAAGGACTGTTGCACCGTTGTAGACCACGTCAACGGCGCCACCAATTACTTTTTCTCACCCACGCTGGTGGCCGACTGGTTCTACGAATCCATCAGTATGGTCCTGGCGGAGATTCAGAAGAAGCCGCAGCGTGGCGTCCCACGAGTTGAGAAAGTTGAGCGCAATGCAACCGTCATCTCCATCATCTTGGGCGTCGGAGGCAGTCGGATGCTGTACGACGTAGTTCCAGTAGTGTCCTTCAAAGGCTGGCCAGCGGTGGCTCAAAGCTGGCTAATGGAGAACCATTTTTGGGATGGGAAAATCACGGAGGAGGAAGTGATTAGTGGGTTTTATCTGCTACCTGCATGCTCCTCTACAGGCCAGAAGGAAAACGAATGGCGCTTGTCGTTTGCACGCAGCGAGGTGCAGCTGAAGAAGTGCATCTCTGCGAGTCTCATGCAGGCGTACCAGGCTTGTAAAGCTCTGATTATTAAGCTTCTCTCTCGACCCAAAGCTATCAGTCCGTATCACCTGCGCTCGCTTATGCTTTGGGCCTGCGACCGCCTGCCGCATACGTACTTGGCGCAGGAAGATTACGCTGCGCACTTTTTGCTTGGGTTGATCGACGACTTGCAGCACTGCTTGGTGAATAAGACCTGCCCAAATTACTTCATCCCGCAATGCAACATGCTAGAGCATCTCAGCGATGACACGGCCATGCTGCACGCTCGCAAGTTATCGTCCGTTCGCTCCGACCCAGCAGAACATTTGCGAAGCGCGATAGAGCATGCAAAAGCCGCGTCACGACTCACGCTTGAGCTCCAGTGGCGTGGAGGAAGCTCAAACCTGTCATCTCCGCTGTCAGAAACTGGAGCTGATCAGCAACCGGATGACCGGCTTGCGAAGAAACTCCAGCAGCTGGTCACAGAGAACCCTGGAAAGTCCATTTCAGTTTTCATCAACCCAGACGACGTCACGCGACCTCACTTTCGCATCGATGACAAATTCTTTTGAAGCCACGCCTATTGATCTGACTGGGGAACCAGCTCACTTTCACATCCGTAATACATTTTTGAAAAGCCACTTCCATAGATCTGATTGGATGCTTGCTGCAAATGACATCCTCATTTTTTAATTGATGAGAAATTATTCTGAAGCCACGCCCACTGATCTGATTGGGTGCTGGCTTCAGTCGACTTCATCCAACCTCACTTTTGCATTGATGACATTCTTCTTAAGCCACGCCCATTTGATCTGATTTGGAGCTGAGAACCTCACTATAACATTAATGATAAATTCTTCTGAAGCCACACTCTCAGATCTGATTGGGTGCTGGCTGCAAACGACATCATGCAACCTCATTTTTTAATTAATGAGAAAATATTCTAAAGCCACGCCCACTGACCTGATTGGGTGCTGGCTGCAGACAACCTCATGCAACCTCACTTTTGCATTGATCTACTTCTGAAGCCATGCCCCCTGATCTGATTGGGTGCTTACTTCGGGATGAGCTCACTTTTGCATTGATGACATTCTTCTGAAGCCATGCCCATTGATCTGATTGGGAGCTGAGAACCTCACTATAATATTAATGATACATTTTTCTAAAGCCACTCCCTCTAATCTAATTGGGCACTGACTGCAGACAACCTCACTACAGCATCCATAATCAATTATCAGTTCCTCTGAAGCCACGCCCTCTGATTTGATTGGATGCTGACTGCAGACAACCTCACTATAGCATTAATTATCAATTATTCTGAAGCCACGCCCTCTGATCTGATTGGGTGCTGGCTGCAGACAACCTCATAGAACCTCACTTTCATTGATGACATTCTTCTGAAGCCACGCCCCCGATCTGATTGGATGCTGACTGCAGAAGATGTTACATGACCTCACTTTTGCATCAATGATCAATTCCTCTGAAGCCACACCCTCTTATTTGATTGGCCACTGACTGCAGACAACCTCACTATAGCATTTATTATCAATCATTCTGAAGCCACGCCCTCTGATCTGATTGGGCGCTGAATACAGGTGACCTCACTGTAGCATCAAGGATCAATTCTTCTGAAGCCACGCCCTCTGATCTGATTGGGTGCCGGCTACAGATGACCTCATAGAACCTCACTTTCACATTTTTAAGCCACGCCCCTTGATCTGATTGGCTGCTTACTGGGGACGTGTTTACTTTTGCATTGATGACATTCTTCTGAAGCCACGACCCTGATCTGATTGGGCGCTGACTGCAGACAATGTTACATCAATTCGCATCGATGATAAACCCTTTTGAAGTCACACCCATTGATCTGATTGGGCGCTGGCTACAGACAACCTCACTTTCGCATCCATTACAAACTTTTCTGAAGCCACGCCCATTGATATGATTGGGCGCTGACTGTAGACAACCTCACTACAGCATCAATGATCAATTCTTCTGAAGCCACGCCCTCTAATCTGATAGGGCGCTGACTGCAGACAACCTCACTACAGCATCAATGACAAATTCTTCTAAAGCCACGCCCCCTGATCTGATTGGGCGCTATTTTTTCTTTTTTTTAAGTCCCAGAAGCAGGAAGCCGTGTGTTTTGCACAGCGCTGGAGATGTTAAACGCTTCAGGCTCTGAATATGATGTTAAAAATGGACATGATCCTGTTTCACTGCTGCCAGTTTAAAGTCGTGTTCACATATCTGTTCCTCCCCATTACGGATGCCCAACTTTTACGGGAAGGATAGAGCGGGAGATTTATGGAAGGATGTGGGGGGAGGACAATTTGTGCATGGCTCATGTGGAAAACAGGAAACCCATAACTCCACTCAGAAGTGCAATTAGACAAAATGTGTTTATACGCTTTACTTGTAAGTACACTGTAACATGATACTGTAAACAAGCTATTTTAGACACCATCGTTTCACAAACACACTTACAGGACTTTATTCTCACAAACTGCACATTAGGACTCCAGAAATTCACACAAACACACTCCCTGTGATGACGGATGTTTCTTTTTTAACACAGTCTCTTGGGGTGAATCTCATTAAAACATTTCCGTGTAACATTTTACCCCTACCAAATAGGTATAATTAAATTTTGCGTTTGCATTTGAACATAAATTGCTCTTTGTGTTTTAATTTAATACAATTCTCATTACTGTAATACAGTGATATCTAAAAAAAATAAAATAAGCCTAAATTAAAGATCATGCACCAAGTAAAGTTGCGGTTTAAATGATCTTTTTTTTGCATTGCATTAATGAAAATGTAAAATATGCTTATCATTAAAAAAAACTTGATCCTAAAACCCTAAAAAGTTTTTTTTTAATTGCTTTTGTGAGATTCACCCCTTTAAAAAAATCTGAATGGAAAACTGTATTGCTCTGTTTTATATAAATATATATGCTGCTAAAGATGATAGGTGCATTGAATAATTCTTGTTTTTGTAATAATTTGAGTATTTTGACCATTATGTGATGTGCTTTGTAACTGTACATACTGCTGTAATTAACCCCGCCCACTTCTCCCAGTTTGACCAATCAGCCTCAGCCAATCGTGATGCATATCTTTGAATGTGATTGGTAGGAGGGACGATCAGAACAGACCAAACATGAATTTTCAAGCTCTACAGGGACCAATCGTAATGCCTTATCGTGGAAATCAACCAGTGGGATGTTTTTATTCCGATTAGAGACTCTTTTACAGCCCCGCCGTGCGTTTCTCTTCATATCCGAATCAGGACATATCAGAACTAAACAGAACCTGATTTATTTTAACTGTCGTCATTAGGCTTAATGTCCATGAGAATTGTGTGTACATGTTATTCTTATGCTTAATATATCTCTAAAATGCCAGCGGGCTTGTGGACACCTCAGCAAAATAACATATCTGCTCTGGATCAGTGTTGCATTGCATTTTAAAATTGTGTTTGGTAAATAAAGCTGTACAGAAATGCAAAAATGTGAGACTTTGACTATTCTGTTTTGCAATAACTTTTTTTTTTTCAGTGTAAAAATGCAAATTTAGTTCTCATAAGATTCATTTTATTTGAAGAGACATCTGCTCTCCAAGGCTGCATTTATTTGGTTAAAAAAACAGCAATAAAACCGTAATATTGTTAAATATTATTGCAATTTAAAATAGCTGTTTTCTAAGTAAATATATTATAAAACAATTTATTTCTGCAATCAAACCTGAATTTTCAGCATCAAAACTCCAGTCTTAAGTGACACCTGATCCTTCGGAAATTATTTTAATATGCTCATATGATGCTTAATAACTTCTGATTATTATTAATGTTAAAAACGGTTAATTTTTTGTGAAAACAGTGATGCCTTTTACTTTTCAGGATTTTTTTGATGATTAGAAAGCACAAAAGAACAGCATTTATTTTTCTTTTACTTTTGATCAATTTAATGCATGCTTGCTGAATAATTTCTCACAAAAATATTTGTGAGATTAGTAGATGGCAATATCAACGGATTTTGTTCTTTGCTGTGACTCATGTGTAATCAGTCTGCCAAAAGCTGCTATATTTATGCACAAAATTGGATTGCAAGAATGACATCAATGTTGCATGCAACCATTTGAAGCATTTAACCTCCTGTTTCACATTCTACTTGTTTGAGAAGTTGGCTATATCGAAATATATCGCTATATTACTGCTTCTCCAGTAACTCGTATAGTTAGAGAGAGCACCGTCAGGGATCATAACCCACATGCTGTCAGCTAAATGCTCTTTTACTACTGTATTAAAAGCACTGACGTCGTAAGAGAAACATTTGGATGCAGTTTTTCCTCCAGGAGCTCAGCTCAGCTAAAGTGCTGCGACAGGGAATTGCAGAAGTGTGTGTAAGAAACGTAAATGCTGAGAAGTTTATCAGTACAATAGAACGCCTCTTTGTAAAGTGATGGTAGGTTGTGTGTGTGTGCGTGTAAATGCTGAGAGGTATTGTTATATCTTGCTGACCTGAGGAAGGTGGAGTTTGAAACTCTTTTGCACACATTTAGATATGACACACCTGCTTATTCAGTTTTGCTTAAACAGCTAAATACCAAAATAATCCAGCTCAGTTATATATGAGTGTTTGAGTTTGCGCAGGCCATGCCAGGTTATTTTTGTTTCTTGTCGTCTCAGCACCTGTCTGCCCACCTGCGACTTACCCACTGTTGTGGGTGTGTGTGTGTATGAGAGAGAGAGAGAAAGAGAGAGGTTTTAGGTTTGTTGACGTTCAACGATTTTTTGCATAAGAGAGTGGTGCGGTCATTTGTAACTTGAATGTGCCAGGCTTCTGCACCCATATGTAAAAAATGCATTCAAATATATTTTTTAATTTTTAAAAATGTATTTTTTACCAATATGTAGCCTATTTTCGGCAATTCTTTGTATATTTTTTGTCTATATTTTTAAAAGCACTGGAGAGAAAAGTAGAACGTTGATCTGTTTTTCGTGGGTCTTTCATGCCGAAAACGTACTCGTTTACTAACGTAACCTCAGTTCTCTCTAGGGAGGGAACGAGTACTGCGTAAGATATCTTACGCTAGGGGAAAATCCTTTTCCGCGAGATATTAAAGCCAAAAATTAGCCTTAATTTTGTAATAATGTAAAACGCGTTGCAGCAGCATACAGACATAGGCGAAACAGCTCGCGCGCCTATTGGCTGCTCTGCGGCAACTGCAGCAGCCTATCGAGCGAGGCCTGGCGTGACGCCAGATCCAATGAGGGCATTTCGCGCCCACTACATCGCGTCCCACCGAAAAGGGCGTGGTCTAGGCCTATAAATACCGCTCGCAGGCAGCTATTATCTGGTTTTTCATCATCGAAGCAACCAGAGCGTGCGCGTGCACGGCAAGATACGCAGTACTCGTTCCCTCTCTAGAGAGAAAAGAGGTTAAGTTAGTAACCGAGTACGTTCTCTTACGAGAGGTCTCTCGTACTGCGTAAGATATCTTACGCTAGGGGACCCAATGTAAAACGCCGTGCATGCTGAGATCTGACACCAAAGACCCAAGGGCGAAAACCCGGGGTTCATATAGTTCACAATCACCCAGGGAACTCACAGGGAGTCCGGGGAAGAGGGAGGGGCAAACCCGCACTCTTCCACATAGTGCAGCGTCGCTCAGACGCTAAGTTCATCGTACATACAGGGCGGGGTTACGGCTTGAACTGACGTGGAAATGTGGGTCTTACACAGTTTGCCCAGGCACATCTACTACTTTCACTGTCGACCCTCGAGCTGTGCTCAGTAGACGCAGCATTCCGAGCTGATAGCATCAGGTCAGACAACACTGATTATCTAGACTGACAGCAGCCTGGCCTGTAAGGCGGGAACCTCCAGGTTGTAAAACCTTATAAATGTAGACGGAGAGGCCCAGCCCGCCGCCGTACAAATATCTTGCAAGGCAATCCCACTCTACCAGGCCCACGATGAGGCCACGCCCCTCGTGGAATGTGCTCTGACACCCAGCGGGCACTGCATGCCCTTGGAAGCATTTGCCAGCGCAATAGCATCAACTATCCATCTGGATAAGCTCTGTTTCAACGTGGCCAGTCCCTTGGGACGCCCATAGAACGAAACAAAAAGCTGTTCTGTCTGCCTAAAAGCAGACGAGCGAGACACGTAAGCTCATAATGCCCTGACTGGGCATAGGAGGCTCGCGTCCATTTCCTCGTCAGTGACCGGTAGGGCTGACAGAGCGATGACCTGTGCCCTAAACGGTCTTTTGAGGGATTTCGGAACGTAACCATGCTTGGGTTTGAGTATGACTTTAGTGTCATTAGGTCCAAACTCCATGCACGTCGCGACTCACAGAGAGTGCGTGCAAGTCCCCTATGCGCTTCACTGAAGCGAGAGCCAGCAGAAACACAGTCTTAAGAGACAGGTATTTCAGATCAATCGTCTGCAGAGGCTCGAATGGTCCACCTTTCATGGCCTCTAGTACCACAGAAAGGTCCCATACGGGGACTGAGGGAGGTCTGGGGGGATTCAGTCTTCTAGCTCCTCTCAGGAAGCGGATGACTAAATCGTTCCTTCCTATTGACTGACCTAGCGTTGTCCTCGAGAACGCTGCTATGGCCGCCACATAGACTTTGAGCGTGGACAGGGTTCTGCCCTTGTCCAGCAGCTCTTGTAAAAAGGAAAGCACCTCCATCACACCACAGTCAGTGGGTGACGAGCCGCGGGCTGTGCACCAACCCGAAAACACAGACCATTTTGAGGAATAGAGCCGTCTCGTAGACGGGGCTCTAGCCTGCGTGATCGTGTTTAATACTCCTTTAGGGAGTTCGTCATATATTCGCTGGTGGCCCAGACATGAAGGGACCACAGCTCTGGGTGAGGATGCCAAATCGAGCCGCCGGCCTGAGAGAGAAGGTCTCTCCTCACTGGTATCGGCCACGGGGGAGTGCTCGTCAGCTGCAAAAGCGCTGGGAATCAGGGCTGGTTCTCCCAAAACGGCGCTACCAGCAGTATTGAACATCCTTTTTCCTTGACCCTCTCTATCACCTGAGGTAGGAGAGAGACGGGGGGAAAAGCATAGAGATGATGGCGGGGCCATACGTGGGCCAGCGCGTCCTTGCTTTTGGAGAAAAATTCCAGACAGTGAGCGTTGTCCTGAGACGCGAACAGGTCTACTTCCGCTCTGCCGAATTTTTTTCACAGTAGTTGAACTGTCTGTGGGTGTAGAGACCATTCGCCTGCCGGAACGTTGTTCCTGGACAGTCTGTCTGGCCCTATGTTTAGGAGCCCCGGCACGTGCGCTGCTTTCAGCGAGCGCAGGTTGCGCTGAGCCCATACCAGGAGGCGTTCTGCAAGCCTGTACAGGTTTCTGGACCTGAGACCGCCCTGGCGATTTATGTCGGACACCACTGACATGTTGTCCGAGCGGACTAGTACGTGGTTCCCCTTTATTTGGGGACAGAAGCGCGTCAGCGCGTTCTCTACTGCTAGCATTTCGAGGCAGTTGATATGCAGGAGCTTTTCCCGTTCTGACCACTGGCCAAAAGACGGTCTGCCCTCGAGCAGAGCCCCCCATCCCGAGGTGGACGCGTCCGTAGACACCACTTTTATTCTCGAGGAAGTCCCCAGGCTTACACCTGACTGGTACCAGTCGACTGCTTTCCACGGTTTCAGGGCTGTGACGCACTTCTGATTTACCGTGAGACGAAGTCGACCGGACGCCCACGCTTGGCGCGGTACGCGCGCTTTCAACCAGAACTGCAGTGGGTGCATGCAGAGCAGACCCAGCTGGAGAACTGATGACGCTGAGGCCATGAGACCCAGCATTTTCTGGAATTTCTTGAGCGGGACGGACGCGCCGCAGCGGAACGAGCCCGCTGTGCGCTGAATGTCTACCACGCGCTGTGGTGATAGCCGCGCTATCATTGACAGCGAGTCCAATTCCGTGCCCAGGAAGGAAGTCTTCTGACTGGGAGACAGAGAGCTCTTTGCCCAATTGACCCTGAGACCCAAATTCTCGAGGTGATCGAGTAACATGGTCGTGTGCTCTACGAGCACTGAGCGAGATTGCGCTAGAATCAGCCAATCGTCCAAATAGTTCAGTATGCGCACGCCTTTCAGTCTGAGGGGAACGAGCGCTGCTGCGTCCATGCACTTCGTAAATGTACGGGGTGCCAGGGACAAACCGAACGGCAGGACTGTGTACTGATATGCCTGGCCCTCGAAGGCGAATCTCAAAAACCGCCTGTGACGTGACGCTATCTGTATTTGAAAATACGCGTCTTTCAGATTCACTGACACGTCTCCTTGGCGAACTTGCGCGAGGATTTTTCTGGTCGTGAGCATCCTGAACCGTCGCTTCACCAGCGCTTTGTTCAGTTGCCTTAGATCTAGTATGGGTCTGAGACCCCCGTCTTTTTTCGGTACCAGGAACTATCTGCTGTACAGCCCTCCTACGCTTTGAGCTTGAGAAAGGGGCTCTATGACTCCTTTGCTCAATAGTTTCGCCACTTCGGCTCGAAGTAGGTGTGCTGCTTCTGCCTGCATCGTGGTCTCGACACGCACTGTATAGCGGCGCGGGCGTCGGTGAAACTGTAGCGAATAGCCTCCTTTTATAATGTCCAGCACCCCTTTTTGAAACCCCGGGAAGCTTTTCCCATGCGTCTGCATGAATAGCTAGAGGTTGAATACGAAGCGCGCTCCGTTCGTTCAGTAACGGAGTGGTTTCGGTGTGCTGTGGCACAAGAGACGTGCTCGTGACATTCGAGGCGAGGGCGCTGATAGCGGGAACTCTTATGTCTGTGTGTGGATGTGGTTGTGTGGCAACAGGCACATTTAACACACTGCAAACAACGTTCGCCTGCATAGAGGGAATGCACTTTGGTTTCGTTTTTACAGAAACCTTGGGGCGTGCATAATGTGATGTCTGTGGGCACTGTGAAGTGGCACGTTTACCACATGTGAAGCGCAATCGATCTGAGTCGATTTTATGTGCGTGGGACCTGTGTGACAGGCTGTGCTTGTGTGTAGTGATGGGCACTGGGAAGTGGGCATGCTTACTACACATGAGACACCATCGGCCGTGGCCGGGACACCAGAAAATACACTCTATTGGGGGTTTATCTGGGTAGCCGTGAAAACAACCTTTGTGTGCAGGCAAGCGGGCGACAGAACCGGCTTGTTGGCTGCAGAAAACACTGGAACAGTCACATTTAACACACTGCAAACAACGTTCGCCTGCATAGAGCGAATGCACGTTGGTTTTGTTTTTACAGAAACCGTGGGGCGTGCATAATGTGGTGTCTGTGGGCACTGTGAAGCGGGCACTTTTACCACGTGTGAAGCGCAATCGATCTGAGTCGATTTTATGTGCGCGGGACCTGTGTGACAGGCTGTGCTTGTGTGTAGAGATGGGCACTGGGTAGTGGGCATGCTTACTACACATGAAACACCATCGGCCGTGGCCGGGACACCAGAAAATACACTCCTTTGGGGATTTATCTGGGTAGCCGTGAGAACGACTTCTGTGTGCAGGCAAACGGGTGATGGAGCCGGTTTGTTGGCTGCAGAAAACACTGGAACAGTCACATTTTCTGGAACTGGACGAGCGAATAACTTTGGTGGGGGTCCGGCGACAGCGGGACTCGTACACCGTCGTTTTCCTAGTTGTGCTAGGACGACTTCAGAGGCTCAGGTTTCAACTCAACTCCGGCGGGGCGGCGGCCAGACGAGCGTGAACACGGTCTCGCGCCTTGAGCCTGACAGAAGATCCGAATAGGCCAGTGGGTGAGAGCGGCGCGTCGAGAAATGCGGTACGCTCAGACTCAGACATGTCAGAAAGCGTTAGCCACAGGTGCCTCTCAGCAACGGTGAGAGGCCATGTTACGCAGCGCTGACGCGGCTTGGCGGCTGCGAAAGCGCGGCGGAGCAGGTTTGACGTCTGACGGCAAGCTTTAGAGGGGAGGGCCGACTTAGCACGCCGTCCAGCGTGGACTGCTATCGCCTCTTCGACCGGCGGTAGAGAGAGGTATCCTCTATTCTCGGCGTCGTCCACTGTGGAGAACACCAAAGAAGTGGATGGACGCACTCTCGCTGAGCAGGGGGCATTCCAGGACTTAGTCAGTTCTTCGTGAAGCTCAGGAAGAAAAGGCGATGGTTTTGACGCATGCGCGTTCCCCTTTTGGCGGGAAACAGGAATCCTCTTCCTCCTTCATGGCCCCCTCGTCAGCGGCGTCGATGGAAGCGGTGGCAGACAGCGGCCGCTTTACGTCCGGAACAGAGGCTGACGAGGTCGGTGAAGCAGGCGGGCGAACCGGCGAGCTTTGTCGGCTGGGGGAAGGTTCCGGGGCCCGCTGGGCACGGCGCTTTTTATGGCGCGACACCGCGGCGGGCGGGGGAGCAGTCTCAGTGAAGAAGGCCAGGCGAGTCCTCAGAGTCACCATTGGCATCTGCACGAGCCTCAGGAAGGCATCTTTAAAAAGACGCTTTGCTCTTTTTAGAGAAACAGTGTGTATCGCAGCGGCGGCACACACTGTAGATTATAAAGGATATGGGCCCCGGAAAGCGCAGCAGGAAGGCAATGAAGGCGGCGCGGCCAGCAGCTTCAGTGACTCGTCCCGCTGAGATGCTCTCGATCGACGGCGCGGCTTCTTCTCCAGCTCCATCGATGCATGTGCTCCGCTTGAAGGATGAACAATCAGATAATAGCCGCCTGCGAGCGGTATTTATAGGTCTAGACCACGCCCTTTTTGGCGGGACGCGACGCAGTGGGCGCGAAATGCCCTCATTGGATCTGGCGTCACGCCAGGCCTCGCTCGATAGGCTGCTGCAGTTGCCGCAGAGCAGCCAATAGGCGCGCGAGCTGTTTCGCCCATGTCTGTATGCTGCTGCAACGCGTTTTACATTATTACAAAATTAAGGATAATTTTTGGCTTCAATATCTCGCGGAAAAGGATTTTCCCCTAGCGTAAGATATCTTACGCAGTACGAGAGACCTCTCGTAAGAGAACTCTGCTCATATTTTCTGCATAATGATGCATTAAAAAGTTAACGACCAAACGGGTGTTTATAAAAGTTCACATTGCTGTTGCAGATTAAATATAACACAGATAAGATTAAATAAATATTTTTACAAGGTGAAATGTAGATTATTAGTAAATTGAACTCCTTTCTAAACATCTCTACCTAACCGCCGGTCGCGCACATCTGCCATGCTTGTAGTTTTTTAACACGTTTTATTCGTGTTTGTAGTTCTGGACCGATTCCTTTGCCAAAGCGTAATGGATTGTGGGAAATATTAGCCATTAGAGTGTGCATGGATCCACACTTCAAAAATCGACCTGAAATAGTAGACTTTTGGCATACTCTTTCATACTATGCTTTGGGACACGCTTCTGGTAATCGCACATACTATTTAGGATGGATAGTTTGAACATTGGGAAGCAGGGCCAGCCTAATTAAAATGATTCTGTGAACCACCATTTCAGATCGGGATTTTGGAGCGTGTATCACGAATCATTCAATTCACAAATTGATTCGCAAACCCGCTTTTGTAGATCTGAATCAAAAAATTCACAAACCGGTTTCAAAATCATAATCTAAATCAAATTATTTGCGATACGCAATTTGAGGTCCCGATCTGAATCAAATGATTCACGAACATACTCCGAAGTCCTGGTCTGAGTAATGATTCACGAACCACAATTTCAGATCGTGATTTTGGAGCGCATATCGCGAATCATTCAATTCACAAAATGATTCGGGAACGCTCTGAAGACCTGAATCAAATGATTCATGATTTGAAGTCCCGATGTGAATCAAATGATTTGCGAAACGTGATTTGAGGTCCTGATGTGAATCAAATGATTCACAAACCCACACTAAAGTCCCGCTCTGAATCAAATGATTGGCGAATGCGCTCTGAAGTTATTATCTGAATCAAATGATTCGCGATCCCGCACCAATGTCCCGATCTGAATTAAATGATTTGCGAACCCGCTCCGAAGTTCTGATCTGAATCAAAAGATTTGCGAACCTGCACCGAAGTCCTGATCTGAATCAAATGATTTGCGAAACCCACACTGAAGTCCAGACCTGAGTAATGTTTCGCGAACCATCGATCAGAACTTCGGAACACAGATTGTGAATCATACAATTCCGATTGAATCAAATGATTTGTGAACCCAACACTGAATTTCTAAACTGTAGCAAATGATTCGCAAACCCGTCCCGAAGTTTCGATCTGAATCAAATGATTTGCGAGCCCACACTGAAGTTCCGATCAGAATCCAAAGATTCACAAACCCCTTTCGAAGTCCTGACCTTCGGTGCTTGGCCCCTAATGATTCCATACACGCTTTGAAGTCTTAAATCGATTAGAGGGCTTCGAAACAGTGAATCATTTTAAACTGAATTTGGAGTTTCACCCATCACTATACCTGTTTTTTTTTCATCAAGCGATGTTGAAATTCGAAAATGAATAGATCTTTTGATCTGGGTTTTGAAGTGAAGTGAAGTGAATCGCTTGAACTGAATGATCGAAGTCACGAGTTTGAATCAATCGGAGCAGTTCCAGAGCAAACGCCTCACTCAATTGAATCGGTTTGTCTGTTCCTCCGCTTCTGGCCTGGCGTCCTCAGCCATGTTTACAGGACACTGTCAGTACTAACTCGCTAGTTTTATGATATTAACTGAAATAAACGAAAAAGAATGTTGTTTGCAAATAAAATAGGCCTATTTAGCTATATTTCTATTCCACGATAACATCCATCACAAATCAGGTGAGGTAAACGGTTTATTGTTAACTAGTAAAACACTCCTAGTGAAATACTATGATATTTTGGTGGAAATGTTTTTGTAAGACAGAGTTCCATGTCAGAGTTCCAGACAAAAATGTCTAAATTATTATTATTATTTTTTTAGTCAAAATACGATTCATGTCACGGAGTCAACCTGACATCATTTGGTTAGACCAACGAGTATTTTTGGAATGCTGTCTTGTTTAATAAATAATTAAATTAATACATAATCTTTTTTTATTTTATTTATTTATTTTTAATGATTATTTTGGACCTTAGTATAGGCTAGTATGGTTGTATTTGAAGATTAATCAAAATCAAATGCGTCTTGTTTAAAAACCTAATTTTACAGACCTGCATTTGCAGATTTCTGAGAAATTACCTTTTTTTTTTTTTTACCCTGTTTGTGTTTGTAGGCTGTTTTTATTTCTTATTTACTTAGCCAATTTTATAAAGCATTTTGATTAAGTTGTATCGACTTACTTTTATATTAGCGGTATGCAAATATTTATATAGCCTATTCATTATATTATATATTTTATTATATTTACTGTATTATAATTACTATATATGTGACCCTGGTCCACAAAACCAGTCTTAAGCAGCACGGGTATATTTGTAGCAATAGCCAAAATGACATTGTATGGGTCAAAATGATCGATTTTTCTTTTATGCCAAAAATCATTAGGGTATTAAGTAAAGATAATGTTCCATGAAGATATTTTGTAAATTTCCTACCGTAAATACATCAAAACTTAATTTTTGATTAACAAAATGCATAAGAACTTCACTTTAACAACTTTAAAGGCGATTTTCTCAATATTAGATTTTTTTTGCATCCTCAGATTATTTTCAAATAGTTTTATCTATCCTATCCTATCCTAACAAACCATACATCAATGGAAAGCTTAGGCTATTTATTCATATGTATAAATGCCAGATAATGTACAATAAATGAACCCTTATGACTGGTTATGTAGTCCAGAGTCACATATAAATATATAATTAGAATTATTTGATTCTACTAATAGGTATATTTTAGTCTTGTAAATAATATTTTTGTTATACTTATGCTCTATATTAATTAATACGAATATATCAGAGTAGCCTACCCTGGTAATACAATCTGATACCATTTGTGCCATGGTGGGGTTGATCTGAGGATCACTTCGGGACTCTTTTGTGAAGTGTCACATGACACCTGCGCTGACGTCACGCCCGTGTGTCTGATAGCGGCGGAGCTGCGGCAGCTCCCGTTAACGGCGCGCGGAACGAGCCCCCGGTCAGACACACGCACACTCACTCACGCGCGCTCCAGCATCAGCAAACACCACCACGCCCGCGATTCCTCAGTCGCCTCAGCACCGGCCGCCGCGTGAAGTGATTGACAGCTGCTCTCACGTGAGAGTCGCGCCCGCGCGCCGCAGCGCAAGCCAGGAACCGACGCGAAGCGGACGGACGCAGCGAACAACGTGTCTTCATCATCGGCATCTTCATCCTCCGTGACCGACAGCAGCGCAACGGGAGATGGAGAGCAAAGACAAGAGCGCCGGTGAGCGACTTACGCCATTTCACGGACAGGGTGCTGTGTGTGCGTATGTACATGAGTGTTATTGTGTAAGTGTATGTGTGTCTGTGTGTGTGTGTAGACTGCGGTACTCAGGTCTGCTGTCCTGACGGGGTCTGGGTGGGGTGTGTGTGTGTTTTTGTCTGTGTGTGTGTGAGTGAGTCTGTGTGTGTTCATATGTGATGCTCATCAGATGTCAAGGGTGTGTGTGTGTGTGTGTGTTATTCATCTGCAGATGTTGTGTTAAAACATCCTGATGCAGCAGAAATGCCTCCCTCATGGGGTTCGGCCAGGGAAGGGTGGTCTTTCTCCACACATCACATCCATCACAGTCCTGGGCGTGTGTGTGTATGCGTGTGTGTGTGTGTGTGGCGGGGAGCTGTCGATACATTGAGTTCCTTCACATGTTGAGACACCTGTCTGCATCATACAACATATTTTTGAGAGTGTTTCGGAGTGTAGCCGATTGTTTTTATCTTTTAACATCAGTTTATTGATTTCAGGAGAAGTACAGATGGCATATGGTGGTGTTCTTCCATGCAAGTCATCAACATTCAGCAGGGGTAGCGCTTTAGCTTTACTGCACCTGAATGTTCAGGGGAAATATATGGAGTGTGTAGGAATATTTCTGATGTGGCCTGGTAGCATCGCATATCCCTCAGTAGTTACTGCACCTGAGTGTGTGATGTTGCTGTGTTTTATGGCCTAGTATCCAGCACTAATAAATGGATTTGGGTCAGTCTGAATCTGATATATGTAGCTGTTCGTATGTGCGGTAAACACAGCGGCCCCAAAACCTATATAGACTCTTAATAAATGTTCTTTATTGCCGTCTGTGGTTGTGTGAGGCACCTTTGGAAGTTTCCATTGTACAAAAGGCCCTTTATAATGGTATAAAATTTTTCGAATTGTTCTTCTAAGAACTGTTCTTTGAAAAATTCACTCTTAAATAGTTGATACACTCTTAAAAATGTTTATTCAAAAACAAAACTTTTTGCATTGACTTTTCAAATCAATTAATTGCTGTGGTAATGATTTTAGTGAATCTATGAAGCAAATTATGCACAAAACATGCAAGTGCATGAGCAGAAGTTGCTGAATTGTATCCACCTTATTCTTTACCGCAATTCAAGCTATGCTCTTAAAAACAGGATCTTTATTGGTATTGATGGTTCCATGAAGAACATTAATATCCATAGAGCCTTTCTAAGGTTCTTTATAATGGAAAAATGTGATAGTTTGTTGAATTCTAGTTAAATTGTTCTTTACTAAAAAAAAAATGGTTCTGATTGCTGAAAGGTTTTTTGGCGAGCCAATAATGCTTAATTGTCACACAGAAGTGCTTAAATGTCTAATTAGATGCTAAATATCCAATGTGCAACCAAATGCGGCATCTTTTTCTTAGAACAAACTTCTTGCATTAACATTTTAAAATTAATTGTTGTGGCAATGATTTTTACTGCATGTATATGAAGCAATTTATGATCAAAACATGCAAGTGCATGAACAATTTTGTTTTCGTGAGTTGCTGAAATCTATCCACCTTATTTTCACTGCAAAGCAAGCTACAGTCTTCTAGACAGACAGTTTATTGGCACTCAACATTAACATTCATGGAAACTTTCCAATGCACAAAAGGTTCTTTATAATGAAACATATTATTCAAATTGCTCTTAAATCTAAAACTGCTGTAGCAGTCATTTTAGTGCATGTTAGAAGCAAGTTATGATCAAAATGCACAATTGCATGAACACGTTTGTTTCATGAGTTGCTGCATTCTATCAACCTTATTCATTAATGCAGAAGCATGCGATTCTCTTAGAAACAGGCTCTTTATTGGCGTTGATAAATTGATTAAGATTCAAGTAATCTTTCCATTGCACAAAAGGTTCTTTATAATGACAAAAGGGTTATTTGAATGGTTCTTTTAAGAACTGATCACTAAAAGGTTGTTACATTCTTTAAAATGTTTATTCAAAAAGTGCTAAATAAAGTGCAACCAAATGCTGCAGGATCTTTTCCAAGAACTAACTTTTTGCATTGATTTTTCAAATCATTTAATTGCTGTGGCAATGATTTTTAGTGAATGCTTAAAGCAAATTATGCACGAAACATGCAAGTGCATGAACACAAGTTTGTTTTCAAAAAAGAGGATGACAGAATGCAGAAAATTACCTTGAAATTATGTTTGTTCACATACTTTGATGTTTTGGTCATATCTTTTGTGTTGCTCCTCTTAGATAATTGGAGATATTTGTAATTCTGTTTACTTTAACTGAAAAATACATCTGCTGAAAATCACTGCCACACCAACTGATTAAAAAAAAAAGCTATTAAAATGCAAAAAGTTAGTTCTGAATAAAGATGTTTCAGCATTTGTTTGATATTTCAGATCTAATTATAGACATTCAAGTAGTTTTAAGTCTGACCTTTGTTAAAAAATAAGGTGAATAGAACACAGCAACTCATTAAAACAAACTTGTGTTCATGCATTTGCATGTTTTGGTCATAACTTGGTTTATATATCTAATAGATGCATGCATGATAATTTGCACATCGACATTCAATCATTTTTAGTGAGATTTACATTTTTATTAAAAATAAACATTGTAAACAGGGGTTTTGGAGAACCATTTTGGGTTCCCCAAAGAGACTTTGAGTGATCACTTCTTAGAGGAAGCATTTCTTCCTTGACCAAGAACAATTTAAAGAGCCTTTTTCCACTATTTAAAAAGGTTCCATGGATGTTAAAGGTTATTCATGGAACCATCAATGCCAACGTAGCTTGCCTCTGTATTAAAAAAATAAAGCGGACTGAAGGCAGCAACTTGTGTTCATGCACTTTCAGGCATAACTTGCTTCATACATCCACTAAATAACACTGTCACACCAGTTAATTGATTTAAAAAGTCAATG
Organism: Garra rufa; assembly: GCF_049309525.1. NCBI lineage: Eukaryota > Metazoa > Chordata > Actinopteri > Cypriniformes > Cyprinidae > Garra > Garra rufa. The sequence continues at coordinate 3,928,647 of NC_133374.1, forward strand.
CAAAAATGAGTTCTGAGAGAAAAAATGCAGCATTTGTTGGCACACTTGATACTTTACATCTAATTATAGACATTCAAGCATTTTTGTGCATGACTTGCATTTTTAAGAGTGTGACATTTTGGGCTCCACAAAGAACCTTTAAATGAACAGTCTTTCTTGGTGAAGAACATTTTTCCATTATAAAGAAACATTTGTGCAATTACAAGGTTCTATGGATGTTAAAGGTTTTTCATGGAACCACCAATGCTAATAAAAAGCCTGTATATAAGAGTGTAGGTTGCTTCTGCATTAAAAAAGATAAGGCTGATAGAACGCAGCAACTCATGAAAACAAACTTGTGTATAATTTGCTTCATATATGTGACCCTGGACCACAAAACCAGTCTTAAGTCGCTGGGGTATATTTGTAGCAATAGCCAAAAATACATTGCATGGGTCAAAATTATTGATTTTTCTTTTATGCCAAAAATCATTAGGAAATTAAGTAAAGATCATGTTCCATGAAGGTTTTTTGTAAAATTCCTACTATAAATACATCAAAATGTAATTTTTGATTAGTAATATGCATTGTTAAGAACTTAATTTGGACAACTTTAAAGGTGATTTTCTCAGTATTTAGATTTTTTTGCACCCTCAGATTCCAGATTTTCCAATAGATGTATCTCGGCCAAATATTGTCCTATCCTAACAAACCATACATCAATAGAAAGCTTATTTATTGAGCTTTCATATGATGTATATATCTCAGTTTTGTAAAATTTAACCTTATGACTGGTTTTGTGGTCCAGGGTCACATATGCACTAAAAATCATTGGCAAAGCAATTAATATATTAGATATTTTGCATCTAATTAAAGAAATTCAAGCATTTTGGGCTCAAAGAACCTTTTAGTGATCAGTTCCTTGAAGAACCATTTTTTCTTTAGTGAAGAACAATTTGAATAATCTGTTTCCATTATAAAGAACCCTGCAATGAAAAGGTTCACCTTATTTTTTATTTTATTTTTTTTATTTTTTGCCACAAAGCAAGCTACATTCTTAAAAACAGCATTGATGGTTTCTTGAAGAACATTAACATTTATAGAACCTTCCATTGCACAAAAGGTTCTTTATAATGGAAAAAGGTTCATCCGATTGTTCTTCATTTAAGAAAAAAGGGTTCTTTCAAGAACTGATCACTGAAAGGTTCTTTGGGGAGCCTAAAATGCTTGAATGTCACACTCAAAAGTGGTTTAATGTCTATAATTAGATGCAAAATATCAAGTGTGCAACCAAATACTGCAGGATCTTCTAAGAACTAACTTTTTGCATTGACTTTTCTAGTAAATTAATTGCTGTGGCAATAATTGTTAGTGCATATGAAGCAAGTTATGATTGAAAGACATGTGCATGAACACATTTGTTTTCATGAGTTGCTGCGTTCTATTAGCCCTATTTTTTAATACAGAAGCACTTAAAACTATGCTTTTTTTTTTTTTAGCATTGATGGTTCCACGATTAACCTTTAACATCCATAGAACCTTTCCATTGCACAAGCGATTGTTTATAATGCAAAAAAGGTTTTTCAAAATGGTTCTTCCAAGAACTGATCACTGAAAGGTTCTTTGGGGAGCCTAAAATGCTTGAATGTCACACTCAGAAGTGCTTTAATGTCTATAATTAGATGCAAAATATCAACTATGCAACCAAATGCTGCGGGATCTTCTAAGAACTAACTTTTTGCATTGACTTTTCTAGTAAATTAATTGCTGTGGCAATAATTGTTAGTGCATATGAAGCAAGTTATGATTGAAAGACATGTGCACGAACACATTTGTTTTCATGAGTTGCTGCGTTCTATTAGCCCTATTTTTTAATACAGAAGCACTTAAAACTATGCTTTTTTTTTTTTAGCATTGATGGTTCCACGATTAACCTTTAACATCCATAGAACCTTTCCATTGCACAAGCGATTGTTTATAATGCAAAAAAGGTTTTTCAAAATGGTTCTTCCAAGAACTGATCACTTATAGGTTCTTTGGGGAGCCTAAAATGCTTGAATGTCACACTCAAAAGTGCTTTAATGTCTATAATTAGATGCAAAATATCAAGTGTGCAACCAAATGCTGCGGGATCTTCTCAGAACTAACTTTTTGCATTGACTTTTCAAATCTATTAATTGCTGTGCCAGTGATTTTTTTTTAGTGCATGTATGAAGCAAATGATCAAAACACACAAGTGCATGAACACATTTCCTATTTTTTAATACAGAAGCAAGCTACACTCTTAAAACAGGCTTTTTATTAGCATTGACGGTTCCATGAAAATCCTTTAACATCCATAGAACCTTCCATTGCACAAAAGGTTCTTTATAATGGAAAAAGGATCTTCAAATTGTTCTCCACCAAATAAAACTGTTCATTTGAAGGTTCTTTGTGGAGCCCAAAATGGTTTTTACACTCTTAAAATTGCAAGTCACCATCAACAATGCTTGAATGTCTATAATTAGATGCAAAGTAGCAAGTGCCAACAAATGCTGCATTATCTTATCTCAGATCTAGATTTTTGTATTGACTTTTCAAATCCATTAATTTAGTGAATGTATAAAGCAAGTTATGCCTAAAAGTGCATTAACACATGCTGCTGCATTCAGTCCGCCTAATATTTTAATGTAAGGAGGCAAGATTGATGGTTCAATGAAGAACTTTTAACATCAATGAAAGCTTTCCATTGCATCAAAAGTCTAGTGGAAAATTGCTTTAAATTGCTCTTCACAAAAGAAAAAAATGTTCTTCCAAGAACTGATCACTGAAATTTTCTTTGGAAAACCATAATGATTCTTCAAAAACATTGCAAAATATTGCAATATTTATTTTAAAGTGTGTAAATGACATTAAAAATAGTTGTCTATAATTTTTATTAAACGTATAAATTAAGTTATGACCGAAACATGCAAGTGCATGAACACAAGTTTGTTTTCATGAGTTTCTGAGTTCTGTTTACCTTATTTTTTAACACAAGTCACACTCAAAATTTTTGCCTGTCTATAATTCAGTCAAACATATCAAGGATCATTAGTGGATATGACCAAAACATGAAAAAAAGACAATTTCAAGTTCTTAAAAGTACTGTTTTAATAATGTTTAAGACATTTTAATAATCTGAAGAAGGATTTCCACTATAAAGAACCTTTTGTGACATTAAAAAGTTCCATGGATGTTAAAGGTTTTAAATGAACAAAAGGCTTTTTTTTCAGCAGATTAATAAAAATGGTTCTTTTTGACAACTGTTCACTCAAATGTTCTTTGTGGAACCCAAAATGGTTCTTCCATTGCATTGCATGAATCACATTTACTATGAAATGTTTTTAAAGTATCTGAATGCCTTGTGGGGCCACTATCTATAACACAAAGGAGAAGAACAAGGAAGGTTTCATTGTTATTGTATATGTTGATCTGTGTTTGCAAACTGATAGTTAGTCGGGTGATACTCGCAATTGATTTTGGCTCGGGCTGTCAAATGGCGAGACAACAAAGCTAAACACTGTTTCACAGTATCTGTGAAACACAATATCTCAGTATCTGCCGCTGGAGCAGTAAATCAATGTCAATATATTCTTTTGCAGTCTGAATTGTTCTTTATTGTGGCTTGGCTTCATTTAAGGTCAGCGGGTGAATGTTATATTTAGCTAGTCTGAGACTTCAACTTGATAAGTAAAGTCTGGTCCACATCGCAGCTTATTCCAGCCAAAAAAACGCCTACTTAGAAAGAGTTCTCAGACTACATTGAGCATCACCATGTGAAATCTGTTGTTTGATGCATTTAGTATTAAAGGGGTCATTGACAGCAGGTGGCAGTATACAGTGAGCAAATGACAGAGAAAACCTCCATCAGAATAATTTCTGCTCACGCAGTGAAGACATTATATCGTAAAAATGAAACAGGGGTTTCTAATGGACATGAAGAGAAAATATCTATCTGTGTGTGTTGCATTAGTGTGAACTGTCTTTTGCTGACTTAAGGAGAGACACTGCAGGCAAAAACAGTTTTTTTCGTGCACCTCTCAAGAGAATTTGGGCTTTTTGGTGTTTCATAAAGTGTTTTTTCAGACTAGTGGAAGGAAAACGCCCAAAAGACACTGTTAAGTGTTTCTTTTATCGCACTTTATCTATTTGTGTCAATAGATTTCAATTACTATACATATTTTTAAAGGCTGAGTTTTTTTCTCCTTCACTGAGTTATAAATCTCCGCTTCAGTAGCAATTACACAAACCAAACTTACATTTTTATTCCTGTCTATATCCTGAAGGTTTTTACCGAGGGATTTGTTCATATATAATTTGCTTGATTTTATACAACATTTTATTTCCCCCCAAAATGGTAAAAATACATTGTTTTCTGTCTAAGTATTTTCTGAATTATGGAGTGACAAAATAAGATACTAAAAATCACCTCTGTAAAAACATTTGACTCTAATATGTCAAAAATGTTCATCCAGTGTTTAGATTGTTGTACTAGGATTGTATACAAATTAGGGCTGGACGATATGGCAAAAATTTATATCACGATATATTTCTTAATTTCGGTCGATACGATATAATTCCGTTATCGATATGGACAATATTAAAAAGCCTAAGGAAAAAGCTGCCGAGGACACACACAATGGATGTCTGTACCTACAAATGTCTGCAAACTGAATTTGCAAAGTCTATAATACCTCCAGGCTCCTCCTATTAAAATTATATATTTTTTTAAATAAAAATAGTACAAAATTCAATTCAATTCAATTCAAGTTTATTTGTATAGCGCTTTTCACAATACGAATCGTTGCAAAGCGCTGTACAAAAGTTTAGGCTACTACAATATATTTAGTAATTTTAGTATTTAGTGGTGAATACTGTATGTCAAGTCGATGTACATATGATATAAATGTTAAAATCAGTAACTGTGTAATCAAACAGATGATGAACACTAATTGCAATGATTATGTGCTGTGATCAAACTTGTAAGAAAATTATGTAGTGCTGTATGTTGTTTCAAGGCTGGCATCATCTGCGGTCCTCTGAGGGGTCGGCATCATCTCTTCTTCTGAATCCAGACTGAATCTTGTGTAAATCCTAGTTACCACGGGATGGAAATCCCGTGGCAGAAACAGAGAAACAAATAGAGAAATAATTAGCGTAGCTGCTGTTCCAACTTCCAACCAAACAAAAATGATGTGTTTAGCCCAAGCCGAAGAATATTAATGTGCATTTGATCAGATGTAACTGAAGTACAAGGTTATGAGATACATTATGTGAATGCTTGGCTAAAGAGATGAGTCTTTAATCTAGATTTAAACATAGAGAGTGTGTCTGAACCCCGAACGTTATCAGGAAGGCTATTCCAGAGTTTGGGACCCAAATGAGAAAAGGCTCTCCCTCCTTTAGTGGACTTTGCTATCCTAGGTACTACTAAAAGTCCAGAGTTTTGCGACCTTAGGGAGCGTGAGGGATTGTAGCGTAGTAGGAGACTAGTTAGGTATGCAGGAGCTAAACCATTAAGGGCCTTAAAGGTAAGAAGTAATATTTTGTAAGTGATACGGAACCTAATAGGTAGCCAGTGTAGAGACTGTAAAACTGGGGTAATATGATCATATTTTCTTGACCTGGTAAGGACTCTAGCAGCTGCATTTTGGACTACCTGTAGCTTATTTATTGAAGAAGCAGGACAACCACCTAGTAGTGCATTACAATAGTCCAGTCTAGACGTCATGAATGCATGAACTAACTTTTCTGCATCAGAAACAGGTAACATGTTCCGTAGCTTAGCAATGTTTCTAAGATGGAAGAATGCTGTTTTAGTAACATAGGAAATATGATTTTCAAAAGACAGGTTGCTGTCTAATATAACACCCAGATTTTTGACTGTAGAGGAAACAACAGTACATCCGTCTAATTGCAAGTTGTAGTTTAGGAGATTCTGTGTACTCTTTTTTTTGGTCCAATAAGTAATATCTCAGTCTTATCTGAATTTAACAGTAGAAAATTATTGGTCGAGTTCCGGTTACGCCACCAAGAGGATGACAGCCTAATTTTCGAGTTCCCCGACGGTTTTGTAAAATAACCCCTAAATATTTGATTTTGTGAGACCTTGTGAATATTTTACATAACAATGGAGAAAGGGGTTACTACTAGAAGTAGGACAACGGCGAATGTAGCAGAAAATGACCCTGAAGCAAGACAAGATAGCAGAAGCAGCTCTCCGACTTCATTCCCTCATGGCGAAGATAGCTCCGATGTGAGCTTGCGATGTATTCTCAACGAACTCCGAGAGTTCAGAAGGGACAATAAGGTACAGCTTTCCGATATTAAACAAGAGTTAAAGAGAACAAATGACAGACTGGAGGAAGCAGAGGAAAGAATTGAAGAAACAGAGACCGCGCTTCAAGTTGCGTCAACGCTAATCAAACGGCTAACACAGCGCCAAGCTAATCTGGAAGCCAAACTGATAGATCAGGAGGGTCGTGCTCGTAGAGACAATTTAAGGATTTACGGAATAGCCGAAGATAAAGAAGGTACAGATATGATTGACTTTCTAGATAACTTGTTGAAAAGCGCACTAGACTTTCCCCCGGACAGAGAACTTGGGATCGAACGGGCACACAGAGCATTGGTACCGAAACCCAATAATCCGCAAGCAAAGCCACGGTCTATAGTAGTCAAATTTGGCAGTTACCGGACAAAGGAGGAGGTGCTTCGCAGAGCTTGGCAGAAAAAAGAAGTGTTCTGCAACGATGTTCGCTTCTACGTTGACAATGATTTTCCTCCTGAAGTGCTCAAGAGACGAGGGGAGTACGCGGAAGCCAAGAAAGTGTTAAAAGAAAAACAAATAAAGTTCCAGACACCGTACCCGTCAAAGATGCGCGTATTTTATGAAGACGGCACTCGGCTGTACCAGGATGCTACGGAGGCAACGAGGGACATGGTTTCACGAGGATTCTCCGTTACAGTGGTGAAGTCACCCACTACTACGGAACGGGAGGAACTCGCGCTACTATCTACTTGGCAAGTGGCGGGGAAACGACGCGACCGAGGCAGGGATCAGGAATCTGGAGCAACAGACGGTTGCACACTACCCAATAAAACTGCCCGCCCTCAATATAAAGAAAAACTCCAAAAGTTCAGAAAATGATCACCCATGAAAAGTCCACCTGAGTCATAAATGCAGATAAGTTCTAACTGACTTTTACAGTTATACTTTGTATCTTGACTGCTACTGACTTTTATTTAGTGTAAATCCTACGGTTCTATTCTTTGACTAATTCAAGGAGTCGGGACTTGTTAATTGGAGAGTTATCCGAGATTGTTTTGTTTTCGTTAAATTATTTACAATTTAATTTGAAGGACCGTACGACCATATAGTAGGGCCCCACCTTTGTCACGACGTGGGACTTTCCCTTACGGAGGCTTTGACTGTATGAAGCCCCCCAAGGCTCTTTTGAAACGAGCCTCATCACCGGAAACAACTGTTCATGTTTGTTATGGTGGCGTTTTGTTGTTAGAAATTGTTCTAGTTTGGTTCTTGTTTACTGTTTGTAATTGGGGAGAGGTACTGGTAATGTGTAAAATGAATACCAATAGCAACACTGGGAGAAGTTAAGCTTGTTATCCAACAAAAAAGACTATGAATAAGCACTTACTCAAAGTTACTACATTTAATGTGAACGGTATTCTGAACCCAGCTAAGAGAAGTCAAATACTGTTAAAAATGAAAAGGGAAAATGCAGAGATTGTACTCTTACAAGAAACGCATCTCACTCCAGTAGAACATGAAAAACTAAAAAGAATGGGATTCTCTAAGGTGTATTACTCATCCTATAAGTCAGGCCATAGAAGAGGAGTAGCAATTTTAGTATCACAAAAATTATCATTTGAATACCTCTCAGAAATTTCAGATAAGGAAGGGAGATATATAATAGTTTCAGGGAAAATAGACGACACTATCATAACAATATGTAATATTTACGCCCCCCCTGGAACTGACTTTGCTTTTTATAGGAAAATATTTGATTTGATGATAGGAGCCAAAGGAATTGTCTTATGTGGGGGAGACTGGAACATCCGTCTTATCCCAAAATTAGATTCATCAAAAAACTCAAATGTCACCTCATTACATAGAAAAATGAATGTACTAATGACAGAGCTGGGTATATTAGATCTTTGGAGAGATTTTTATCCATCAGGCCGAGACTATACTTTTTACTCATGCCCGCACGATGTATACTCAAGGATAGACTATTTTTTTATACTAAAGCGAGATCGCCATAGAATACAAAGTTGTGATATAGGATCTATTGATTTGTCTGATCATGCACCTCTCTCTTGCACTATACAAATTAGAGATAATCCGGGAAGAACACAGTGGAGGTTAAATACAAGCATTCTGAATAATCAACAATTTCTAACTCAAATTAAGGAGGATATAAGAATATTCCTTGAAGAAAATGATAATGGGGAAGTTAACTCAGCCATAGTATGGGATGCCTTAAAAGCAGTCATTAGGGGTAGAATTATATCCTTTTGTGCCTATGAAAAGAAATTAAAGCAATTAAGACTAACAAACCTCAATCATGAACTAAAAGATCTTGAGATGCAACACAAAAAGGAACAAAAATCAGACCTGATGATTAAGATAAAGAAAATTAGAAATGAAATAAATATAATGTACTCTCAAGAAATTGAAAGAAAGATGGTATTTACAAAACAGAAATACTATGAATCAGGCTCTAAATCAACTAAACTTTTGGCAAGGAAGTTACAGAAACAACAAACGGATAATACAATATATAAAATAAGGGACTTAAACTCCAAAAATATACAATATAAACAAAAGGAAATACTAAAAACATTTAAAAAATACTACAAGTTATTGTATACACAACCACGCCTAGAGGATGAACAACAGATTGGACAATTCCTTGATTCCCTCAACTTACCAGTTATAACAGAGGAACAAAATCAAACATTAATAGCTGCAATAACTGAAACAGAACTAAATAACGCCATCTCCATGCTCAAGACGAATAAGTCTCCTGGTCCTGATGGCTTTACGTCAGAGTGGTACAAGACTTTTCGATCTGAATTAATACCGAGTCTGCTTCGGGCTTGCAACACATCTTTAACGGAAGCCAAAATGCCTCCATCATGGAGCGAGGCAGTCATCTCAGTTATCCCAAAAGAGGGAAAAGATAAATTAGAATGTAGTTCATACAGACCAATTTCGATCCTGAACGTCGATTACAAATTATATACAAGCATCCTTGCCAAAAGACTAGAAAAGATTCTCCCACAACTAATACATAACGATCAGACTGGGTTTATCACTCAAAGACAAACTCATGATAATATTAGAAGATCTCTGCAGATATTAAGTCATATTCAACAAGACAAACACGAAGCTCTTTTAATTAGTTTAGATGCAGAAAAGGCTTTTGATTCTGTAAGTTGGCCTTTCCTATATAAAGCTCTTGAAAGATTTGGCATTCACAACATTTTTGTTAGGGGCATCCGCACTCTATATAATAAACCATCTGCCCGAATAAAAGTAAATGGGTACCTTTCAGATACCATTATATTAGAACGTGGATCAAGACAAGGATGTCCAATTTCACCACTGCTTTTTGCACTCTATATAGAGCCTCTTGCACAGTGGATAAGGCAGTCTGAAAACATCCAAGGCATCTGTATTAATAGAGAAGACCACAAATTGGCATTATATGCTGATGATATTTTGATTTATTTAAGTAAACCCACTAACTCATTTCCTGAATTAATGAATCTTCTAGAAAAGTTTGGCAGATATGCAGGATACAAATTAAATATACAAAAAACGCAAACCTTGACTATAAATTATAGACCACCAAAACATATTAGAGATAAATTCCATCTTAAGTGGCATCAGAATTCACTGAAATATTTGGGAATATACTTAACGAGAGAAATTTCAACGATAGCAGAGGTAAATTTTGACCCACTGTTAACAAAAATCAAAGATGATATTCATAGATGGAATGCTATCTCTTTCCTTAGCCTTAGTCATAGAATTGACTCAATAAAAATGAACATCCTTCCGCGGTATCTCTATCTGTTTCAAGCGCTCCCTGTAGAAATTACCTCAAAACAATGGTCTGAATTAGATAAGATAATTTCCAGGTTTATTTGGCAAGGGAAGAAACCTAGGATTAAATTCAAAACATTACAGCTTTCAACGGAGGAAGGAGGTATGGCATTACCCAATTTTAGGGATTATTTTTATGCGGCCCAGACTAAATATTTAATTAACATATGTAATCCAACGTATAAAGCTAGGTGGAAAGATATTGACCTTTCAATAATGAATGATCCTCCAATTCAAGCAGTATTGGCACATAAAAACTTGGGAAGATTTATAGATAAGGTGCAAAATTCATGGATTAAAACCCAACTAAAAATCTGGAATACAATAAAAGAAGAGTATAAATTGGATTGTAAATTACAAATAATTCAATGGTGTGCTTATGACCCTGAATTTAAGCCAAATAGAATGGATTATAGATTCAAATCTTGGGTCTCAAAAGGAATAACAACATTCTACTCTCTTACGGAAAAGGGAGATTTGAAAGACTTCGAAAGTCTGAAGAAAGAATACTGTCTTGAGAAATATGATTTTTATAGATATCTTCAGTTACGCAATCATTATGAAAACAACATCAAAAGTAAAACAGACTTCGATGACCCAATTGTCAAAATATTTATAGGTGCATATCAAGGTGATTTAAATAAGGGTGTCATATCTAAATTTTATAAAGGTCTTAGGATAAAAAAAAATCATTCTACAGAATACATTAAAGAAAAATGGGAAAAAGAGGGTAACTTTTTTATATCAAATGAGGATTGGCTTAATGTATGTAAATTCCCATGGAAGTGTACTAACTCTCACATATGGCGGGAATTTGGGTGGAAGTGCCTTATAAGATTTTTTATTACACCAAAACAGAAAGCACATATTGAGGGAGGGGACACCAAATGTTGGAGACAGTGTGGGTCTCGGGAAGCCAATCACTGGCATATATTTTGGGAATGCCCTGTGATAAAAACTTTCTGGGCAGACCTTCGTAAAGCAGTGGAAAGCATACTTAACACTTCAATACCTTTGCACTTTTCCACATTATTTTTAGGTAGTGCTGACTTCCAGATAAGATCCTCTGAGAGATACCTATTTGGCGTTTTAATATCTGCTGGTAAAAAAGCGCTTACAAGACGTTGGTTGCTTCCTGAACCCCCCACAATACAAGAGTGGATGGATATAGTAAATGATATTTATTTTATGGAAAAGATTACTTTTTCTCTTCGTTTTCAGAAGAATGTGTTTAGAAAAATATGGTCTAAGTGGGTCAAATATATAAAACCATTACGACCAGACTTTGTGGAGGTATAAATCAATTGATTTTGCCTTTTTTGAATGGAAAATGACATTGTAATCTCTGTTGTATGCCTTTTTCACACCGGAAACTAGGGGATTTTCTCCCATAATTCCCCATCATAGACCAAGAACAAACACTTAACATTATTCAGTACAGAGTATGAATATTAAGATTATATCTGACCTCCCCCGAATAATACAAATTATTTTTGTTGTTAATTTTATTTGAATTTTATTTTATTTTGTTTATTTCGTTTTGTATTATGTTAAAAAACAAATTTGATTAGCAGAGAATAATGTCATTACATCTGTTTTGAAATAAGGTACTGTTGTTCACATGCTGCTATATCAAAAAAAAAATTAAAAAAAAAAAAAAAAAAAGAAAATTATTGGTCATCCAGTCTTTCACATTTTTAACACACTCTGTTAACTTTGCTAAGTTAGAAGTTTCATCTGGTCTTGTTGAAATATATAGTTGAGTGTCATCAGCATAACAATGGAAACTAATCCCATATTTCCTAATAATATTACCAAGGGGTAACATGTAAATTGAAAATAGTAGAGGACCTAGGACAGATCCTTGTGGCACTTTTTATTTGTATTTAGCCTTTACAAACAAGAAATGTGAAATAAACTATCAAATAAATAAAACTCTCAGACTCAGATTATTAACAATAATATATTTCCATTTAAACTAGAACAGGCTTATTTAATTGAGAGAGCTGTGAATAATATATACAAATATGTATGTCTTGACTAAAGACTAAATTAATTCCCTATAAAATCGCTTGAAAAGGGGGAAAGAAATCAAAAATTATGCCACTAGGCCAACTAATTATTAATCCTCTTCCAGAAGGAGGTGCTGTTTCCCGCATTTTCCTGGTAACATTTGGACACAAAGTAGCGCAGTGGTCATGAATTACTTTATAAGGAATTATAGTAAAAAATTAAATGAAAATGACAGAAACTACAGTAAAGTTTCCTTTTTAGACACATTCATTAAAAAAAAAAACAGCGCCACATTTTGACTGTGAAACGTGCTGTGCTCATTTTTATTTAACGAAGTCAAAGCCTTTTTGAAAATCTATTTGAAGCGGTCAGCGCTGATATTATGGCAAACATTTGCATGAACTGTGTATAACTTACCAATGGCAGAGTTTATCCGAACATAAAAAGCCGAACCACTTCCACACCACTGTCTTTCCTGTCTTATCAACTATTTCGTCTGCCTTCTTACTTGTGGAAGCTTGTTCATCCACATTTGTATAGGGGTTATGCCCAACAGGCTTCCGTTTTCTGCTAAACAGGTCTCGTTGCTTCCGGTTCACGCGTTTTGCATATCCCTCTTTAAATATGAACATGATTTACTCAAGATTCATTTAAAGTAGACACTAAAAATGATCATAACCAATGTCCATCACATATGTGGGTTGATATATAAAAGTTTTAAATTTTTATTCTTTTCACTAACATTTATATATAAATATCGAATGAAACGTCCACAATAAACAGCTGGCTTGTTTAACTGATTACCTTAAAAGTCCGTCGATATCGCCATTATTTATTACGGCTATTAACACGTTCTCCGACAAGCGGAAGCAATGAGACCTGTTTTCCGGGGTTGGTCATGTGACGTTCGGCATAAAGCCTATTGCGGTCAGGGGTATATATATATATATATATATATATATATATATATATATATATATATATATATATTAGGGCCGGGACTTTAACGCGTTAATTTAGATTAATTAATTACACAAAAATAACGCGTTAAATTTTTTAACGCATTTTAATCGCACTTAGTTTTGCACCGATTATACTGGAGCACCAACTAGCGTTCAGGTTCAGACAAGCTGCGTCCGTCCTAAATAGTATTGTATGTCCCAAATCGTAGTATGTTTAAAAAAGTATTCCAAAGATTCCCGGATGGTCTACTACTTAATGATCAATGCACACTCTAACGGCTAATATTGCCCGCAACACACTGCGCCGTGAACGAGGATTCGATTAGAACTACAAACACGCATAAAAAGTGTTAAAAAACTACAAACATGGAGGATATCCGCGACCAACGGACAGGTAGAGAAAGGGGTTTGAGCAGGCCCGGTTCCAGAACTAAATCACTGAGGGTGCTTCCTAAATTAATGAGGGTGCTCTAACATTATACCATCATAGTCGACATTAGGGCGCGACACTGATGGCGCGCGTTGCTATTTTAAAATCAAAATACTTCATTTTTGTATGTAATGGCAAATTGATTATACTTTCGTTTTTTTATTAACTTAATTTAGAAAAAAAAACGTTTGGAGCATTTTTGTTCGTAAAATATAAGTTTTTATTTTATTTTATTATTATTATTTTTAAGGAACAGCGCCCAGCGGTAGACTGATCAGTCTGTTAATTTGATCAGTTTGCCTACTCAAATCATCACGATTTGCATAAAATCTAGATATGAAATAGTTCAAGTATAAAACAATGTTAGTTTAAACGTTAAACCTAGAGATAAATGTGCGGTATTTTTGTGCAGAGAGTGGAAGCTGAAGACGCAGGACATGGGCGCCAGTGCATTTTTTTCAGTGGAAGCAATTTAAAATTATCTGTCATTTTTGCTCACAAAGGTAAGAGTAGGTTAATACATCATTCGGTACTGTAAAGGGTGTACTTTTATTTGTGTGCACTTAAAAAAAAAACGTATAAAATAGTTTTAAATTATTACTTAACGAAATAAAACAAATAGAAAACAAAAACTCTCTCATTATGTAATCCGAAAAGATAAATTTCTCTTTAAAGGCGCGTCCAAAAAGGATTTTTGTTACACTGACTCAGAATACACTAGTTTATTAATGTATAATTTAAATAAGCTTTACTCTTTCCGGCCCGGCACATTCAGTGTTATTTATTTACCTTTGTGGCAATTTGCAGCATATTGTGTGCTTGAGCGCGGATCTGTTCCAGCTGCGCTGCAGTCCGTGCCCGGTCTCGAAAGTGAAACCGAAAGTGAAGTCTCCTGTTGTTTCCACCAGCGCGGCATTTTTTTCTTCACCACAATTTATGGATGTCTAAAATATTAAAATAAGGAGAAACCTAAAACAGATAAAACCGGTGCCCGTCCGCCTCTGAACTTTGACGTGAAAATTGGCCTGAAGCCCAGCAACTAGAGGTGTAAAAAAGTCGGGCTAGTCGGCTGAGGCTGAAATGCAACGCTCTAATTGACTGCTTTGATGCGTTACAATATGGTAGGGCATTGTTTTAATGCTTACAGCAGAAAAATAAATGTTTTTTTTTAATGATTACTCACTGGATTGTTATCTAAATCTGCAATAAAATGACATTATTACAGCTTTAACTGAGGGTGCTATTGATTTCGTTTGAGGGTGCTTAGCACCCTCAAGCACCCCCGTAGAACCGGGCCTGGGTTTGAGTGATAAATAATCAGTGTGTAACCTGATAAAAATATTTTTTAAATGTTATCCGCGTTATATTCCATGTGCAGCAACATTTATAATGATAGGTTTGGTCATTAACGTTTAAATGCATAATTAAACAAACACAAGAGCAGAGTTCTCGGCATGAAAGACTCGTTAAAGAATGTGCCTCTTGCTACACTTAATGGCAATATTGCACTGGTCTGTTGGACTTGGTTGAACAAAAATAAACAATATTTTGTTGCTTAAGCTTATGTATTCAGTCATTATTCAATGGTATACTAAAAATCCATGTAAAAATCTTAATTCTCACTGTTCTCAGGTCAAATATTTATATGCGATTAAAATGCGATTAATTTCGATTAATTAATTACAAAGCCTCTAATTAATTAGATTACATTTTTTAATCGAGTCCCGGCCCTAATATATATATATTAGGGATGTAACGGTATCAAAACTTCACGGTACGGTAATACCTCGATATGAATGTCACGGTACGGTATTTATTGAATCATTTACAGGAAAAACAAAACTAATGAAGAAACTCGAAAAAAGTGCCAGAAGTGCTTATTAAACAGTTTACATGAACACTGAAAATATCAATGATGGCATACAAATTAGCCATCTATCACTTTGAAACAGGAACTTCAATTTTAATAACAAAAAATTATTAAACCATGTAAAAAATAAAAATAAAGTTTCAATTTAGTATTCTTGAAAACTCAGAAAAAATAAAAATAGCAGCCTACTTATTGCAGCTGGCCCATGTGCTGAATGAGTATTTGAGAACAATCACCTCATTCACTCACACACTCACTTATTCAGACAGAGACAGGTTTTTTAAAGGAAAATTAGCATATTAACATTATCTGGTAAAAGCTGGGATCTCTGGGCATTTACAATGTCCCCTGCAACACAAAAAACCCTCTCACTTGGGACCAGAGTATGTGAGCGGAGTGGAGCGGCAACAATTTCCCCTCCGCTCTCTGTGCATTTAATAATCGCTCCGCTCCAGCTCCAGCTCCGCTCCGGGTTCACAATTTTCCGCTCCCGCTGCACTCCTCGCTCACTGATATCAGAAACACCGCTCCGCCTTCGCTTCGCGTCAAAAACAATTCAGAAATAATGTTTGAAATATAACGGTCCTGTTCATAACACATATTAAAATTAAACATACTAAAATAAAATAAAATAACAGTAGAGTTTGGAACACTAGTGTGCAAACTTTGTTCCTACCACATACCAAGCTAATAACATTGTCAGCATTAAAAGAGTATAACTGCTGCTTTATGCAGTGCAAAGTTTGTAATGAAAATAAAAAGACATTTTCGTCAGTTATATTACTTATGGATCGCTGCATTTTTGACAGATTTCTGCTTACATTTGTTTTAATGCATTAACAGAGTGATTGCGTGTGAATAAGTGCTGTACCTGTTTAAATGATGCTTTCACCTGAAAATATTAAGTATCTAGAAAGAACAAACTTGTGAACTATAATTTACCGCTCATATGATGTCCATTGCCGTAGCCTTCACATTATTTCTGATGTGAGTGATCCATCTCTATCGAGCGAAATATGTTTAGCATGTGAATTCCTGCTTAATATGCAGTTATATTACGGACAATTGGCATGAATTGTACTGATGATGGAGCGGTGGTGGAGCGGTCTTGGAGCGAGTTAATACCAAGACGCTCCGACTTTTCAAAAATCCGCTTCTCCCTCCATTCAGAATCACACCGCTTCACTCCGCTCGCATACTCTGTAGCGACAACAGACCGCAAAGGATGATGGCCGCCCACGCCTGGGCTGATGGGAATTGTAGTTCCCGCTACCTCCCGTTCGCTCCATTCGCCTGAGCAAACTTTTCTCAGTAGACCTATCGTTTTATCGAGTGATGCGACCACGGTAGTATCGAAAAAATTTGCTATTGCGGTACGACGGTATTTACAATACCGTTACATCCCTAATATATATATATATGCAAATGTATATCGAAATATCGGAAATGGGTTTAAAAATCGTATCACCATTATTGAAAAAAATTATATCGCGATATATATTGATATCGAATTATTGTCCAGCCCTAATACAAATTAGCTCACATTTTATGAAATAATGCCTCATTTGCATATTTAAACCTAAGATTTTAGAAAACTTGTAATACAAAAAATTAGTTAATTTTTGTACCTTATTCACCTGCAGTGTCTTGCCTTAAAGATCTGTCTATCTAAATACATACAGAAGATGGAGTGCATCTCTGAGTCTGTCTGAACCTTTCTACACATTCATATCATTGTCTACTTCATTTTGTCTGTGTGAGTTGTTAATGAAATCATTGATTTGTGTTTGTGTGTGTGTTGTGGCCTCTTGACCTTGGATAGATGAAAGTGTGTTTGATTTAGGCCTGTCCACATGACCAATGTCACCTTTGACCTTTCCCTTGCATAATCACTCACAAACACACACTCTCTCACACACACAAACACACTCATTTTGTACGATTTTGTACTAGATCAAAATATGTCCCCACAAGGACAAGGATTTTGTATATTGCCATCTTTGTTGGGGCATTTTGTCCAAAACATAGCCTCCTGAGACCAGGGAAAATTGTAATTTTTTCATGCCATTCAATTGTTTAGAGCATAAAAAAAATTATTTAATTTATAAGTTATGCTTGGTAAAGGACATTAGGATTTAATTAAAAAAATAAAATAAATAAATAAACTGAACATGCATAGAAAAAAAAAAAAAGATTTCAAATCACTATTTGTTGTTTTTTTATTTATTTTATTTTTTACTAAACCCTGTATAAAGATAAGTGTCAACTATGTTATAACAGAATGATTTTATATACCATTTTTCCTTTATGTAAATGACCATAAACAGGTTTTCTCATTATATACAATGTATCTATAAACTCAATCTAATTTGCATATTAATGTTTTTGGGGCAACATTTAATGAAAAAAAAAAGAAGTGTAATAATGGGAGTAATTTTCAAAAATATATTTTCAAAATAATATATAATATTTCATAGGAATATTGAAATATAATTTCTTTCCCTATTCATTTTTTTTCTCAAAACCCCATAACATTTTCCTGAGATGTTGATTTATGATACACAGTTAAACAGATTTAAATGATAATTACAAAATAATTATGTTTCCATAAAAATGTCGCGAAATTAATTTTAAATTAAAATTTAACAGAAAACTAGAAATGTTGCATTGGCAACTAACTGAAATAAGTTGAAGTACTAAAATTACTAAAATGGAAATAAAAATTATATATACCAAATAAAACATAAAATTATTAAATCAAACAAATCTTCAAATATAAAAATAAAGTATCATTCAAAATATTAATAATACTACAATAGCTATGATTCTAAAATCACTATAACTATTATAGTTAAAAATAACTATAAATAATAGCAAATAGTGCAAGACAAAATTACTCATTCTTTTGTAATCAGTTACTTATGACAACATAATATAAGCATTGCAATATCACTTTTTATCAGTAGTGTTACCAGTATTGGCCTTGTGCTCAAAACACTCATTCAATTGCCAGCTTACATTTGATTCATTTGTGCCCAAAAATATGTGACCCTGGACCACAAACCAGTCTTAAGTAGCATGGGTGTATTTGTAGCAATAGCCAACAATACATTGTATACACTCTTAAAAATAAAGGTGCTTCATGCCGTAGAAGAACCTTTGTGTTTAAATGGTTCCATAAAGAACCTTTAACATCTGAAGAACCTTTCTGTTTTATAAAAGTTTCTTTGTGGCGAAAGAAGGTTCTTCAGATTGTAAAAAGGTAAGAAAGAGATGGTTATTTAAAGAACCTTTGACTGAATGGTTTTTTGAGGAACCAAAAATGTTGCACTCAAATTCCAAAACCCAAATAGACTTATCTAGGCCAAATACATTAATGAAAAGCTTGTTTATTCAGCTTTTAGATGTATAAAGCTCAGTGTAAAAAAAAAGTACCCCTATGACTGGTCTTGTTGTCCTGGGTCACATATGTATTACATATCATTGCATATTGCATTTCACATATGTGACCCTGGACCACAAAACCAGTCTTAAGTCGCTGGGGTATATTTGTAGCAATAGCCAAAAATACATTGTATGGGTCAAAATTATTGATTTTTCTTTTATGCCAAAAATCATTAGGAAATTAAGTAAAGATCATGTTCCAAGAAGATTTCTTGTAAAAATCCCTACTATAAATATATCAAAATGTAATTTTTGATTAGTAATATGCATTAAGAACTTAATTTGGACAACTTTAAAGGTGATTTTCTCAGTATTTTGATATTTTTGCACCCTCAGATTCCAGATTTTCAAATAGATGTATCTCTGCCAAATATTGTCCTATCCTAACAAGCCATACATCAATAGAAAGCTTATTTGTTGAGCTTCTATATGATGCATACATCTCAGTTTTGTCAAATTTAACCTTATGACTGGTTTTGTGGTCTAGGGTCACATATTGTAAGTAATATTCCTGGGAAAACATGTTTGATTGCAGTAATCAGATCAGTTTATGTGGTTGTGTGAGCGTGTCAGTCAGGTTACCAGTCGCCAAAGTCTGCTCTGTAAACTGTTTCAAGTTGCTTCGTCTGATCTGCTGACGCTCAAACAGCCCGACACGTCACTTAAACCCTTCAACACATGTGAAATAGTGCTTGTGTAAGTGAAAACCTCACATCTCTTGCTTCTAAAAATATGTTTTTGTCTGACCATGACAAATAATGTGCAGAAAGACTTTCTATTGGCTGATTTGTCACAAGCAGCCCCGCCCAGGGTAAAATATCTTTGGTCAAAAAAAAAAAAAAAAAACTAAACATCAGATACAGTATGTTCTGATTGTCTTTAGTGTTGGGTTACAGCTGTGTATCCCAAAATGATCCTGCTTGAGTATTTCACTCCAAGGAGGCGTAATGTTTCTAAGAAAGCATGGATGCGTGCAGGTCTCGTTCTTCTGAGATGAATGGTTTGCTGACTGTTGTTGTTGTTTTGTCATTCTTGTTATAGTATTGTGTTGTGTTGTGATGTTAAGAGCTCATCTTTTTCATTGATTGTCACTGCTTTTGAGGTTTGCAGATCAGGTTTTGAGGTTTATATACTAAAACTACAGTTGAGGTCAAAAGTTTTCATATACCTTGCAGAATCTGCAAAATAACAGGGATCATGATCATACAAAATGCATGTTATTTTTTATTTATTTTTATTTTTCTTTAGTGATAGTTGTTCATGAGTCCCTCATTTGTCAGTTAAACTGTCTGCTGTTCTTCAGAAAAATCCTTCAGGTCCCATGAATTTTTTTTTTTCAGCATTTTTGTGTATTTGAACCCTTTCCAACAATGACTGTATGATTTTGAGATTCATCTTTTCACACTGAGGACAACTGAGGGACTCATATGCAACTATTACAGAAGGTTCAAACACTCGCTGATGCTTCAGAAGGAAAAAAAAAAACATGCATTATGAGCCGGGAGTGAAAACTTTTGAACAGAATAAAAAAAAAAAAAAAAAAAAAATATATATATATATATATATTAGGGCCGGGACTCGATTAAAAAATTTAATCTAATTAATTAGAGGCTTTAATTAGGCTAATCGAAATTAATCGCATTTTAATCGCATATAAATATTTGACCTGAGAACAGTGAGAAGTAAGTTTTTTTATATGGATTTTTAGTATACCATTAAATAATGACTGAATACATAAGCTTAAGCAACAAAATATTGTTTATTTTTGTTCAACCAAGTCCAACAAGTCCTACAGACCAGTGCAATATTGCCATTAAGTGTAGCAATAGGCTCGATGTGCTGCGGTGATATGCGAATTCCTTGTTGGTGTATGCGAATTCCTTGTTGAATTCCTTGTTGCATAGCTTAACATATCTACATTTCCTACCGTATTAGAGAGAAATTAAGAGGCACGTTCTTTAACGAGTCTTTCATGCCGAGAACTCTGATCTTGTGTTTGCTTAATTATGCATTTAAACGTTAATGACCAAACCTATCATTATAAATGTTGCTGCACATGGAATATAACACGGATTACATTTAAAAAATATTTTTTATCAGGTTACACACTGATTATTTATCACTCAAACCCATTTCTCTACCTGTCCGTTGGTCGCGCATATCCTCCATGTTTGTAGTTTTTTAACACTTTTTATGCGTGTTTGTAGTTCTAATCGAATTCTCCTTCACGGCGCAGTGTGTTGACTGCAATATTGGCCGTTAGAGTGTGCATTGATCGTTAAGTAGTAGACCATCCGGGAATCTTTGGAATACTTTTTTAAACATACTACGATTGGGGACATACAATACTATTTAGGACGGACGTAGCTTGTCTGAACGCTAGTTGGTGCTCCAGTATAATCGGTCCACCGAATCTCATCCAGTGAGAAACGTTCCGCGGTGCAAAACTAAGTGCGATTAAAATGCGTTAAAAATTTTTAACGCGTTATTTTTGTGTAATTAATTAATCTAAATTAACGCGTTAAAGTCCCGGCCCTAATATATATATATATATATATATATGTATATGCGTTTTTTTTTTTCATTTAGCACTGCGCTTTAGAAGCTACAGAAGATGCTTACATGTTGCCCAGAAGACAAAATAAGTTAAATTTACCTTGATCTTCAAATTCCAAAAGTTTTCTCTTAATGCATGGTTTTCCCTTCTGAAGCATCAGTGAGTGTTTGAACCTTCTGTAATAGTTGCATTTGAGTCCCTCAGTTGTCCTCAGTGTGAAAAGATGGATCTCAAAATCGTACATTCACCATATTGGCTGTTTTTGCTCTATTTTGCCAACAAAAATCATTCCAAACACAGCCACTGCACTGTTTTGCATCTCTGAGCAACATGACAGTGTTTCGTTCCTGAATGAATCAACCGTTTAAAAGATTTGGTTCAATTGCAATGACTGCCACCTATTGGTCTGTATTCAACGTTTTATGTTTAAAATATCAAAAATATTATTTATGCATTTGTAACTGCAGGTTAAAGCATTCCATGTCCCTTCTGGGCTTCATTAAAACAGTGTGTAAATGTAAAAAGTTAGATGCAACTTCTGCAAAGATGAATTTTGTTGATACTGATTTCATTTGTTTGGAAACAGCCTAAATGTATTATTATAATTGACTTATTAAATGTTAGAATTGTGCTTAAAAGATGATGCAAAAAAAAAAAAAGACTTTATAAAGGTAAAAATCAATGTAAACTTATTGGAAAAGATTAATTTCTATCACTGTAGTGAACTGGCCACACAGAATATGAAGAATATCAAAGAATTCAGGAGTCCATACACAATAACACATTCTGCATGTAGTGATGTAGTTTATTTCAATGCAAGTATGTTAGAGCCCCCTGCTGGTCAACAACGGCAACAACAACATCACAAACTTCCATTAGCAGGTTGATTTTGCACACAGACACAATTACAAACTCTGTTCCACGACGACACGCATTCTCCCACAAACACAGTTGATTACAGCTGCATTTAACCCTGCCCTTTTTGTGCAGTTGAGCTCTGTATGTGTGTGTGTGTGTTATGAAGAATCCTCCTGCACAGCGCTTTGAATCTGTAAACAGCATTATAAATAGCTCTCGCTCTCAGTAACACCAACTTCACTCTCAGAATAGACGCCGATGGCTCTATTACGCATGCAGGACGCACAGATCCCGTTTCTCACACCGGTGTTTCTTACAGACATTCTTAATTACTTCTGATAGATCGTGGCTGGAGACATGTGTCCATGTGCATTGAAGGTAGTTACAGACAGCATTATAGAGACAGATGCAGATGCACATGACATTTAGAAAAGATCAGCGTGTCATAATAAAAACACAGATGAATAGTAATGCATGCAAACTCTATACAAAGATGTGTTCAGAATAGCATACTGCCATACTATTTTGTGCAGTAGGCATACTGTACACAGATTTTTGGAAAGTGTCTAGTAGGCAAGCAATGCACTTAATTTCACGTTTTACATCCAGTGTAATGCATATATGCAAGAGAGTAAACCAGATGAGAGATTAATGTATGAATAATTTATAGTATGATGCTAAAAGTTTAAAAAAACGTCAATTTTAATCTTTAATCGCATAAAATGTGAAACAAATAATAATAAATTATTTTACGCTAAGGTATGTATACACTGTCTTCCTAATTGTGCTGCATTTAATTTATACTGATTTTAATGCATTTGAATAAATCTTAAAAAATAACCCCCAAAGTAGGTTTGACTCTTATTATGCAAATAAAAAAAAAACTTATAATAATGATTTAATGTTAGGAAGTGACATTTTTAAACAAAATGTAGACTTTATACATTTCCCTCACATTTCTCAGAACAAATGATGTATTATTTTAATATATAATACTTTATATATATATAAACCTTTTGTCATATATTGTACTGTTGATTTATTTAATTACTCAAGTGAAAATTTTATTGAGGTTTTATCTTACTGTTTAAAAAGAAATCTTAAAAAATAATAATAAAATAGGCTGGATTTTTATAATGCAAAATGTTTTTTCTTAAAATATGACATTTAATATTTTGTAAGATTTACCCCAAATTAACAAAGTTCAGACATTTTTACACCAAATTCATCTATAATCACATTTCCCCCCACATTTCTCACAACAAATGATGATAAATTATTTTAATATTTAATACATTTATTTTATAAAGTAACCTTTGTGATATCTTCATTTATACAGCATTTATTATTTAATTATTATTTATAATTATTTATTTATTTTTAATAAAGTGCAAATTGTATTCAAATTTTGTCTTACCGTTTAAAAATATTTTTTTTAAAATAGTATGCTCCTAAAATAGGCTGCATTTTTATTATAAAAAATATTTTTCATTAAATATGATATGATATATGATAATATCTAATGTTTTGTAAGAGTTATCCAGAAAGTAACAGAATCTTTAGGCATTTCTACATCAAATTAAATTTTCCCTCACATTTCTCACAAATTATGATATATTATTTTAATATATGATATAATTATCTTATATAATGATTTGTCATAATTTGTAGTGCATTTATTTATTTATTATTAAATATTTTTTATTACTTAATAATTTTTTACAAAAGTGCAGATTGTGGTCAAATTTTGGCTTAATTAAAAAAATTTAAAATAATAAAAATAATTTATTTTTGCAAAATATTTTTTCTTAAACTATGGTGTTTAATATTTTGTAAGATTCACCCAGAAAGTGACAGAAAGTTCAGACATTTCTACACCAAATTTAAACTATAGCCTATAATCAAATTGCACTCAAATTTTGTTTTACTGTTTATTAATAACTCTTAAAACTAAAAGGTATCTCACACTGCTCACAGCGAATGTTTATATTTTTTTTTTAATTGCTAAATATTTCTAGACTATTTTCATATTTTTTACTGCATTTAATTTATTAAATCTTTTTTTTAATTATCATAAATCATACATTTATATCAGACTCACATTTCTCATAACAAATGATAATATATTATTTTAAAATACAATATAATTATTTTATATATAAACATTTGTCATATTTTGTACCACATTTGTTTATTTCCTTAACTATTATAATTTGAATTATTATTTAATTATTTATCTTTGAAAATTGTATTCAGAAACAGAAAGTGACAGAAAGTTCAGACATTTTAGCTATAGTCTAAAATCACATTTTCCTTTCACATTTCTCACAAATTCTGATATAATTTATATAATGCGATTATTAAGAAATTATAATATAATTTTAAATGCAAAATATATATAAACCTTTGTCATTTTGAACTGGATTTAATTGTTAGTTTTAATTTATAATTATTTTTCATAAAGTGCAAATTGTATTCATATTTTGTCTTACTGTTTAAAAATAATTTTAAAAAATAATATGCTCCTAAAATATGCTATAAAAAGACAAAATATTTTTCATTAAATTATAACATTTAACATTTCATATGATTCACTCAGAATTTTTTCTGCATAAAAAAACTATGTTATAGTACTGTGTGAAATATTTATAGTTGCATACCATAAAATACTATAAATATAGTTTTTCTTTTTTTTTCTTTTTTTAACACTATTTCTTCAAAATGTCACATTTAATTAATTGTGTTGCTTTCAATGTCTTTGCAATTATTTCTGGCATTTAAAAGCAGTTTCTTTAAAATTTCTTTTTTTCAGTTTTACAGTATTTTTATAAAAATAATAAGCAGTATACAAAACAGTATTTACTTTAAGTAAGTGCATTAAGCAGCAAGCAGTGCATTAGTATTGCATTCTGAACCACACACACACACACATACACACTCGTCTCTATTACAGACACACCCCTACACACACACACACACACACACACACACACATTTGCACAGGCAAATATCAGGGGAGCATAGACGGTCACTCGCTCTGACACTGTTTTACATACAGAGAGAGACCTAGAGAGACAGATTTTGATAGTTCAGACACACATTTACTGGTCTAGTATTTTTAAACACACTTAGACGTGTGTGAGAGGCCATGACGCGTTACTGTAGTCTGTTCCGCCGGCTGCTGTCTCACGGCAGTAAAGGAGAGGATGAGGATGAGGAGGAAGGCCCGGTGAAGACCATCAGCACTGAACCCGGTCAGTCTCTCTGAAGTCATTAGAGCTGCATTAGTGTCAGACCGACTGGAGCTAATGAGTTTGTCCTTTTCTGATCCTGTTTACAACGATTTCACTGCATGCTCTTCTAAAGAAGTTTGTCTTTATTATCTTTTGTCAAACTTTCTCTGCCTCTGAAATTTAGCTTTGCTTTTCTGCTGATGTAATTAAGGCTGTGTGGATGTGGAAAAATAATATTAATCAATATTATCAGAGCCTTACCTTATCAGACTATTTCCGCTTCTCTCAGTAATACACTTTTTAAAGAAATTAATACTTTTATTAATCAAAGACGCATTAAATTGTTCAAAAGTGATGTAAAGACATTTATAATGTTACAAAAGATTCTATTTCACATAAATGCAGTTCTTCTCAGCTTTCTGTTCATCAAAAAATCCTTAGAAATAAAATGTATCACAGTTTTTCCACAAAATGTTACATTGACAATAATCAGAATGTTTCTTGAGCCCACCCTCTCCGTTTATCTCAGTAATACACTTTTTTAAAGAAATTAATACTTTTATTAATCAAGGATGCCTTAATTTGATCAAAGGTGATTTAAAGACATTTATAATGTTACAAAAGATTCTATTTCACAGAAATGCAGTTCTTTTGAACATTCTATTCATCAAAGAATCCTGAAAAATAAAATGTATCACATTTTCCACAAAATGTTACTTACTGTAGGAAAGAAGCGGAATGATTCTTGAGCCCACCCACTCCGCTTTTCTCAATAATACACTTTTTTTTTAAAGAAATTAATACTTTTATTAATCAAGGATGCCTTAAATTGATCAAAAGTGATCTAAAGACATTTATAATGTTACAAAAGATTCTATTTCACATAAATGCAGTTCTTCTCAGCTTTCTGTTCATCAAAAAATCCTTAGAAATAAAATGTATCACAGTTTCCACAAAATGTTACATTGACAATAATCAGAATGTTTCTTGAGCCCACCCTCTCCGTTTATCTCAGTAATACACTTTTTAAAAGAAATTAATACTTTTATTAATCAAGGATGCCTTAAATTGATCAAAAGTGATTTAAAGACATTTATAATGTTACAGAAGATTCTATTTCACAGAAATGCAGTTCTTTTGAACATTCTATTTATCAAAGAATCCTGAAAAATAAAATGTATCGCTGTTTCCACAAAATGTTACATTGAAATAATCCGAATGTTTCTTGAGCCCACCCTCTCCACTTTTCTCAATAATACACTTTTTTTAAAGAAATTAATATTTTTATTAATAACAAATATGCATTTAATTGATCAAAAGTGATGTATAGACATTCATAATGTTGCCAAAGATTCTATTTCACATAAATGCAGTTCTTTTAAACAGTCTATTTGTCAAAGAATCTTTAAAAGTAAAATGTATCAGTTTCCACAAAATGTTACATTGAAAATAATCAGAATGCTTTTTTTTTAAATAAATTAATACTTTTATTAATAAGGATGCATTCAATTGATCAAAAGTGATTTATAATGTTACAAAAGATTCTGTTTCACATAAATGCAGTTCTTCTGAACATTCTATTCATCAAAGAATCCTTAAAAAAAGGATGTATCTCAGTTTCCACAAAATGTTACATAAAAATAATCCGAATGTTTCTTGAGCCCACCCTCTCCACTTTTCTCTGTAATACACTTTTTTTTAAAGAAATTAATATTTTATTAATAACAAATATGCATTTAATTGATCAAATGTGATGTATAGACTTTTATAATGTTGCAAAAGGTTCTATTTCACATAAATGCAGTTATTTTGAACATTCTATTCACCAAAGAATCCTGAAAAATAAAATGTATCGCAGTTTCCACAAAATGTTACATTGAAATAATCCGAATGTTTCTTGAGCCCACCCTCTCTGCTTCACTTCTTAAAAAGAAATTAATACTTTTATTAATCAAGCATGCATTGAATTGATCAAACGTGCTTTTTATTCATCAAAGAATCCTGAAAAATCAAATGTATCACAGTTTCCACAAAATGTTACATTGACAATAGTCTGAATGTTTCTAGAGATCACTCTCTCCGCTTCTCTCAGTAATACACTTTTTTAAAGAAATTAATACTTTTATTAATCAAGGATGCCTTAAATTGATCAAAAGTGATTTAAAGACATTTATAATGTTACAGAAGATTCTATTTCACAGAAATGCAGTTCTTTTGAACATTCTATTCATCAAAGAATCCTGAAAAATAAAATGTATCGCTGTTTCCACAAAATGTTACATTGAAATAATCCGAATGTTTCTTGAGCCCACCCTGTCCACTTTTCTCAATAATACACTTTTTTTAAAGAAATTAATATTTTTATTAATAACAAATATGCATTTAATTGATCAAAAGTGATGTATAGACATTCATAATGTTGCCAAAGATTCTATTTCACATAAATGCAGTTCTTTTTAGCTTTTTATTCATCAAAGAATCCTGAAAAATCAAATGTATCACAGTTTCCACAAAATGTTACATTGACAATAGTCTGAATGTTTCTAGAGACCACTCTCTCTGCTTCTCTCAGTAATACACTTTTTTTAAAGAAATTAATACTTTTATTATTCAAGGATACATTGAATTGATCAAAAGTGATGTAAAGATATTTATAATGTTACAAATGAATCTATTTTACATAAATGCAGTTCTTTTGAGCTTTCTATTTATCCTGAAAAATAAAATGTATCACAGTCTCCACAAAATGTTACATTTTAAAATAATCTGAATGTTTCTTGAGCCCACCCTCTCCGCTTCTCTCAGTAATACACTTTTTAAAGAAATTAATACTTTTGTTAATCAAGGATGCCTTAAATTGATCAAACGTGATTTATAATGTTACAAAAGATTCTATTTCACATAAATGCAGTTCTTTTAAACTTTTTATTCATCAAAGAATCCTGAAAATAAAATATATCAGTTTCCACAAAATGTTACATTGAAAATAATCTGATTCTTGAGCCCACCCTCTCCACTTCTCTCAGTAATATACTTTTTTAAAGAAATTAATACTTTTATTAATCAAGGATGCCTTAAATTGATCAAAAGTGATTTAAAGACATTTATAATGTTACAAAAGATTCTATTTCACATAAATGCTGTTCTTTTGAACATTCTATTTATCAAAGAATCCAAAGAAAAGTAAAATGTATCACAGTTTCCACAAAATGTTACATTTTAAAATAATCAGAATGTTTCTTAAACATCAAATCTGCATATTAGTATGATTCTTGAAGGAACATGTGACACTGAAAGGCTGGAGTAATGGTGCTGAAAATGTAGCTTTGATCACAGATCAACTATATATTCACATAGAAAACACTTATTTAAATTATAATAATATCTCACATTTTACAGTATTTTTGATCAAATAAATGCAGCCTTGCTAAGCAGAAAAGACATTTGTTTCATGTTGTTAAATGTTGATGAACTAATTAGTGAAGCTGCTGGCGAATGACTCATCAAATCTAAAGTTGGTTTGCTGTAGAGCTGTTGGTGAATGAGTTGTGTGCTGTTTAATTAAAGTTACTGTAAGGCGTGCTACGGTTATTAATATCATGGCACACTGTCACATTCTGGAAGTGACTGTGGTGTTTTAAATGTCTGAGCTGATGCTGTGAAGTTTTGGAAGAGTCTAGTGGTTAAATCTTAGACGCGTGACGATATACAGTAATACGATATATCACGATTATGAACATGTGTGATATTGTTCTCGCGGGGGACGTCAAAATACCATGAATAGTTATTTATTATTCATTACTTTCCATCTACAGTTGAGGTCAAAAGTTTACACCCCCTTTTAGAATCTGCAAAATGTTAATTATTTAATCAAAATAAGAGGGATCATAAAAAAATGCATGTTATTGTTTATTTAGTACTGAGCTGAATACAATATGTCACATAAAAGATGATTACATATAGCCCATAAGAGAAAATAATAGTTGAATTTATAAAAATGACCCTGTTCAAAAGTTTACATACTGTACACTTGATTCTTAATATTGTGTTGTTACCTGAATGATCCACAGCTGTGTTTTTTGTTTAGTGATAGTTGTTCACAAGTTCCTTATTTGTCCTGAACTGTTATTGGCCGCGATCACACCGAACGCGTTTTAGCAGTTGGAGGCGCCTCTTTTGAATGGTTTTCTGTTGGCAGTGAGCGTTCTGCGCGCCGCTTATGCGCACCGGGCGCCTCGCGTTTTCGCCGCCTGCTGCGCCTCGCGTTTTTGCAGAAGCGCTCTGAGCGCCTGAAGTTGAAAAAAAATCAACTCTGAGCGGAAAAACACCCAACGTCATTCGCGTTCTTTTCCATTGACCAATCGAATGAATGGAGAGGCGGGCCTTCTGTTGTGGTGACGAAAGTTTACCGTTGCTTAAAAAGTCCGGAGACTGCAAGAAATAAAGGAGAAACCTTTGGTGTCTATCGTGGGTAACCCGGAGCTGTATTATTTAGGCTTTCTGCTAATATGACAGTTTACTTAACAGCAAAAAACTAAGATTTTAGAGCGCTCGCGCTATAATCCTTTGATTTGACTGACAGGACAGCTGTTTTGGTCGTTGCTTAGCAACATAAAAAAACCGCAGCACACTGCTCTTTTATTAAAAGTCACCAAAAAAGGCAGTGCTGTGCGCCTCGCGTTTTTAGAACTAAAAGACGCGTTCGGTGTGATCGGGGCCTAAACTCCCAGCTGTTCTTAAAAAAAATCCTTCAGGTCCCACAAATTCTTTGGTTTACCAGCATTTTTGTGTATTTGAACCCTTTCCAGCAATGACTGTATGATTTTGAGATCCATCTTTTCACACTGAGGACAACTGAAGGACTCATATGCAACTATTACAGAAGGTTCAAACACTCACTGATGCTCCAGAATTAAACATGCAATAAATGCATTAAGGACCAGGGGTGAAAACTTTTGGAATTTGAAGATCAGAGTAAATTGAACTTATTTTGTCTTTAGGGAATCTTCTGTAGCTTCTGAGTGGTACTTAATGAATAAAAATATTCTGTTCTGTTCAAAAGTTTTCACCCCCGGCTCTTAATGCACGTTTTTTCATCAGTGAGTGTTTGAACCTTCTGTAATAGTTGCATATGAGTCCCTCAGTTGTCCTCAGTGTGAAAAGATGGATCTCAAAATCATACAGTCATTGCTGGAAAGGGCTCAAATACACAAAAATGCTGAAAAACCAAAGAATCTGAAGGATTTTTTCTGAAAAACAGCAGGCAGTTTAACTGTTCAGGACAAACAAGGGACTCATGAACAACTATCACTAAACAAAAATTCATTCATGTAACAACACAATATTAAGATTCATGGGGATGTAAACTTTTGAACAGGGTCTTTTTTATCAAATATATGTAAACGTCTTTTATGTGAAATATTTATTCAGGTCAGTACTAAATAAACAAAAACACACATTTTGTTTGATCCCTCTTTTTTAGTAAAAAAATTACATTTTGCAGATCTGTCTATTGTTGTATCTGTTGTTATATCTTGCATGAAAGCTTCTGCTAAAGCCAAAGCATGTGTAGTTTGAGGGTTGCTGCGAGTTCAGCTTCACACTCACCCTTGTGCTAAATTAACAAGCTCCCAGAGTGCACTGGGGTCACTGACTGCGCCTGAAATAAGAGAAGTTCACATCACATTTGACAAAGGCTCTGTGAAGTTTTTCTCTGTCATTTTTAGCAGTGCCTGTGTTATCTTTTGTCTGACTGGGTGCCGGACTGGATGTATAGTTGTGTTAGTGTTGTTTTTGTGTGCGTCTCAGATCCAGTGTGATAAACATGAGCACAACAGATGATGGCGATGATGATGAAGAGGGGATTTGTGTGTTTGTGTGGATGTGTATGTGATGCTCTCTTTGCAAATGGCAGCTGTAAAAGAAGCTCAACACTGGATAAAAATACTGTAATAAATATATCAATTGCACTCTCCACTTCCTCACACCATTCTTTATCTACTTCTGTTCATCCTCCTTGCTCTTGCTGTGCTGGCTTCACTTTTTAGAAGAACTTGAACACTTGAAATACACTACCTGTCAAAAGTTTTTGAACAGTAAGATTTTTAATGTTTGTTTTTTTTTTTTTTGCATTTGTTTGGAATAAAATACAGCAAAAGCAGTAATATTGTGAAATATTTTTACTATTTTAAAAAACTGCTTTGTATTTGAATATATTTTTAAATGCAATTTATTTTTGTGATCAAAGCTGAATTTTCCATCATTACTCCAGTCACATGATCTTACAGAAATAATTTCTAATATCTAATATTCTGATTTGCTGTTTATTATTATTAGCAATATTTAAAATATTTGAGTACATTTTATTTATTTTTTGATTAATAGAAAGATCCAAAGATCAGCTTTTAAAAAATAAAAAGCTTTTGTAACATTATACACTATACCATTCAAAAGCTTGAAGTCAGTATAATTTTTTATTTTTATTTTTTGGGAAAGAGTATATAGAAATTAATACTTGTAGTTATGAAGAATGCTTTAAATGGATCAAAAGTGATGATAAAGACATTTATGATGTTACAAAAGATAAATGCTGTTCTTCTGAACTTTCTATTCATCAAAAAAACCTGAAAAAAGGTTTCAACATAATAATAATATTAACTGTTTTTTGAGGAGCAAATCAATTTTTGAAGGATTATGTGACTGGAATAATGATGCTAAAATTCAGCTTTGATCACAGGAATAAATTACTTTTTAAAATAAATGGAAAAAGAAAGCAGTTATTTTAAATAGTAAAAATATTTTAAAACTGTGTATTATTTTACTGTGCTTTAGATCAAATAAATGCAGGCTTGGTGAGCAGAAGAGCCTTTAAAAATCTTGCTGTTCAAAAACTTGAAAGACTGGTAATATAAATCTCACAAAGCCAGCCAAAAACATGTCATATTTCACCACAAAATCAAAAGAAAGAATTGAAAATTGTTTTTGCACACAGACAATTATAAAGCTTACCTTTCAACACATTGAAGAATGTGTTTAATGTCTTTATGGTCCTAAAATAGGCTGTTGTTTTGTGTGTATGTGTTGCAATATGACACTGATATGTTTTCATGAAACACACTATTAGTTTTATAGTCCTAAAGGAAACAGAAGTCGTCCATGTTGATGCGTTGCTCTGTAATTTGATATTGTAGTGAAACAGAAAAGTGCAGTGCACACTTATCTTTCATCTTATCACTCAGCAGGTTATTAACTCATATTTTGTGCATGCGATTATCTGTGTGTCCAGCTGTGTTTTCTCATTTCAGCCCCGACACAAATATTTCATCACCTTGTAAATGAGACTGAGAGAGAGAGAAAATGCTTTATATAAGACTTTTTTTTCACTATGGCGTTTTATATGCACCTGTAGACAAGATACAGAAATACACTACCAGTCAAAAGTTTTTGAACAGTGAGATTTTTTATGTTTTTTTTTTTTTAAAGTCTCTTCTGCTCACCAAGCCTGCATTTATTTGATCCAAAGTACAGCAAAAACTTGAAATATTTTTACTATTTAAAATAACTGCTTTCTATTTGAATATATTTAAAAATGTAATTTATTCCTCTGACTTCAAAGCTGAATTTTCAGCATCATTACTCAAGTCTTCAGTGTCACATGATCCTCCAGAAATCATTCTAATATGCTGCTTGGCTGCTCAATAATTATTTTTATTATTATTATCAGTATTTAGAACAGTACATCTTTTTTTCTTCAGACATTATAGCAATACATTTAGCAAGGATGCTTTAAATTGATCAAATTGATTTTCTAAAGATTTCTATTTCAGATAAATGCTGTTTTTTGAACTTTCTATTCATAAAAGAAACCTGAAAAAAAATATTTTTCAACATAATGAATAATAAATGTTTTTGAGCAGCAAATCAGAATATTAGAATGATTTCTGAAGGATCATGTGACTGGAGTAATGATGCAAAAAATTCAGCTTTGAAATCTGAGGAATAAATTACATTTTAAAATAAAGTCAAATAGAAAACTGTTATTTTAAATAGTAAAAATATTTCGTTTTTGCAGTTCTTTAGATCAAATAAATGCAGACTTAGTGAGCAGAAGAGACTTCTTTAAAAAACATAAAATCTTACTGGTAGTGTATTAAAAAAAATGTTTTAGTTATTTTTATTACATTTATGAAAAAAAAAAACATAAATCCTTAAGTAAAAATCTGAATCTGATAAACCTACAAATCAGAATTAAATGAAAATCAGAATTTAAATGTGAAATGTGAAACAAATTATGCTAAAAACAAATTATTAAAGTTTCATATTTTTTTCTGTAAGAAAATAAACCTTAAACATGAATTAAATAAATAGAATCGTAATGGTTCTAAAATAGGATTAAATGTGAAATCTTAAAAATCTTAAATGAAAATCTAAATGGAAAATCATCAATCATGTCATACATTTATGCTTTTAGAAATGTAAAAGAAACAAAAGTTATACACCTTTAAATATAAATATAATTCTATTAAACTTAAAATATTACATTAAAATCTTAAAATTGAATGATTGATGATCTTAAAATCGAAATGTATTTCACCTGAAATGTGAAACAAATAATAATCTATTTATTTACTTGTAAATTATTTATGCACCATCATATTATTTGTACTGCATTTCATTTTTGATGATTTTAAATAAATAAAATTATATTCAAGTTTTAATTTACTATCAGAAAATAGACCTTAAACATGAGAAAATGTAATCAAATGAAAAATCTAAATGTAAGATACAAGTTTATATCATTTTTATCCTTCACATTTGGTTAGGCGTATTGTAACGGCAGTGTATTTTTATCCGTGAAACATAACTGTGGTGTATTCTGATGAAATCAGGGAATAGTGGTGGATCCACGATCACCCACGCACATCACAGGAGAGCCGGTGCGCTGCGTCACAGGCTGGTTGGTGGGTGCAAGGTGTTTCTAGTGGGTTCTGCTGCCCCCACGTGTTTCAAAGCATCCTCACCGCTGCAGACATGAGTCCAAACACCTAAAATAGGATTACAAAACATTAAAATCACAAATGGCCATTTATTCTGAATTAGAATGTGGAAACTGTCAGTCAGTGAAAGACTGCTGTTTTTTTTTTCTGTGAAAATGTAGCCTATATCCAGTGATGCCAGATATATTCATAAATGTACAGTTCTGCAGTTGCATGCTTTCTATGAGTTTAAAGAGTGATAGAACTCCAGTTCAACCCTGTAAAGCCTGACATATTACATAACAGTCAGAAAAAAATTCAATAGCCAAAAATACATTGCATGGGTCAAAATTATAGATTTTTCTTTTATGCCATAAATCATTAGGATACTAGGTAAAGATCATGTTCTATAAATATAGTCTGACATTTCCTACTGTAAATATATCAAAATATAATTTTTGATTAGTAATATGCATGGCTAAGAACTTCATCTGGACAACTTTTAAGGCGATTTTCTCAATATTTAGATTTTTTTTTTTTTGCACCCTCAGATTCCAGATTTTCAAATGGTTGTATCTCGACCAAATATTGTCCTTCAGATGATGTAGAAATCTCAATTTCAAAATTGACCCTTATGACTGGTTTAGTTGTCCAGGGTCATGTTGTGGGTTTTTTCTCATATTTGCTATACGTCATGCTTTTATGGCTCATATAGTCTGATATAGGGAGAATATGTGGAAAAACTGCCATATATATTCATAAATGTACTGTTTTGCAGTTGCATGCTTTCTATTATCTGGAAGATTGATAGAACTCCAGTTCAACCCTGTAAAGCCTGATATATTAAATAATAGTTTAAGTTGTCCAAATGAAGTTCTTAGCAATGCACATTACTAATCAAAGATTAAGTTCTAATATATTTACTGTAGGAAATGTACAAAATATTTTAATGGAACATGATTTTTACTTAATATCCTAATGATTTTTGGCATAAAAGAAATATTGATAATTTTGACCCATACAATGCAATTTTGGCCATTGCTACAAATATACCTGTGCTACTTAAGACTGGTTTTGTGGTGCAGGGTCACATATGCTTTTATGGCTCATATAGTATGATATATATGCAATCCTTTGTATAATTAGACATTTGTTTCAACACCTTAAAGCCATGTGACAACTAGCCTTGGTCTCTTACATAGATATTAGTTTAATATGTACACTTGTTATAATGTATTCCTATGGGTCATATATGTGACCCTGGACCACAAAACTAGTCTTAAGTAGCACAGGTATATCTGTAGGAATATCCAAAAATACATTATATGGCTCAAAATCGATTTTTCTTTTATGCCAAAAATCATTAGGATATTAAGTAAAGGTCATGTTCCATAAAGTTATTCTGTAAATTTCCTATTGTAAATATATCAAAATTTTTGATTAGTAATATGCATTGCTAAAAACTTAATTTTGACAACTATAAAGGTGATTTTCTCAATATTTATGTGTTTTTCTTCAAATAGTTGTATCTCGGGCAAATATTGTTCTATCATAACGAACCATACATCAATGGAAAGCATATTTATTCAGATTTCAGATAATGTATAAATTATGACTGGTTTTGTGGTCCAGGGTCACATATTAGTTTAGTATACACTTGTTTTGCTATATTACTTGATATTCCTAAGGCGCAAATGTTTAAAAATGCCCTCACATATATTGTAAAACCTGTTTAAACCGACTTTAGAACATTTCCAAGGTCCTCTGTGGAAAAAAAAAAAGTTACTAAATTGGCAATCTAGTGTCTTAATTAACATCTAATAAGGTTTCTGTGAGGTTTACGCCTATAGAATATAATTAGATTAATTTAAAATCGCTGTAAGGCAGTGAGATGTTCTCAGAAGCGTGTTTTTCCTTTCAACAAGCCCCTGCACGTGACGTCAGCGAGTCCCCCGTGACGTCACCGCCCACGATTACGCACCAGTGTGTCGCTCGGCGTCTTCCCTCGCGCCCCACGCAAATAACGGAATGAATAACGGTCATTAGCTCATCACGATGCTCGCCGGAAGGATTATCGGTTACTGTGGCTCGGCCCGCGTGTGTTACCGTGCGAAGCTCCGTGAGGATGTGTCTGATGTGCCGCTGTAGCGTCTGGAAGTCTTTTGTCTGCGGCGCGCAGAGACTCAACCGGAGCGCGTAAAAACGATGGTAATGATGATGATGATGAAAGTGATGGTGAAGGCGTCTCTGTGAACGGTCGGATCGCGGGATTGTGGCGGGATTTTGCGATGAGGATTGCGCGGCTGCTCCGGCAGAAAGGAGCGCACATGCTGCGGTGTCTGTGTGCGCAGAGAACCGAACCGAACAGCACCGACACCGGTGAGACACTGCAGCCGAACAACACACACACACACACACACACACACACACACACACACACACACACACACACACACACACACACACACACACACACAC
This sequence comes from Garra rufa, assembly GCF_049309525.1. Classification (NCBI taxonomy): domain Eukaryota; kingdom Metazoa; phylum Chordata; class Actinopteri; order Cypriniformes; family Cyprinidae; genus Garra; species Garra rufa. The sequence continues at coordinate 3,965,602 of NC_133374.1, forward strand.
ACACACACACACACACTGAACGGGGACAAACAAAACTTAGTCATTTTACTATAATTACGCTAATTTATTATATTTAGAAGGTTTATTTGAGCTTTAAGGACATAATTGAAGGGTTTTGTAAGATTTAGCCAACTTCTGGCGATAATTTTGTAAGTATGAACGCTCACAGTCATACACTCACTAAATGAGAACATAAACTTGGAAACTTTATTTTTTTTCTGTATCAAGCTTATAATGAAAAAAAAAAAAAAAAAAAAAAAAAAAAAAAAAAAAAAAATATATATATATATATATATATATATATATATACATACATACATACACATACTTTTTTAGGATTTATAATTATTATAATCATTTTACCGTTGAGGACATCCTTCATGCAAGGTTTTGTCTCAAATTGCTTTTTTTTTTTAAACAAAAATACTTGTGAATGTATTATTATAATAAAATAAACCAAAATACTAAACAATTAGATAAAAATATAAATTCAAATTATTATTTTACCTTTGGGTAAAAGGTTTTGTCAGATTTAGCCAACTTTTGGCAATAATTTTGTAAGTATGAACACACTCACAGTCATACACTCACTAAATGAGAACATAAACTTGAAAACTTAATTTTTTTTCTGTGTCAAGCTTATAATGAAAAAAAAAAAAAAATATATATATACATACTTTTTTAGGATTTAGAATTATTATAATCATTTTACCGTTGAGGACATCCTTAATAAAATAAACCAAAATACTAAACAATTAGACAAAAATATAAATTCTATTTATTATTACTTTACCTTTGAGGTCATAATTTAACAAAGATTTTGTCAGATTTTGCCAACTTTTGGGGATAATTTTGTATTTTGTAAATATGAACACACAGTCATATACTCACACTAAATGAGAACATAAACTTGAAAACTTTAATTTTTTTTCTGTATCAAGCTAATAATGAAAAAAAAATAGATTAATAATATTTAGGACTTATAATTATTATAATCATTTTACAGTTGAGGACATCCTTTATGCAAGGATTTGTCTCTTATTGTTTTTTTAAACAAATACTTGTGAATGTATTATTATAATAAAATAAACCAAAATACTAAACAATTAGATAAAAATATAAATTCAAATTATTATTTTACCTTTGGGTAAAAGGTTTTGTCAGATTTAGCCAACTTTTGGCAATAATTTTGTAAGTATGAACACACTCACAGTCATACACTCACTAAATAGAAACATAAACTTGAAAACTTTTAATTTTTAAAAATTACTTTAAATTTTTTTCTGTATAAAGCTTATCATGAGATATATATATATATATATATATATATATATATATATATATATATATATATATATATACACAGTGGGTACAGAAAGTATTCAGACCCCTTTAAATGTTTCACTCTTTGTTATATTGCAGCTATTTGCTGAGACCATTTAAGTTCGTTTTTTTTCCTCATTAATGTACACACAGCACCCCATATTGACAGAAAAACACAGAATTGTTGACATTTTTGCAGATTTATTAAAAAAGAAAAACTGAAATATCACATGATCCTAAGTATTCAGACCCTTTGCTGTGACACTCATATATTTAACTCAGGTGCTGTCATTTCTTCTAATCATCCTTGAGGTGGTTCTACACCTTCATTTGAGTCCAGCTGTGTTTGATTATACTGATTGGACTTGATTAGGAAAGCCACACACGAACTTAAATGATTTCAGCAAATGGCTGCAATATAACAAAGAGTGAAACATTTAAGGGGGTCTGAATACTTTCTGTACCTACTGTATATATATAATAATTAGAATTTATAATTATTATAATGTATAAATAAAATTTTACCTTTCAGGACATCCTTGTTGCAAGGTTTTGTCTACGTGGGAACACAATTTTTTTAACAAAAAATACTTGAATGTATTATTATTATTATTATTACTATTATTATTATAACTAATCATTCATAATACATTAATCCAAAATACTAAACAATTAAACTAAATTATAAATTATTATTATTTTACCTTTGAGGACATAATTTAACAAAAATTTTGTCAGATTTAGCTAACTTCTGGAGATAATTTTGTAAATATGAACACACTCACAGTCATACACTCACACGAAATGGGAACATAAACTTAAAAACTTTTTATTTTTTTTCTGTATCAACTATCAAACTAATCAATCATTACAAAATAAACTAACAATCTCATCAACTATAAATAAAGTATAATTTTAAATTGTTATTATTACTATTTTACCTTTGAGGACATCCTTTAAGGAAGGTTTTATCTAAATGAGAAGAAAAAAATATTTTTTCAATATCAAGCTAATCAAAAATAAAATACTTGTATGAATTATTATTATTATTACTATTATTGTAATATATTGTAGTATTATTATTATTATTATTATTATTATTATTATTAATGTAATTTATATGATCTGTATATAAAATACAGTAATTCATTGTTAGTTTATGTTAGTTCACAGTGCATTAACTAATGTTAACAAACACAACTTGTGATTTTAATAATGCATTAGTAAATGCTCTAGAAATATTGTTCATTCTTAGGTTAACTAATGTAGTTAACTAATGTAAACTAATGAACCTTAGTGTAAAGTGTTAACAACTTATATTTTCTTTGCTAAACAAGAATAAAAAATATTTATTGAAACATACCAGTCTTTAGATGAGCAGGAAGGTTTTTTTTTTTTTGTAGAGAAATGCCCTTATTATGTCATACAGATGCTCTTTTTAGGTCTGGAGATCCTTAAATGTTAGATGGTTCTTTATGACTTACTGGATTACTATATGTTGCTGTTGGAGCATTTTGTGTTAAAAAAACACTCTTCAATACAAAGATTTACATGGTGTTTGGATTTGTCCCCAAAGTAGGACACATTTAATGCAAAAGTACATCAAAATCTTAGGGTTCTTAGTTATGATTAGCTTTTGGAAGCAAAACTTTCCTACAGTTTCCCAATAAATTAGTCCTGTCTCATGAATTTGAGTTTGAACATAAGCAGCTTTCTTAGACATAAGAAAGGTCTCAGTCAGGTCTCATCAGATCATGTCACAGTGAGCCGCTCTGATTCCGATATTTGACATCAGTGCTGAAGTGCATGTGAAGCTCACAAGAACAAATGTGCCTAAATTTACGTTTCAGCACCACGGACAGCAGGGGAGACTCTTCTCTCCTTTTCTACTTTGTGACAGAAACCTGTTTAATGGCACATGCAGCATGTATAGAGTCTGTGTGTAAAATTTAATTAAAAAAAATTGCGATTTTAAACTTAACAAAATTTGTTATTTGAGACAATTAGGACAAATTCAAAGTGTTTGCACTTAATTCGAAAGATTTTAAATATTGAGAGATTTAGAGGAATGAAATTCACCGTATTTTTTTCTAAATGCATGTTATAGATCTTATTGTGAATGATTCATCCTTGTCTTTAACCCTTATGTGTTGTTAGGGACGTTTTCGTCCACTGAGGGGTGCTGTTGAGTCTTAATTTGGCCACAACTTTTTCTCTGTTAAAGCAAATGGAATGATTTTTGGTGATGATCTTATTTTGATACATATTTTGGGAAAATGCTTTGAAATTTTTCAAAAACTCAACAGTACACTGTGGGCAAATTTACTAATTTTTTTTGCATAAATCTATTAATCAACCTCAGTCCTGCTCAAAAATAATAAATGTTTAAAAAAAAATCAGGTTTTTAACTCTTTAATTGCCAAATTCCTAAATGATGTCACTGATTTGGGAAAAAAAACCCACAAGATTATAAATTTTAAATATAAAAGGTAATTGTGGCCTGGATTTTTTTTTACCTTTTTAACAGTCTTGGACATGTGAAAGATTAGTAAGAAGATTGGCTTTCATGCATTGTTAGTTTTGGCGCAGCATCAGATTTTCTTTTTTTCTCCCTCATTTATTGTTTGTGGCTGTTTTTGCCCCATTGACTTCCATTATAACCACATTTTTTGATTGCAAAGCCATGACACCATATAATGCTGAATTCTTGATTGTTTGTGGTTTTCCCTGTTGGGAAGGGGTCAAATTTGTAAATTGTGCTGTTGATTATCAGTTGGCCCCATTAACACTTTAGATAGGCCTTTGCAAAAAAAAGCTTAGTTTTACATAGAGTTCTATGGAGTTTAACGGCATATTATAGTGTGCGTGTGTGTATGTGTGTCTAAGTGTGTTTGAGTGTGTGAAAGTGTGTGAAAGTGAGTGAAAGTGTGTGAAAGTGTGAGAGAGACCTTTGTGCACCTTGATACCCCTGAGAAAATCAAAATAAGCACCTCAGCTCTCAGAACAACATGGAGTAAACAAAAATAAAGAAAGTATATTTATGTATTTGTTTACCATATAGTTCTGAGAGCTGAAGTGCTTTTTTTTGATTTTCTGAGATGTATCAAGGTGCACAGAGGTCTCTCTCACACTCACAGACACTCACACACACTCTCATACACTTTCACACACTTTCACACACTCACACACGCTCACAAACACATACACACACGCACACTATGATATGCCGTTAAACTCCATAGAACTCTATGTAAAACTAAGCTTTTTTTTTTGCAAAGGCCTATCTAAAGGGTTAATGGGGCCAACTTATAATCAACAGCACAATTTACAAATTTGACCCCTTCCCAACAGGGAAAACCACAAACAATCAAGAATTCAGCATTATATGGTGTCATGGCTTTGCAATCAAAAAATGTGGTTATAATGGAAGTCAATGGGGCAAAAACAGCCACAAACAATAAATGAGGGAGAAAAAAAGAAAATCTGATGCTGCGCCAAAACTAACAATGCATGAAAGCCAATCTTCTTACTAATCTTTCACATGTCCAAGACTGTTAAAAAGGTAAAAAAGAAACCAGGCCACAATTACCTTTTATATTGAAAATTAGTAATTTTGTGTTTTTTTTTTTCCAAAATCAGTGACATCATTTAGGAATTTGGCAATTAAAGAGTTAAAATCCTGAATTTTTTTTAAACATTTAGTATTTTTGAGCAGGACTGAGGTTGATTAATAGATTTATGCAAAAAAATTTGAAAAAAATATTTATCTGATAAATTTTTACAGCAGTTTAAAGTAGTGGCTGTTTTCAGCCACGAAACATAACGAAAGGTTGTAAATTGAAACAATGCACAAGGGTTAAAATTCTTTTAACCTCATAATTAAATCTTCTAGTAAAAGAACAGCAACTTGTGCAAAATCAAATCAACATGGCAGTTTCTCTTTTTTTGAAAATTTGTTATATTTGATTTGATTTATCACAAAACTCGCTACTTCTGTTTCAAAAAAATTGTTGTATAAACAATTTTCACTCAGATTGCTAATATTTTACAAATAGTTATAAAGAAACTGCAAGTACATATTGAATTGCATGTGACTTTTTAAAGTAGAACTGTAAAGCTGAAATAGGTTACCTTGTAAAACGTACTCTAACAATCTGTATTATTTACATCTTTTAAATATCCTTTTTACAGTCTATTGCATTTGCATAATTTTTATCTAGTTCTGAATGTTTTGTCTGAGGTGGAGATGCATCTATGAGGTAAATATTCTGATTGAAAATAACTGATACATTCACAGGCATTTTTGTTCCTTCATGTACAAAATTCTGGTTGCTGAAACTAGTTCATTGAAATTATATTTTGATCAGAATTGTTGTTGGACTGTATTGTTTCACAGCTGCATTGTGGAATCTCGTCAGTGGCTCTGAGCCAGATCCCAGATTCCATCAATGCATTTGGAAATGGCCCCAGCTTTTAATCAATAACTTATCTATTTAAACAAACACACACACACTCACACACACACAAGATTCGATTACTGCTGCCATTACAGACAGAGCTGCTGCTTTACAGATCCACTCAACTCACATCATAACAGGTAATTATTCATGCCAGTACTATAGCAAACTATGACTTTCTTCTGTGGAACACAAAAGGCAATGTTTAGTGGAATAGATGTGTTTGTAAGGCAGGGTTGTTTTTGTTAACTAAAACTGCAATAAATAAAAAAATATGTTGCTTAAAGTAAAATAAATGTTAACTTACATAAAATACAAGAAGCTTAACTTATATAATTTGAGCTAATTGTCAAGGCAACATTTGCCATTTCCATTTAGTTTAAGTTCTAAAATAACTAAAACTGAATAAACTTAAGGCAATGCCCAAGTCAAATTTGAGATTTTGGGCCATCCATAACATTAGAGTTTCAGAGTAATAGAAAGAAAACCCCTAAAATACACTTTTGTGTGTTTATTTAACTGCACTTTGTTTCAGGTTTTTAATTATTATACAGATTTTAAAAGGCAGTTTTCTTAAAAATGTGTTTGTTTCTCCACTTCAGTAGCACGTACATACACCAAACTTAGACGTTTTATTCCTGTCTATATTCTAAAGATTTTCACAGACGGGTTTGTTCATATGTATTTGCATGGTTTTGTTATTGCACTTTATCTAGTTGCGTTTCAATTTTACCATTTACGCCATTTGGCCAAATAAGTTTGTTTCTCCACTCCAGCCGCACTATCATACATCAAACTTAGCAGTTTTATTCCTGTCTATATTCTGAAGATTTTTACTGAAGGGTTTGTTCATATGTATTTGCATTGTTTTGTTATTGCACTTTATCTAGTTGCGTTTGTAGATTTCAATTAAGGCATTTTGCCAAAATTAGTTTGTTTTTTTCACTTCAGCAGCACTTACATACACCACACTTAGCAGTTTTATTCCTATCTATATTCTGAAGATTTTTAAAGAAGGGTTTATTCTTATGTATTTGCATGTTTTTTTTATTGCACTTTATCTAGTTGAATCTGTAGATTTTATTTCACAATACATAAAGGCATTTTGCCAAGACAAGTTTATTTCTCCACTTCAGCAGCATTTACATACACCAAATTTAGAAGTTTTATTCCTATCTATGTTCTGAACATTTTTAAAGAAGGGTTTATTTTTATGTATTTGCATGGTTTTGTTATTGAACTTTATGTAGTTGCATTTGTAGATTTCAATTACAGCATTTTGCCAAAATCTGTTTGTTTCTCCACTTCAGCAGCACTTTCATACACCAAACTTAGAAGTTTTATTCCCATCTATATTCTGAAGATTTTTACAGAAGGGTTTGTTTATATGTATTTGTATGGTTTTGATATTGCACTTTATCTAGTTGCGTTTCTAGATTTCAATTACACCGTTTTGTCAAAATAAGTTTGTTTCACTATTTCAGCAGCACTTACATACACAAAACTTAGAAGTTTTGTTCCTGTCTATATTCTGAAGATTTTTACAGAAGGCTTTGTTTATATGTATTTGCATGGTTTTATTATTTCACTTTATCTAGTTGCGTTTGTAGATTTCAATAACGGCATTTTGCCAAGATAAGTTTGTTTCTCCACTTCAGCAGTTTTATTCCTGTCTGTATTCTGAAGATTTTTACAGAAGGGTTTGTATTTGCATGGTTTTATTATCACACTTTATCTAGTTGAATCTGTAGATTTATTTCACAAGACATAAAGGCATTTTGCCAAAATGAGTTTGTTTCTCCACTTTAGCTCTACATGCATACACCAAACTTAGCAGTATTAATCCTATTTTTTGTTTTAATCGATATTTTGAAGATTTTTACTGTGGGGTTTGTTTATTTGTATTTGCATGGTTTTATTAGTTGAATCCGTAGATTTTATTTCACAAGACATAAATGCATTTGGCCAAAATAAGTTTGCTTCTCCACTTCAGCAGCACTTACATACACCAATCTTAGCAGTTTTAATCGTATTTTTTGTTTTAATCTATATTTTGAAGATTTTTACTGTGGGGTTTGTTTATATGTATTTGCATGGTTTTGTTTTTTCATTTTATGTAGTCGCGTTTGTAGATTTATTTTCACAATACATAAATAAAATTAGCCAAAATAAGTTTGTTTCCCCACTTCAGCAGCACTTAGATACAATAAACTTAGCAGTTTTATTCCTTTCTATTTTCTGAAGGATTTTACAGAAGGGTTTGTTTATAAATTATTTGCCTGATTTTATACAGCATTTTTCCTTAGTTTTATTCCTTAACAATAGTGAAATGTAGACAGTATTTTCAGATTAAAAAAAAAAATCTATAATAAAAAGAAAAATCTAAAGTCCCCTCTGTTTAAACTTTCTTAACAAAATGATTCAAGAATTTTATACCTGGCTTTATCCATTGGTCATGGTTATGTTCTGGAAATGTATACAGATTCATGTAATGAGTCATTTGGATAAGTATTGTAAAATCTATTAGTTAATGTTTTTTACCTTGTTCAACCAGAGTGTCTTGTCTTAACATAATTAATAAAAAATAATAAATAATATAGACAAATGAAAAGAAACAAAAAACTAAATTTTTACGCAAAATTAATCTGATTCAATATATTAACTATAACAGTACATCGGTAAATCTAAAATAACACTGTTGTGAGATTGTTGGTATATTTACTGTTGTAAAAGCATAAAATGCTTCTCCTATGTTGACAGGAACCACAGAGGAGGTTTCTATGTGTCATAAATAAACCAGAGTGACACTCATGCATGCCAAAGATCACAAATCACACACAGTGTCATTTGAAAGAGTCCTGAGATATTTGATTGTGAATGAATTGCATCACTGAGACAAAATCCATGTCTCTGTTGCCATGGAAACCCTGTGCCTGTTGTGTCAGTTTTGCAACAGTGTTCCGCATTTTTTAGTGTACTTGTTTAGGCGTAGACTTGAGAAACATCATCAGTAATGTTCTGGCAGAAATAATTCATGAATCGGGTTATTTATAGCAGCCTGACCTTGATTTTTCTTGCAGTCGTAGTTTAAATGCTTTTAATGCGATGAACGCTGTAATAGTTCTGTCATGTCACACGTCATATCAGTGCATACGCCGCAGCAGACTCTTTTAAACAAATCTGCACCCAATCACTTTTCTCATATTGATGTGTTGCCATAGCTACAGCACTTCCCAACACTTTGCATCACCATGGCAACTATTCTCTCCTCAAAGTTGTTGTGTCACTGCAGGGGTGCCATTGCGTGGCGTTGACGTCAGCCGTGCATTGTGATACTTGCATATGCAGTGCAGTGCATCTGTTCTTATTCCATCACTGCATGTTGCATTTAATCTGCAGGATTCTCAAATGTTCACAGAGAAGTGCATTGAATGCATAACTAGTTAAGTTGAGTTCAGGACAGAGTGTTTGAGCTGTATTTGCGCTTGTTCAGATTGTTATTTTTTCTTTATGGCTGTTGGTAAGGTTTGTTTAACATTTGCATATGAAAAGTTCACTGTGGAGTGGCTGTAATGCATGTTTTTACTCTTATTCTGTAAAATACTGTCTATTAGCTGTGTATGTATGCAGGGTTTGTACAAGGTGCTTAAGGTGATTGAATTTGACTTTTTGAAATTTAAGGCCTGGAAATCCCTTATATATGTGACCCTGGACCACAAAACCAGTCATAAGGTTAAATTTGACAAAACTGAGATTTATACATCATATGAAAGCTCAATAAATAAGCTTTCTATTGATGTATGGTTTGTTAGGATAGGACAATATTTGACTGAGATACATCTATTTGAAATCAGAAATCTGAGGATGCAAAAAAATCAAAAAGACTGAGAAAATCACCTTTAAAGTTGTCCAAATTAGGTTCTTAACAATGCATATTACTAATCAAAAATTACATTTTGATATGTTTACAGTAGGAATTTTACAAAAAATCTTCATGGAACATGAACTTTACTTAATTTCTTAATGATTTTTGGCATAAAAGAAAAATCAAAAATTTTGACCCATGCAATGTATTTTTGGCTATTGCTACAAATATACCCCAGCGACTTAAGACTGGTTTTGTGGTCCAGGGTCACATATAATCCCTATTATAAGACAATGTATCTATGAAATATGATTTTTTTTTTAAATATATCTTTTATATCTTTTTATGCAAAATTCATCAAAAGAAACATACTTTTTTGCTTTTACTTTTAATGTCAGAAAACCAACGAGCTAAGCCAGGAGTAGTACTAACAATGTCGCGTAAACATGGCTGGAGACGCGAAAAGAGAAATAGATTAACTGAATCAATTGAATGAGTCATTAACACTGGAACCGCTCCAATTGATTCAAACTCGTGACTTTGATCTTTCATTTCAAGCGATTCACTAGCAAAAACAGATTAATTTAAAAGAGCTATTCTTTTTTTGAATTTCGACATCGATTCTAATGATTTTAAAAAGCACATAGTAATGGGTGAAACTGAGCTTTGCGAAACGCGATGATTGGCTTAGATTGAGTAAATTTCCATTGTTTGCCAATCAGAGGCAGAGTAGTGCGGGTGTTCACACACATGCACACACACGATCAGTCTCACACACCAACATCCAGGAGTCACAACGATGGCAAGTCCAACAAGTTCAAAGGTAGCTTTCGCAAACTGGAAGTATAAGCACTACTTTTCCCTCGCTGAGGTGAAAGGCAAAAATATTTATGTAACGTGCAACTTATGCCCAGGAAAAAAAGAGTCTCTCTGCGTCGGTCTGTGCAATAAATATTTAAAGTTCTAAACCACCTATTGTGCTTTATTGTTCCACTATAGTAATGATAATATTTATAATAATATGTTGAATTTGATAGTTGTCTCTGACGTTGTCCCATAACAACATTAAAATAGTGTAGATTAGTGTACAATGTTTTATATTTATTTTATAGTTATATTAAATTAGATTTTTTTTTAAGTAACGCAATAGTTACTTTGCCTGGTAATTAGTTACTTTTATAATGATGTAACTCAGTTACTAACTCAGTTACTATTTGTGAGAAGTAACTAGGAACTATAACTAATTACTTTTTTAAAGGTAAGTGCCCAACACTGTGAATGATACAGTTGATGGGAAAGCCTCGGTGCTTCGAAAAGCTTAATTTTCCCATCACTACTAAAAAGTGCAAATAAAATGTGTGTCGTTTCTTCTTTTTCTCCCAAAGATGAACCCCGGCTGGCTGGCCATCGGTCCCTATCTGTGTCAGACTTAACTTTGTTTGTAGATAATTCCGCGAGTGTGGCTTGAGAAAGTGACGTCGCCTGCGGTTTAGGCTAGAAGGGATACAGCTCTGGCTACTGGGCATGCGCACATCAATCTAACGTTGTAACACTTCGTTCATCTTGTTTTCATCAACGAAAATAAAGAGACATTTTAGCATAGATTTTATTTTGTAAACCACATTTAGTCTCGTTTTTATTCGTCAACGATATTGCATTATACATTTAAAGGTGCCATAGAATGGAAAACTGAATTTACCTTGGCATAGTTAAATAATAACAGTTCAGTACATGGACATGACATACCATGAGTCTCAAACACCATCGTTTCCTCCTTCTTATATAAATCTAGTGTTTGCAAAAGACCACCGAAAAATAGGTCAGTTCCAACATAACACCGACTGTTACGAAACTTTCCCGAGATCGTTAATAGTTACGCCTCCAACATTTGCATCGCCCAATCATCAGTAACGTCAGCACATCAGTTAAACAAGGAGAGTCACTGAAGGGACACGGTTAGCTTAATGCTAGCGTTAGCCTGTTACATTGCAATACATAGGATTTCACTTACCACATAAACAGAGAGATGACTGCGCTGATGATGGCGAATGATTTACAGATCTTGGGAATCACTGAGGAGCAGCTCAACTTGTGTGGTAAGTACTTGTGTCTCTGCATTGTAACTTTACACAGAGAACATGCATCACAGTAATGAGACTAAAATGTCCGCGATTCAAAACGGCAGATTCAACAAACCACTTATTAAAAGCGGCGAGAGCTCCTAATTATATATATATTTTTATCCATGTGTGAGCTATTGAGACCATAGATATATATATCTATGATTGAGATGAGCAGCTCTGTGAAACAGCCAATCAGAGCAGAGCTCATTAATATTCATGAAGCTTCCAAATAAGGCAAAAACAGACTGTTTCATTCTAGGGACAAATCCTAGGGTTGTAAATGGACCTGTAAAACCATTTCTGGAGATTTTTTGCCCTTTCCTATGCCATATACCTTCTATGTAGATATCAGAGAACAATTTAAAATATTCTCTCAATGCATTCTATGGCACCTTTAATTATAGTCATCATCACATGACCAGCATTTTTGTTTCGTCTCGTCCAAGCGGCAACCTCCCGCTCTCTCTGTTGAAACCAACACGGAAGTGGCTTAAACTGCAATTCATCGACTGGCCGCTAGAGACTGGCTGCAAAAGGGTGTCAGTCCCATAGACGCCCCATATTAAGTTGTCAATATCAAGTTGTTGCCCAACTTTACAGCAGAAAAAAAAATGTTTACAGCCTGGTTCAAAAAGTGGTTTTGGACTATATAGCTAATTTCGCCCTTCATGTCAACTGTGAGGGGGGTGAATTTTTTTTATAACACATCCGTTTAAGTTATATTAAGCCATAAAGTTCTCCATAATTAAGGGCGTGGCCACTTGAGTGACAGGGGGATTGCCGCTGCTGTCACCACTGTTGCATTAGGTGGGCGTGGTTTCAGCATCCAGCTCCATCCACGTCCCGCCTCTTTGCCCATTTTCGATTGTCCGGGAGTGACGGCGAATCCCGCCCACTATAGGCTTCAAAATCGCTCAAAAGCGCTCTTCAGAAACCTATGGGTGATGCCACGGACACTACGTCCATATTTTTTACAGTCTATGGTCTCGTCTCGTTTTCGTCACGTGATAAAGGTTCGTTGACGACGATATTTAGTTATAATTTTCGTTGATGAAAGCAACACTAATCGGGCCTTCAATTCGCCTATTGCTAATCATTTGATTTAGATCAGAACTTTGCACATTGCGAAAAATTTGATTCAGATTGGGACTTCGGAGTCCTAACCTGAAATGATGGTTCGCAAATCATTATTTAAATTGGGGCTTTGGAGCGGTTTTGCAACTCTTTTGCTTCAGATCTGAACTTTCGAACACAGGTTGCAATTGTGAATCATTTGATTCAGAACGGGACTTCAAATGGGTTTGTGAATCATTTCGCGATCCGTGCTCCGAATCCTAATCGGAAATTCTATTTCGCAAAACATTATTCAGATTGGGGCTTCAGAATCGCAAATCATTTGATTTAGATCGGAACTTCGGAGCGGGTTCACGATTCTTTTGCTTTAGATTGAAACTTCGGAACACAGGTTGTGAATGTGAATCATTTGATTTAGATCGGAACTTCGGAGCTGGTTCGGGAATCTTTAGCTTCAGATCAGGACATCAGAACACAGGTTGCAAATTATTTGATTCAGATCGTGACTTCGGAGTGCGTATTGTGAATCATTTGTATCAGAACAGAATTTCAGAGCGGTTTCCCAAATCTTTTTTTTCAGATATTTCCCTAAACAGTAGAAAACATCAAACAGTTAAGTTATTACAGTTCTAACCATAAGACAAAGAAAAAATAACACAAATACACAAATACAAATGCCTTTCTTTATTAATAAGTCATGTAATGCCATGGTTTAAATACATACACGGCTAGTTTTTTGTTGTTGTTGTAATTTAAAAGTAATTTTTGCAAGATTAACAAATTCTCATCTTTGTCATTCAAGTTAGATTTGTTTATAACTCTGCATTATCTACAAACTATTTTCAATGCATCACATAAATCCAAGGGTTTAAAGTTATTGGTTGTTTTATAGAAAGGTATAAAACACATGCATATAAATACATTATCTTTCAGAAAGTTTGAATGTTTCATTTGATCTTTTTCTTACCAGAGCTGCATTCATTTGATCACAAATACAATAAAAACTGTGAAAAATTATTACACTTTAAAAGAACTGTCTTCCATGTGCATATCTTTTAAAATGTAATTTATTTCTGTGATCAAAACTGTATTTCCAGCATCATTGCTCTTGATCCTTCAGTAATCATTCTAATATGCCGCTCAAAAAACATTTCTGATTATTATTAATGTTGAAAACAGTTGTGCTGCCCAAACATTTTGTGGAAACCATGATATATGTATTTTTTCAGGATTTTTGGATAAAGTGATCTTTATGATCTTTATGATGCTTTTTTAATGCATCTTTGATGAATAATAATATTAATTTCTCTGATTTAAAGAAGTGAAGCGCAGGAGCAGGATGTTTAGTCTGTGTTTGTATTGTGCTGACCTCTAGTGGAGTTCATCCAGACACTCTTTCTCTTTTTAAAATCAAAATAAGCTACAATAATAATAATAATAGAGCATGATGATCTCATAAAGGACTGTATAAATGAATGTTATTCATAATTGTATGTGTGCTACATTATAACATAAGTCAAGAATTCTGTTGTTGCTATGGAGACAACAAGTAACACTTTATTGCTTGTTTTTATTAGAGAACGAATGAATGTTCATGTTTGTTTATAGACATGGAGACATTGTTATATAGTTGTTGGATGGTGCTGGTTTTAAAGCTGCATGTGGATGTGAGTGCAGGCTGAGAGGTTTGAAGACGGTCGAGTTTTCTCATAAATGATGCAGAAGCTCAGCATAAATGATTGCATCACGCAAATACACACATGAAACATTCATAATGCTCTCTGTAGTGTTTATTTGCGGAGCTGCTGCTGTTGTGTTAGTGGATTGTGATGAGGCTGCGCTTCACACTGTTTACCACTAACTGGCAGCATAGAACCACAGACCTGTAGTAGTGAGCTGCCTAACTAGACTGCACTGTTTAGGCATCATGAGGGCAATGTCTGTTTCAATAGTGGTGTAATTGTGTTTAGCAAACTTAATTTTGGCTTGAATGCAATGCAATGGAGTGAGTCATGATTATAGATGTAGAGTATAAGGAAAATATACTTTTCATTACTCCCACTAGTGTATGATTGCAGAATAAAACACATGGATTTATAGAACATTGATGGATTTTGAGGCAAGATAAATCATAAAAGTTGTTTTGTTTAAAAATATTAGAAATGTTTGAGGATATATTAACTAAATTAAAATGTTTTGCGTAATATCTAAGTTAATACTTTTTTCACTCATTTTCTAATGCTATTTTCTATTTATTCTGATAAATAAAATAATTTATTTTTGTTTAATAAATATGCACGTTATTAAAATGGTCATTTTGAAAATGTAAATAAGTAAATATCCTGTATATTTTATTGTATGATATGGCTAAAACAAGTTTTTTCATTATAATTATAGTGTATTTTTCTTTTCTTTTTCTTTTATTGGTAAGGTGGACAAATTAATAATAAAAATGTATTTATTATTAATAATAAAATTACTCATTAATAATTGACCTTTGTCTCACAATATATATATATAAAAAAACATAAATTCAATCATAATATCTAAGTTAAAATACTTTTTCCATTCTTTTTCTAATGCTATTTTATATTTATTCTGTTAAGGTAAGGTGGACATCTAACTTAATAATAAAATTACTAATTAATAATTGAGATAATTTTTATGTAATTTTACAGATTTTCATTTACCACAGAAATCTATAATATTAAAAAACAAAAATTAAATAATAATATCTAAGTTAATACTTTTCCATTCTTTTTCTAATGCTATTTTCTATTTATTTTGATAAATAAAGCAATATATTTTTGTAAAAAATATTTCATATATTTTATTACATGATATGTTTAAAACAATGCTTTTTCATTATAATTAAAGTGTTTTTTCTTTTCTTTTTTATAAGGAGGACAGCCAACTTAATAATAATTACTAATTAATAATTGACCTAATTGACTTTTGTCTCAAAATATATTCAGTCATTTTACTGATTCTCATTTACTACATAAATCTATAATATTTAAAAAAACATAATATCTAAGTTAATACCTTTTCCATTTTTTATTCAGATAAAAGAATAAAACCCAAACAGCCGACTTAATAATTACTAATTAATAATTGACAATTGACCTTAGTCTCAAAATATATTCAGTCATTTTACTGATTCTCATTTACTACATAAATCTATAATATTTAAAAAAACATTAAATATTAAATCATAATATCTAAGTTAATACCTTTTCCATTCTTTATTCAGATAAAAGAATAAAACCCAAACAGCCGACTTAATAATTACTAATTAATAATTGACAATTGACCTTAGTCTCAAAATTTGGTATTTAGTAATTTTACTGATTCTCATTTACTACATAAATCTAAAATACATATTCAGAAAAAAAACATTACATATTAAGTCATAATATCTAAGATAATACTTTTTTCCATAGTTTTTCTAATGCTATTTTCTATTTATTCTGATAAATAAAATAATTGATTTTTGTTTAATAAATATGATCTAAGTAACATCTAATCTATAAGTGAGAGACATATTAATTATAGTAAATCAGTGTTGTGTTCATGCAATTGCTAATTATAAATGCTGAGAAAATGTATAATTGCAAATATATAAAAACTGCAAATACGCCTTTGTCTCAAATTTTAAAAAATGGTTTCTGTATATTTTATAAGATGATATGATGTTTAATACAATGGTGGGCAGCCAACGTAATAATAATTACTAATTAATAATTAACATAATTGACCTTTGTCTCAAAATATAAGTAATTTTACTGTTTCTCGTTTGCTACATAAAACTATAATAAAAACATTAAATGTTGAATCAAATTAGTGCAGAATTATACTCACAAATGCTATATTTATTTGATCAAATAGCAGTAAAAACAGTAATAATGTTAAAAGTTATTGCAATCTAAAATAGCTGTTTTCTATGTTAAAATATATTGCAAAATCGAATTTATTCCTGTTATCAACTCCTTCAGAAATCATTCTAATATGTTGATTTGCATGATTGCATCAATAATCAACCACTTTTCCACATGCACAGTGATTTTTAGCAGTTCTTTGATCAATTTTTATGCAATATAGTGGTTTAGAGGAGAATAAAATCAAATGCACATTTTAATCCCTACTTATAATGAATTCAATATCTGTAAGTGTTTCTACAAATATATTCTGTTAGCAGATTGCATGTTTGCAATGCTTTATTTATATGTATGTGTCCATGTGAAAGGGTCAAGATATTGATTGAAACTTCATAGTTGTTGATGACCTCTGTGTGTGTGGGTGGGTGTTGAGTTTTCTGATCAATTTCCAAACTGCTCCATCAGGGGTCATAATAATGACAGATAGCACCAGCCTGCCATTGGTTTTCTCCTTTGTGGACAAGCCAATCAGAACACAGCTCCCACCAACCCCCCCAGACACTAAATACAGATTATAGAGTTTCAGTTTCCGTCTCTTTTCTTAATTTTCCACATCTGATCTCTGTCTTTGAAACAGACACTGATTTTGGGATCCGTTTTGAGGGCAGGTTACACACACTCGCACAGTGCTGAGACGGGATACTACTCCTGAATCATTAGGGGTCATCGTCAACGCTCACACTCATCTTTCAGACAGGATCTGATGAAGCACGACCCTCCTCTTCCTCCTTATTCTCCCCCTGTTCTTTACAGGTCACCGATTTAGTGCTGACTCAACACAGTAGCACAATTTTATTCACAGGTCATGCTTTTTTATTGCCTTTTTTCCCTATCACATATGTGATCCTGGACCACAAAACCAGTCTTAAATAGCACGGGTATATTTGTAGCAATAGGCCAAAAATCATTAGGATATTAAGTAAAGATCATGTTCCATGAAGACATTTTGTAAATTTCCTACCGTAAACATATCAAAACTTAAATTTGGAATATTAATAAGCATTGCATTGCTAAAAAGTTCACTTGGACAACTTTAAAGGCGATTTTTCTCAAAATTGTATTTTTTATTTGCACCCTCAGATTGTATCTCAGCCAAATATTTTTCTATCCTAACCATACATCAATGAAAAGCTTATTTATTCATCTCAATTTATGATTGATTTTGTAGTCCATGGTTATATATATATATATATATATATATATATATATATATATATATATATATATATATATATATATATATGTGTGTCAGTTCAAAATCCATTCCATGATGTATTTATAAATTTGTGGCTGGAAAATGCATAAAACATCTATGGAGTTATTTTTTGATATAGCACCTAAACAAAATCAATATTTGTGATATCAACTTCAAATTTGGAACATAACTTAGACATATGGCTTTGATCCTAAAGTAATTTTTAATTGTATAATTTAAAAAAATGTTTAGGTTTTAATAAATATATTTTCTAATGTTTTATACATTTTTCTTTTTTTTTCTTTTTTCTTTTTTTAAAATAATTTTACAGTAACCCTCTAAAATCTTTTAAAACTTTTTTACACTTTTTTTTTTAAATGCCTTCACAAAATATTTTTTTAAGTCTTAAGAAGCACGGGTATATTTGTAGGAATAGCCAAAAATACATTGTATGGGTCAAAATTATGCCAATAATCATTAAGATAATAAGTAAAGGTCATGTTCCATGAAGATATTTGATAAATTTCCTACCAGAAATATATCAAAAAACTTAAATTTTGATTAGTAATATGCATTGCTAAAAAACTTTATTTGGACAACTTTAAAGGCGATTTTCTCAATATTTAGATTTTTTGCACACTCAGACTGCAGATTTTCAAATATCTCAGCCAAATATTGTCCTATCCTAACCATACATCAATGGAAAGCTTATTTATTCGGCTTTCAGATTATTTATATATCTCAATTTATGACTGATTTTATGGTCCAGGGTCACACATTTTAGTAGTCATCCAAATTAGATATCATTCACAAGATTAAGCAAGTTCTGTGATGTGTTTATAAAAAATGCATAAAACATATATGGGCTTTGGGTGTCACCCATTGGCTATTTTTTTTGTATAACACCTCAAAAAACTCTTAATTTTTGTGATATCAACTTCAAATTTGAAATATAACTTAGCTAGACATATGGCTTTGATTCTATAACAGATTTTATTTATAATTTTTTATTTTTTATACATTTATTTATTTTTTACACATTTTTCATTTTTTTATTTTAAAAACTTTAACCCTATAAATTCATTTGAAACTTTTTACACTTAATTTTTTTTAAATGCCTTCACAAAATATTTATCTTTTAAAGAACCAACATTAGGTCTGTATTCCAAAGCATTCATGAATTACAGTCATTTATATACAGTTAGGAGGTAATTTTTGCCATCTTCTATACTTAACTTAAAGGGAAACTACTTCTTGAACAGCGCTTTGCTGTAATGGAGTTCTTACCTCATGAACTATTCATCTCAAAATGAGTAGTTATCCATATTTCATACTGTACATTATAATGTTGTAATGTTGAAATTCACTAAAAAAATGGAACATGCTTGACCAAAATTATCAGCAAGGAATATGAAATATTATTTGAACAATTTGAAATAATAATAATAGGCTTTATTTATATAGAACCAATAAGTTGCAGTTCAAAATGCTTTACATAATCAAAAATGACATAAATATCAAGTTCAAAGATACATAAACCTTAATTTTTTTTTTACATTATCAATATTTTAAATGAACATTATAAATGAATCCATTGTGACATTTGTATCATGAATGCATTTTTTGATGCAAACATTCCAACATAAAAAAACACAACTAAACCATTTTGTATCATGTTATACATCAATTATTCAATTATAATATAATATGCTATATTTATATAAACACTATAAAAAATGGTTCATTGCAGTTTAAATGCATATAATTTTAAAGGAACTTAAAATAGATTTTATTATCTGAATGATAATGGAAAAAATATTCCCTTGATTTATTGATTTTTTTTCATGCCTTATTGACTTATGCATTGATTTACTGATATATATATATAGAGAGAGAGAGAGTGAGAGACTTATTAATTGTAGTAAATTGGTGTTGTGTTCATGCAAGATTTTGTGGTGCAGTTCTGAGTTTATATCTTGCAATTTTGAGTTCATATCTTGTATTGTGCATGTTTTTTGTCACAGAATAAAAAATAAAAAAGCTAATTGCAACTTTTTATCTCACACTTCTATTTCTAGATGTATATCTTGCAAAATTTAAAAAATTTAAAAGGTAATTGCTTCTTTTTCCCTCTGAATTCTAAGTTTGCATCTCACAATTCATTTTTTTTGTTCCCGCCACAACATAAAACATACAATTGCGACTTTTTGTCTCACAATTCAATATATATAGCTTAAATAAAATCAGTAAGTGGATCTAAGCATTCATGCATTACTTGTAGGGGACTCAAATCTGTGTGTGAGTGAAATAGTGTGCACAAGTACTACTGGCCTACTCAGCGGAGACTATAGATAGACATTCTCTCTTTCTCTCTTTTCTCCACTCTCTCTCTCTCTCTTTCTCTCAGTGATAAAGTAATCAGTGTTGTGTGATGAAGGTTGAATGATGTATCTGGGTCACAGTGATTGGCCTCTTTACTGGCGACTTCAGAAAGCATTTCTCAGCACCTGACAGCTCTGCGTATTCGATACGATATCGGTACCTGAGTCAGCAGCAGTGACAGCGGCTCCATCACAGACCCGCAGGGCGTCTCAATTCACCTGCCCGCGCAAATTAACACTGTTCATCATAAAAAGCAATCACATGAAGCCGAACCATCCATAAATGTAATTATCCAACTGCATTTGAAATGCCCTAATTAAACGTCGTCCTAACGATACTGACTAACAAATGTTGTTCTCTTAGAATGCTCTGTGTTGTAATAATTTATTTGCAATGTTAGTTTTGTACTTGACATTGCAAGCTTGTGAAATGACCTTTGTGCAATGTTTTTTGAATTTTTAATCAAAGCTGAGCTGTTTCAAAAATGAACACTTTTCAGAATACACCTTCAGACTTCCATTGGTCCGTAGCAATTATGTAATTAGGTGGGTGTGGCTCTGGGGCTCCGCCTTCAAGTGAAAACATGAACACACTGGACAGCTACATTATAGTAGAAATTAAATTTGTAATAGTAATTGAAAGCAGCACTTGTTTAATACTTTAAAGCAATCTAATAATCACATCCACCTTATTTTGCAATGCAGAAATTATATCACAATTGTACATTTTTTCCAATTCTTCATTTGTATTTTTTTTTTAAATATTGTATCATGGACTTCTTATTGTGATATTATTTGTATCGTGAGATTTGATTGTTACATCCCTAGCAGAAATGGGATGTTCACTATATTTAATTTTTTTTTTTTACTCCTAAGCGAAGAACAAAAAATAATTTTGCTTAAATATTTCTGGGTCTTGATATGGAAGCTTGTTTCCACCACAAGATAAACAAAAAAATATATATTGTACAATTTAGATTTTTAAAAAAAAATGGAATTCTAAGAAAATTCTGAGTTTATGTTTTGTTGATAACTAATTGCATGATATTGTTTAACAGGTAGTTTGTGTACTTTACATAGATAGATAGATAGATAAGTCACAGCAAACTTTAAAGTATTATTAGACAGCCGTCAAACGATTAATCACGATTAATCGCATCCAAAATAAAAGTTTATGATTACATACTATATGTGTGTGTATATATTATGTATATATAAACACACACACACACACACATACATGTTTATTAAAGAAAAATATTTTAGATTTATATATAAAATATTTATAAGTCATATTAATTCATTTTAATCTATACATGTATGTGTGTGAATGTATATATACATAATAAATATACACAGTAAACACACATTTAGTATGTAAACAAACTTTTATTTTGGATGCGATTAATCGTTTGACAGCCCTAATTATTAGAGAAGAAAAATATTAATTTTGTTTAACATGTAGTTTATGACAGATACAAATACAAAAGATAGATATACTGCAATAAATATGGAGCTCATATTATGACAAAACTTTTTGAATTTGAATTGTACAAATTTGAATTATTATTCAAGTCAAGTCAAGAGAGTCAAGAGATCTCAAGTATGATACAAAGCTATAGACAACTAACACAACCTTTTATAGCCCGCATACTAATAACAGCCTAGATATGTATGTAGTCTAATTTGTTGGGGAGTCGCTCTCCAAACATCGGGTATTAAAATTGCCTTTGAATACGCGTGCGCGTTTTGCATTCAGTTTCGTTTTACGCAAAGCCGTGTAACTATGTATACACTGCCATCTTGTGGCCACGACATATTATCACGTACCCACGAGTTAATATGATGTTCCCACGAAATAATAACTTGTGGCCACGGCGTATTATCACGTACCCACGAGTTAATATGTTGTGACCACGGCAAAACTAGCCTAAGTGAACCAAGCATGCCCCCTCTCGGTCACAGTAAATGCTTCGTTCGACTTTTCGTAGATCATCTACTCTTCCCTGTGCATAACCTCTGACCTACTTTCTGTACGATCTGAATTTCTGCGCTTTGAATTTTGAACACTGAATTTGATGTTCCGAATTTTTTTCATCTTGAAAACTTGAAGTTGTATTTTTAAAAACTGAATATTTGAAGTCTTACAAATCGGAACAAAAATCTGCTGTTTGAAAATACATGTCTATTTGAAAATCTGCGATTTGAAAATTCAGTTGTGTTCAATTTCAAATGTTCAATATTCAAGTTTTAAAAAATTGAATTCAGAACTATGTTAAATACCATATAATATTCAGTTTTGTGAAATGACACTTGTCAATAATTCAAATTTGTACAATTCAAATTCAAAAAGTTTTGTCATAATATGAGCTCCATAAATAAACACCTTAAAATATCAATAGAGTATATACAATTTCAGATCAAATTTAAATAAATACATAATAAAAACATACACATTAGATATAAAATATTTTCTGAGTTTATGTATCGCAATTCTGTTTTTTTATTGCCTTTTTGACTACTTTTTCCTCAGAATTCCGAGTTTACATCTCACAATTCAGTTTTTTTTACTGTTTTTGTTGAGTCAGACATTTTCAGAATAAAAAATGTAATTGAGATTTTTTGTCTCATTTATATGGAAGCCTGTTTCCGCCATTGAATAAAAAATAAGGTAATTGCAACTTTTTATCTCACATTTCTGACTTTTTTCTCAGACCTGTGAAATGTCACTCTTAACAATGCATATTACTAATCAAAACTCAGAAACTAATCAAAACGCGGAATTGCGAGATAAAGACTTGCTTTTTTACTCGCAATTGCGCGTTTATATCTCCGAATTCTGACTTTATAACTCACAATTCTGACTTTATAATTTGCATTTCTGACTTTATTTCTCAAAATTATGAGTTTATATCTCCTAATTCTGACTTTATATCTCACAATTTTAAGAAAAAAGGTCAAATTGTGAGTTTGTATCATGCAGTTCTGAGAAAAAAAGTCAGAATTGTGAGAAGTTGCAATAACCTTTTTTTTAATTTATTTTTTTCAGTGGTGGAAACGGGCTTCCATACATTTCTGACTTTTTCTAGAAATTTTAAGTTTACATCTCGCAATTCTGACTTTATATCTCACAATTCTAAGAAAAAAGGTCAGAATTGTGATAAGTCGCCATAACTTTTTATTTTATTTTAATTTTTTTATTCAGTGGCAGAAACGGGCTTCCATACATTTCTTTTTCCAGAAACTTGAAACTATCTTGCAATAATAACTTTTTTCTCAGAATTCTGAGTTTACATCTCACAGTTCTGTTTTTTTCCCCCACTATGGAATTAAAAAAAAAGATAAGTGTGAGTTTTTGTCTTGCATTTTTAAATTTGTAATCTCTATTCTAGAAAGAAGTAAATTCTGAGAAAAGTCAGAATTCAAGATACAAAATTAGAATTGGAAAAAAACAACAATCTCACACTCTGAAATGTGAGAGAAAAAGTCAGAATTACCAATTTAACATTTTATCCCGTGGGAGAAACAAGCTTCCATACCTCAAGGAAGAGGAGATGCACCACTTACAAACCCATTTTTGTCCAGCAAGTTTTTGTGTTTCTGGTTGTGCTCCCGCTGCGACTATGTCATTTTTTCGGGAAGCTGTTGCTTTGACCTCCCCCCTCTGTTCCCAGTCGAGTCGCTCTCCTTCTATCAGACCACACACGCATTACTCCCCCTCCCTGTCTCTCTTTCCCTCAGCATCATTCTGAGCTTCATCTCCTCGGCTGGAATCACACAAGATGCATCTGTAGGCTGAAAATCAGTCTATTGGATTTTCTAAGGCTTTTCCCTGCACCGGATCTCAGATAGACGCTGGAAACGCACTGTGGATGGAACGGAGATGGGATGAGGGCTGTTAAAATCAACATGTTGGGGAGGACGAACCGGACCGTACTGAGGAGAAGTTAAGAAGCGGACGTCGGTCGCTTCATCCGTCTTTTCAGCAGCGGGTTTTGAAGCTCTTCATGTCATGAATAACTGACGCTCCCGTTAGGACTCTCGTTTTCGGACGGTTTCTGTGTTGTTATGTGGTCTAATTGTGCGGTTATGTAACTCTAAGTGCTTTCCGTGGTAGGAAATACCGAGTCTATCGGTATCGCTCATGCTCCGGTGCATGCCTGCACGAGAGACGCGCGCGCGCTCGCTCCCTCGCGCCGGTGCTCCGCATCGTGAATCTGCACCGAATCTGCACGACCGTCCCCGAACCGACCGGACCCGCGTCCCTCCCTCTCCTGTGAGATGGCCGCGGCGATCGCCAGCTCGCTCATCCGACAGAAACGCCAGGCGCGCGAGTCAAACAGCGAACGAGCGGCGTCCAGTAAGCGCCGCTCCAGTCCCGGTAAAGAGCCCTCCGGCAAAGGCTCCCTGTGCGAGCGGCACCTGTTCGGACTCTTTGGTAAAGTCCGATTCTGCAGCGGGAAAAAACGACCCGTGCGCCGGAAACCAGGTCAGTTCATTCACACCTCGCGCGCGCACACATACACACACCTGTGCACGCGGAGCTCCAGATAAACACGCGCCCGCGCGCTCCTCGCGTGACGATCACCTGTTCGCGCGGACACCAGTGATGGAGAGTTTGATGTTTACATTGATGATCATGCTATATGCAATTGCACGTAAGATTTTGCGTCAGTAAACACTTTAAAGTAGTAGAGATTGAAAATATTAATTTGGTTAAAGAATATAAGAGACAAAATATTAATATAGCTGAATATATGATTGTTTTATTGATAACTTTGCATTATATTGTTTAACAGGTAGTTTGTGTACTTTACATACAAAAGATAGATAGACAGATGGATAGGCCACAGTAAACACTTTAAAGTAGTAGAGATTGAAAATATTAATAATATAACAGAATATTAATATAGATGAATGTATGATTGTTTTGTTGATAACTAATTGCATGATATTGTTTAACAGGTAGTTTGTGTACTTTACATAGATAGATAGATAGATAAGTCACAGCAAACTTTAAAGTATTATTAGACAGCCTTCAAACGATTAATCACGATTAATCGCATCCAAAATAAAAGTTTATGATTACATACTATATGTGTGTATATATTATGTATATATAAACACACACATACATGTTTATTAAAGAAAAATATTTTAGATTTATATATAAAATATTTATAAATCATATTAATTCATTTTAATCTAAACATGTATGTGTGTGAATTTATATATACATAATAAATATACACAGTAAACACACATTTAGTATGTAAACATAAACTTTTATTTTGGATGCGATTAATCGTTTGACAGCCCTAATTATTAGAGAAGAAAAATATTAATTTTGTTAAATAATAGTAGATATTTATAGTTTGTTTTATTGATAACTTTGCATTATGTTGTTTAACATGTAGTTTATGACAGATACAAATACAAAATATAGATATATTGCAATAAACACCTTAAAATATTAATAGAGTATATACAATTTCAGATCAAATTTAAATAAATACATAATAAAAACATACACATTAGATATAAAATATTTTAAGTTTAAGTATAAGTTTTTGGTTGATAACTTTGAAAATAAACAGTAAAATATTCATATAGATTGAACATTAATATAGTTATACAATGTTAGATATTACTATAGTTAAATATATAAAAGTGCATTAACATTTATAATTCTTAACAGGGTTATGCAAATGATAAGAAATGCAGATATTTGAATATAATTTCAATATGTATTAAGTTTTAACTTTTTGTTTCTATAATGATTAAGTAATGCCATGATGTTTGATGTTATTAATAAATGTCATTATAAAGTGTGAACCTGAACTGCAGCATGTTACTTTATTCTGAATGGTGACAGGTGTGTCTTATTAAATTTAAAATTAATTCATTTCAATTTTATTTTTATTGCTCTTTTCAGATATATGACCTTGGACCACAAAACCAGTCTTAAGTAGCACAGGTATCTTTGTAGCAATATCCCCATAAAAAAAACAAAAACATGTAAGGGTCAAAATGATATATTTTTCTTTTATGCCAAAAGTCATTAGGATATTAAGTAAAGATCATGTTCCATGAACATATTTAGTAAATGTCCTACTGTAAAAATATGAAAGTTAATTTTTGATTAGTAATATGCATTGCTAAGAACTTTATTTGGACAACTTTAAATATTTAGATTTTTTGCACCCTTAAGATTGCAGATTTTCAAATAGCCGTATGTCATCCAAATATTGTCCTATCCTAATAGACCATACATCAATGGAAAGCTTTTTTATTCAGCAAAAATGTGTCCTTATGACTGGTCCAGGGTCGCATATCAGCTCTTTTTACATATTGTTTTGAAAGCAGCTTCACAGAAAATGCTCAATTTCAGTGTTACAATCAAAAACTGTTCTTTTATATATATATATATATTAATGTTGGCAAAATCCATTCTGTTCTTGGTCTGTATCATATTTGACTACTCTTTCCTCTTTTCTCAGCTCATAATGTTCGACTGAGCTCTTCTAAAATGAGAAATAGTACAAGTGTGTCTGTAATTCAAATTTCATTGGTCTTTTTATAGCGCGTGACCTTTTTTAAAAATACTAAATATTGCAGCGAAACACTTGAAAACATGCTGGGAGTGAGACAGTGTCACAGATGTCAGAGCAGAAGGGGAGATG
The DNA here is from genome assembly GCF_049309525.1 of Garra rufa. NCBI lineage: Eukaryota > Metazoa > Chordata > Actinopteri > Cypriniformes > Cyprinidae > Garra > Garra rufa. The sequence continues at coordinate 3,992,641 of NC_133374.1, forward strand.
GTTTACTAACGTAATTAGCTAGGTACTAAAACAATTAACACATTTTAATTGGTTTGCAGCACTTGCTGTGTCGGTAACATGACAGGTTCCTTTTTAAATTCATTTGTTAAGAACAACACTAAGCATTATATGATTACAGTTCAGCTTGCATTAGGATGCATCCATCCTACTGAAAACTTGTGCTTGTTTGTATGTGTGTGATTGGTTTACTTAAAGGTTTTGAGAAGGTTTTTACATTATGAGAACTTTTTAAATTCCAATAAAAATCATTTTGTGTCGTCTAGTTGTTCATAAGCGTATCAGAAGAACCTATAATGTAACATCAGACACTTTATAATCTCCAAAGAACCGTTTAGCTCAACTCAGGAAGCTGAAGTGCACACACTGTAAAAAAAACTATTTGTTGAGTCAACTTAAAATAACAAGTTTAGTCAACTTCAGTCAACTTAAAATGTTAAGTTGTGCTAAGTGACAGCTTAGATATTTGAGTTGATTCAACTTAAAATTTTAAGGCAGCAGGGTAACAAATTATTTTAAGTTGACTCAACAAATAGTTTTTTTGTTGTATTTTTCACAGTGCAGGTTTCATGTTTTTGTGACATGTGTGTTTCAGAGCCTCAGTTGAAGGGGATAGTGACCAGGCTCTTCAGCGAGCAGGGCTTTTACTTGCAAATGCAGCCGGACGGAACCGTCAATGGGACCAAAGATGAAAACAGCGACAACAGTAAGTCTCTCTTTCTGTTTCTAGTGTACTCTGTGTTAGAAACTGATATGCTCTAAAATGCAAAAAGGATCGAAGATGCTTTGGATTTCGGAGGGTGTTAAAGCAGATCTTATATATATATAAATATTACCATTTAAAATGTGATAGACATTTTATAATGTTACAAAAGATTTCTATTTGAAATAAATGCTGTTCTTTTGAACTTTCTATTCATCAAAGAATCCTGACAAATACATTGTATCACAGTTTTCACAAAAATATTGGGCAGCACAACTGTTTTCAACATTGATAATAATCAGAAATGTTTCTTGAGCAGCATTTCTGAAGAATCGTGTGACACTGAAGAGTAATGATGCTGAAAATTCAGCTTTGATCACAGAAATAAATTATATTTTAAAATATATTCACATAGAAAACATTTTTTTGAAGTATTAATAATATTTCACAATATTACTGTTTTTACTGTATTTTTGAACAAATAAATGCGTCTTGATGAGCAGAAAAGCATTTTAACATAACATTTTACTGACTGTTTTTAATTTGAATATATTTTAAAATATAATTTATTACTGTGATTTCAAAGCTGAAATTTTAGCATTATTACTCCAGTCGCATGATCCTTCAGAAACCTTTGTAATATTCTGATTTGCTGTTTAGAAAACCATTTTCTTATTATTATGTTGAAAACAGCTGAGTAGATTTTTTTCAGGTTTCTTTGATGAATAGAAAGTTGAGAAGAACAGCATTTATCTGAAACAGAAGTCGTCTCTAACATTATAAATGTCAATATCAATTCAAAGTTTCTTGAATAGGAATAAAATACATTTTAAAATATATTCAGATAGACATTTATTTTAAATAGTACAAATATTTAAAAAGTGCTCTGTTTTTGCAAATAAATCAAAAAAATGCAGGCTTGGTTTTCTTAAAAAAAAAAAAAAAAAAAAAAAACTTTTGACTGGTAGTGTATATAAACCGAACAAGAATAAACCAGTTTAAATTACATTGGGGAATTATTCCAAAATGCCCTCCTTTCTAATTACACACAAAAAATTATTCAAACTTCTTTTACAAGTAACAAAACCATTCACAAAACAAAAACAAAAATTCATATGTACTGTACATAGATATTTGATTCAAAGTACAGCAAAATTTTACCATTTAAAATATATTTTTTTATTTTATATTATATATACATTAAAATGATATTTATTCCTATGCAAAAAAATTTTTTAATTATTATTATCAATATTTAAAACGGTTGAGAACACTTTTTTATATGTATATAATGTTATCATATTTTTACATCAAGTAAAATTAGGCCAGCTGCATTACAATAATAAGAATTTGAGGGGAAAATGTGTTGAAATGAATCATTTCAATTTAAAAATTATTCATTTCTTTCTATTGATTCTTAGCTGACATGAGCGTATTCTTAATAGAGCAGAGAACCCTCATCACGTGTGTGTTTGTGTGATCTCGCCTGGCCTCACAGTTTGCGTGTATTTCTCAGATCTGCATATGCATTAGTGAGCGTGAACACACACACACACACACACACACACACACACACATTTCTGAGCTCATCTCCCCGGGGCGCTAGAGAGGGATGTTTGACTTCTAAAGCTCAGGATTTTGGAGCGTTCCATCTCTTTTCCAGCTCGTGTATTCTCTCTCAGTGGTTTGAAGGTGCCCACTCATGTTTTGAATCTCCTCTGAGATGCTTTTGAATCACACAGCCTTCCTCCTTATCTGCTGAAGTCACATTAGCGAGTCCAACAGGCTTAGACACAGGGTCTTTGTGTGACACACGTGAGACACACATTACTGTGTTCAGCCCTCACATTCAATGTTAAACACATGAAATGCACTTTGCATATGATAACATGAGTGAAACAATCAATGAAACTGAAAGTTTTCGTCTCGATTTGATGAAAGATTATAAACAAACACTTCTTTTTACACTTTAACATAATTAAAGACAGTAAATAGCATTAGTTTTGAGTTTAAGGACTTTTCATTTTATCATTTCGTGTAGCTTTTAAGCTTTGGGGAATTCTCATATTACATAATTACGTTTACTCAACAACTGTGGGCAAACATGTTTTCATCCAAAGTGAGAATATTGATCAGCTAGAGGGTTGAAACACAATATCTGGTCGGCTTCCAGCAAAATGAGGAACAGCTGACGAACAAGCTGAAGTGGAAAGAAACAGAATTGCATGAAATCTTGTTCAGCATGTTGTTCTGTTGTACTCGAGGGGGTGAAATAATTTCTTGCAAATGTCTGTCACTTTATACTACAGGTCAAACACCTGAAATCATTCGTTTTTTTGAAAGAAGTCTCACCATGGCTGCATTTGTTTGATCAAAAATACAGTAAAAACAGTTAAATATTATTACTGTTTATCTATAGTTCTATCTATAGTTCTATCGTTCTGTTAAGATTTTTTTGAATTTGAATTTTGCTTTGTTACATTCAAACTTGGATTGTAATTCTGCATCCTATCTATCTATCGTTCTATCATTCCATCTGTCCTTCTTTCGTTCTATCACTTATCTATCGTTCTATCTGAATTTTGAATTTTAAATTCCAATTTTGCTGTTATATTTAAATTTGAATTGTAATTCTGCATCCTATCTATCCATCTATCTATTGTTCTATCATTCTATCTGTCATTCTATCACTTATCTATCGTTCTATCTGTTGTTCTAACTTTTGAATTTCAAATTCCAATTTTGCTGTGATGTTTACATTTGAATTGTAATTCCACATTGTTTTTCTATCGTTCTATCATTCTCTCGTTCTAAGTTTTTTTTTGAATTTCAAATTTGAATTTTGCTTTGTTACATTCAAATTTGAATTGTAATTCTGCATCCTATCCATCCATCTATCTATTGTTCTATCATTCTATCTGTCATTCTATTATTCTAGCACTTATCTATAGTTCTATCTGTTGTTCTATTTGAATTTTGAATTTTAAATTCCAATTTTGCTGTTATATTTAAATTTGAATTGTAATTCTGCATTCTGTTTTTCTATCATTATGTTGTTCTATCTATCATTCTATCGTTCTATCTGTTGTTCTAACTTTTGAATTTCAAATTCCAATTTTGCTGTGATATTTAAATTTGAATTGTAATTCCGCATTCTGTTTTTCTATCGTTCTGTTGTTCTATCTATCATTCTATTGTTCTATCATTCTCTCGTTCTAAGATTTTTTTGAATTTCAAATTTTGCTTTGTACATTCAAATTTGAATTGTAGTTCTGCATCTATCTATCTATCTATCTATCTATCTATCTATCTATCTATCTATCTATCTATCTATCTATCTATCTATCTATCTATCTATCTATCTATCTATCTATCTATCTATCTATCTATCTATCTATCTATCTATCTATCTATCTATCCATGGTTTTGTTCTGTTGTGCTTGTTAAAACGTTCCTTGCAAATGTCTGTCTGTCACTTTATACTACAGGTCAAACATCTGAAATCATTCATTTATTTGAAAGAAGTCTCACCAAGGCTGCATTTATTTGATCAAAAATACAGTAAAACAGTTAAATATTATTACAGTTTAAAATAGCTGTCTTCTATGTAAAAATATTTTAAAATGGAATTTGTTTTTGTGATCAAAGCGGAATTTTCAGCAACATTACTCCAGTCTTCAGTGTCACGTGATCATTCAGAAATCATTCTAATATACTGATTTGCTGTTCAAGAAACATTTCAAATTATTATCAGTGTTGAAAACAGTGATACATATATATTTTTTTTGGATTGACAGATGAATAGAAAGTTCAAAAGACCAGCATTTGTTTGAAATACAAATCTTTGGTAACATTATGAAAGTCTTTGCTATCACTTTTGATCAATTGAATGCATCCTCACGCAATAAAGGCAGCACTGTTTTCAACATTGATAATTAGAAATGTGTCTTGAGCAGCAAATCAGCATATTAGAATGATCTTTGTAGAATCATGTAACACTGGAGACTGGAGTAATGGTGCTGAAAATTCAGCTTTGCATCACAGCAATCAATTACATTTTACTGTATATTCACATAGAAAACAGCTTTTTAATTTCTAACAATATTTGATAATTTTACAGTTTTTACTGTATTTTTTATCAAATAATTGCAGACTTGGTCAGCAGAAGAGACTTCATTTGAAAAACACTTTATAAAATCACAATCATTCCAAACTTTTGACTGATAATGTATTTATGTTGTAAAATTACGTCGTATAGAATATGTTTCTCATGACATGAATATCGCTGTAAACATGAAATCTCTCTCATATTCTGCTCTCAATCCCACACGAACACACTCATCCCTTGTTCTGGTTCTCTGATCTCTCCTCCCCCTCCATCCCTCCGTTATCCTGCTGCACTCCTCCGCTGCTCCTGTTTTTTCTCTCCTCTGGGTTTTTTCCCTCCTGTCGATTTTTACGGACTGCAACTGAATCAGCAGCAACGTTACGAGTGTTTGAAAGCGTCCTCTGACACTCGGTAGATTCATTTCGCTCTCTTTTTCATTCCATCCCTTGGTTCTCTGTTCAATATTGTGTTACATCTGAAACATCTGCTCTAAGACCCTGAGAAACGAACTAATTTTTCACATTTTCTCTTACATTTGAATTGTAATTCTGCATTGTTTTTCTTTCTACAGTGAGGAAAAAATTATTTGATCCCCTGCTGATTTTGTATGTTTGCCCACTGACAAACAAATAATCAGTCTATAATTTTAACAGAAGGTTTATTTGAAGAGTGTGAGACAGAATAACAACAAAAAAATCAATTTTAAACACATTTTAAAAAAGGTTATAAATTGATTTGCATTTTAATGAGTGAAATAAGTATTTGATCCCCTATCAGTCAACACGATTTCTGTCTCCCAGGTGTCAAGGAGCTGACATTAGAGCACTCTCTTAAAGGGACTGCTCCTAATCTCAGTTTGTTACCTGTATAAAAGACACCTGTCCACAAAAGCAATCAATCAATCAATCAATCAATCAGATTCCAAACTCTCCACCATGGCCAAGACCAAAGAGATGTCCAAGGATGTCAGGGACAAGACCTACACAAGATCGTCGCCAAGCAGTGAGAAGGTGACAACAGTTGGTGCGATTATTTGCAAATGGAAGAAACTGTCAATCTTCCTCGGTCTGGGGCTCCATGCAAGATCTCACCTCGTGGAGTTTCAATAATCATGAGAAAGCTGAGGAATCAGCCCAGAACTACACAGGAGGATCTTGTCAATTATCACAAAGCAGTTGGGACCATAGTCAGCAAGAAAACAATTGGTAACACACTACGCCATGAAGGACTGAAATCCTGCAGGGCCCGCAAGGTCCCCCTGCTCAAGAAATCACATGTACAGGTCCAATGAACATCTGAATGATTCAGAGGAGAACTGGGTGGAATTGTTGTGGTCAGATGAGACCAAAATCCAGCTCTTTGGCATCAACTCAACTCTCCGTGTTTGGAGGAGGAGGAATGCTGCCTATGACCCCAAGAACACCATCCCCACTATCAAACATGGAGGAAAAACCATTGCTTTGGGGGTGTTTTTCTTCTAAGGGGACAGGACAACTGCTCCACATCAAAGGGACGATGGATGGGGCCATGCACCATCAAATCTTGGGTGAGAACCTCATTCCCTTATTGTAAATGGGACAGTGACCTAAAACACACGGCCAAGGCAACAAAGGAGGTTGCCAAACGTCAGCCTTGAAACCTTAATGACTTGGAGAGGATCTGCAAAGAGGAGTGGGATAAAATCCCTGAGATGTGTGCAAACCTGGTGGACAACTACAAGAAACATCTGACCTCTTGCCAACAAGGGTTTTGCCACCAAGTACTAAGTCATGTTTTGCAAACGGGATCAAATACTTATTGAAATGCAAATCGATTTATAGCGTTGACATGTGTTTTTTATCTATCTATCTATCTATCTATCTATCTATCTATCTATCTATCTATCTATCTATCTATCTATCTATCTATCTATCTATCTATCTATCTATCATTCCATCCATCCATCCATCCATCTATCCAGCTATCCATATATCCATCTATCTATCGTTCTATCTATCTATCGTTCTATCCATCCATCGTTCTATCCATCCATCGTTCTATCCATCCATCGTTCTATCCATCCATCCATCCATCCATCCATCCATCCATCCATCCATCCATCCATCCATCCATCCATCCATCCATCCATCCATCCATCCATCCATCCATCCATCCATCCATCCATCCATCCATCCATCCATCCATCCATCCATCCATCCATCCATCCATCCATCCATCCATCATTCTATATTTTGTTCTATCTGAATTTTGAATTTCAAATTAGAATTTTGCTGTTACATTTAAATTTGAATTGTAATTCTGCATCCTATTTGCTCCTTCAGTGTAAATGCATTAATTTAACAGGAATTCCCAATTAAATTCAAAATGGTGCACAACCAAATATTGTTATCAACCAAAATACTGTGTCTTTTTATTAATTTTTTCCCCCAAGAAATTTGAAGAGAAAATTTTGAGACTCTAGATGGAACATACCTAAGAACTCCACCAAGTCTCCAGAGCAGCATCAGAGCAGTAAGATGTTGTTGTTGTTGTTGTTGTTGTGTTTCAGCTCTGTTTAATCTGATCCCGGTGGGTTTGCGGGTCGTGGCGATACAGGGCGTGAAAGCCGGACTCTACGTGGCCATGAATGGAGAGGGTTTCCTCTACTCCTCGGTAAGAAAGTCCTCCTCACATCTGTGTGTGTGTTGATGCGAGTGTGTGTGGATCATGTCTGCTTTATCTGAAATTCACCGCTTTTCATGTGATCATACAATCTGTTTTGTTTCTTTTCTCTGTAGCGTTTGTCGGGGTATGTACTATTACACAATTTTGGTGTAGTGTGTGTGTGTGTATTATTGTGCGTTTGTGAGTATGTGAGTGTGTGTGTGTTGTGGAAAGCAGGACAGGCTGTCATTGTGTCACGGTTGTGATGTTTTGTGTTTTGGTGTGTTTTTACAGGTTGAATTGTGTGATATTATGTGTGTGAATATATTGTTTGTATTGAGGAGGTGTGGTTTGTGTTTTGTTGGATTTATTGCAAGTCAGAGCATCAAAATTGTAATAAAAATGATTGACATTTTTATTATTGCCAACAGCTGTTTACATATGGGAGGACCAAATCTGCAAAAATTAAAAGTAATTAAATGCATAAACTGTAAAAATAGGAAATTAAAATACTTAAGTTCTTAAATTTTGTCACTTATTTTTCCTTAATTATGTTTTATATAAGTGTAATACTGCTTTAAAATGTTGTTGTTTTTCCAGAAAAATATTACAAAGTTTTCTGTTTAATTTTATTGCATTTTTGTTTTCGTTTTTCTGAGCAAAAAATAAATATCGTACATTTTTCCCTAATTTGCAGAAGGCACCCATTAAAATGTCATTCAGTGTAACAATCTTGTCTGGCATATTTACAACAATTTAAATTACTTTTTAATTATACTATTATACATAAATGTATTACATATTACAAGAGGAATTATTTTCACCCCAAATACTAATTATTTCAGTTTTTTACAGTAATTTAAAACACAATAAAATTGAATATGCTCCCTTATCCTTTTATATATTTTAATATGCACAAGTCAGAATAAGCATGTTGTTTGAATGTTTACATAAATATTATATAAATTACAATATAACATTATTTCAACCAAATTTTGACCTTTTATTCTACAAAAAATATTTGAAACCTTAAAAGTAGACACTTTACTTACATTTAATGTGCTTTGACTTTGACCCATATATATTTTTCTTTGCTTTTATTATTGCTTATATTCTGTCATTTATTTTTGAAATGCATTTATTTATTCCCACATGTATTTACATCCATGTTTATTTATCTATTTTTAATTTTTGCAGGTTTTGTCCTTCTTGCTATCTATATCTATTTTGATTTTTTGATTTTTGTCTTGCATTAATATCAAATATTTGTTAATTAAGAGAAATGCTGGAAATTGAGTAAAATGCACACTGTAAATATTGGTCTGAAACTAAAGAATAGTTCAAATTTTGCCTTCGTCTTTGGTAAAGTTGGTTTGTTTTTGTAGTGATGCTCCTGTGGTTTCTTGTGATGTTAAGCTTTTATGTTTCTGGATGTGTTCAGTGCAGAAAATACAAGTCAAAGGATAGATTTTAATGCTAGCTTTCTTTCATGTAGTCTAAAACACAACAGCGAGAAGGTTCTGGAAGCGGCAGTCATGTGATGGAGAGAGTGAGTCTCTGCTCCTGTCTACATTCATAATTCACAGACTTGTTCTATTAAAATTTCAAGTGTAGCTCCTGAACTACATTGATTCACAAAGAAAGCAAGCCGTGTAACGGTGTTTTTAGACACACACACACACACAAGGCCATCTCTGCTGTCAGTTTGCTCTGAAGTTCAGTGTGAAAGGACTTTAAATCTCATGACAGCAGTATGGGCCACTCTCATGACTCAGCTGTAAGTAAAAATGGCATTTGAAATCTCCATTGCAAAACAATTTTAGCAGCAGCCCGGCCCGCAAGAAAGAAAAGGTTTTAGAATTCATACCGCTGTCATTTTACAAAGTTCTGCACATTTTCTGTTGATTTCTTAAATATTTCATGTGATCTGATGATGCTTTCAGCAATTAGAGTCTTGTTCATTTAATTTTTTACTACATTTAAATTCATTTTTTAAAAATTGGCAGATTTTAGCTTAACATCAGCGGAAAATACGGGGCCTTGCAAAAGTATTCATTTTTTCACATTTTGTTTTGTTGCAGCATTATGTTAAACTGCTTTTAATTCGTTTTTCCCCTCATCAGTTTACACTCCATGCACCATAATAATGACAAAGCAAAAACCAGATTTGCAAATTTGACAAATTTATTAAAAGTAAAACACTGAAATAGTTACATTGCATAAGTATTCATACCCTCAACTCAGTACAATAGTTGAAGCACCTTTACAGCCTCAAGTCTTTTTGGGTCTGATGTGACAAGCTTTGCACATCTGCATTTGGCAATTATCTGCCATTCTTTGCCTCACCTTTTCACCTCTCCATCTCTGTCAGCTTGGATGGGGCGGGCAGACATTTTCTAGAGTCCTAGTTGTTCCAATCGTCTTCCATTGTGGATAATGGAGACTACATGCTTCTGTGAACCTTCAATGCAGCAGATGTTTTTCTGAACTTTTCCCTCGATCATTGCCTTAACGCAAGTCTGTCACTGAGCTCTACAGGCAGTTATCTTGACCTCAGGACTTGGTTTTTGCTCTGATATGCATTTTCAGCTGTTAGACCTTTTCTGAGAGGTGTGTGCCTTTCTAAATCAGACTCATTCAAATGAATTTGCCACAGTTTAACTCCACTCCAAGTGTAGTAACATCTAGAAACAATATGAATGCTACTGAGCTAAATTTCGAGTGTCCCAGAAAAGGGTATGAATACTTATGCAACGGGATCTTTTCAGTTTTTTATTTTTAATAAATTTGCACAAATGTTAAAAACCTATTTTTTGCTTTGCCATTATGGAGTAGGGAGTGTAGATTGATGTGGGAAAAAACAAGTTTGTTCCTAACAGACTGTAATAAATTGTTGACCTGGAAATGGAACTTTTAGAGGTTTTTCACAAATTCCAAATACTTTGAATCAAATGTTCAGTTAAATTTTAAAAACCCTTTTTGAAAAATGTGAGTGGAAAAATACTTCTGAGAAAGTACAGCATCATTGTTGTGTCGTTGCAGCTTGATCTTTTATGCATTATGACTCATACAGACTGAACTTATAGAAATGCATATTAATGAAAGTTTATATTGGGTGTTATGTGTGTCAAGATCAGCTGTTCTGGATGTTGTTCTATCTTTGGGGTGAGAAAGTGTTAATTAACTCAGTTTTAGTGTGATAATGAACTTCTGCCAAAGTGTGACAGTCAATGCGTGTGTGTTTCTTTGTCTGGGTGTGTGTTTGTTGTAATGCAGTAAGTGTGTATGCAAGAAATAATTGACAATTGATTGAAAATTGACGTAATTGATGTTTAGTTTTATGAAGAATTCCGCAGTGCAATGCAAAATAACAGTTTGTGTTTACTATAACATATACATTATAGCACTAATAAAATGATTTTGTGGTCAAGTAAATAGTACAGAAAAACAAATGTGATTTCTACATTAAATAATTGAGTTCAGACAACAATTAAAAATAAATAAATTCAATATTAGTACTTAATTTAAGCTTGTAGAATTTAACATTTTAACTTATAAGTAGGCTATATTTTACTTGGAATTGTTTGTTATTTTTACAAAGATTGTTTAAGTAAATATCAAAGTCATGATCCCATTGTTCCCATCATGCACTTGGGCATGAATAAATAATAAGGTAAATTTTTTTTTGCTGTTTTCGAGATGTATTTACACTGATTTATGGTTGCTTTTGTTGTTAGGTTAAATAACTTGCTGTTTTGTCACATCTAGAATTCATTTTCAACCCAAATGGCCCATTCATACTCAAAAAACTATTCACTGAGGTCTCTGTGTTCATTTGGTTAGTAACTACATTGACTCAACATATAACCCTAAAAACAATAAGGCCTTTCGTCTACTTCCTTACGTACATGTTTGTAAGTGAAACATGCTTTAATGGACTGCAGAGTAAACTTAAAATAATTAAGTAGAAATTACTCATCAAACTCTAACTGCACATTAAATTTACTTATTTCCTTTGCTAATTTTACTTAAATTAGTTAAGTAGATTTTACTTAATTCCATACTTAAATTTTACTTAAAAAATGTGCGTTTAAAATAAAAATTAAGTAAATTTACTTATTGCTTTTTTCAGTGAGGGTCATTCTGTGTCAAATCAGCCAAATTTCCAAAACTTCCCAGGCTCAAATTTTTGATTTTGCTAATATTTATTCTGAAGAAAGATAGACATGTATAGTGATGAAAGCCAAAATATTAAATGTAACGGATGAATATTTACTGAGAAATCCACTATTTTGTAGAGGGAGGTCAAAATGGCAGTTTTCACCTTAGATTCAGAGTCAAGTTACAGGGGGGTAAAAATTACTATAGAAAGATGGCAGCATCATTATCTTATTTTCACACAGAGATTGGTAGCTCTATTAGTAAAATCTGTTGACTTTAGCAATCCTTGTTGCATTATGTGCCAATGGTGACCATTCAAAAATGGAAAATCAGCACTTTTAAAGTTTTTCTCCAAAGTTTGCATGCCTGTAACTCAATAAGTTTTAAAGATATTTTAATGCCCTTTTCGATATTGGGTCTTAACAAACTTTAATTTTGCCATCTTTATTTTTAATGCCCTATGAGATTTGGTTCCAGAGATATTGGAATTTTAATATGGCTCGGGGTGTAAATCATTAAAATGTACACATTTTCAGTGGTCAAAAACCAAATGTGGGTCAATTTGCAAAAATATGATACTTCTTTATTCTGACGAAAGATAGACATGTATAGTGATGAAAGCCAAAATATTAAATGTAATGGATGAATATTTACTGAGAAATTCACTATTTTGTAGAGGGAGGTCAAAATGGCAATTTTCACCTTAGATTCAGAGTCAAGTTACAGGAGGGTAAAAATGACTATAGAAAGATGGCAGCATTATTATCTTATTTTCACACAGAGATTGGTAGCTCTATTAGTAAAATCTGTTGACTTTAGCAATCCTTGTTGCATTATGTGCCAATGGTGACCATTCAAAAATGGGGAATCACTACTTTTCAAGCTTTTCTCCGAAGTTTGCATACATGTAACTCAAGAAGTATTAAAGATATTTTAATGCCCTTTTAGATATTGGGTCGTAACAAACTTTCCTTATGGCATCTTCATTTTTAATACCCTATGAGATTTGCTTCCAGAGATATTGGAACTTCAATATGGCTCCAGGAGTAAATCATTAAAATGTACACATTTTCAGTGGTGAAAAACCAAATGTGGGTCAGTTTGAAAAAATACAATATTTATTTTCTTTTAAAAAGGAATGTCTAAAAAAAAAAGTATGTTAAAACTAGAGATGTATCTTGTTTCTTTCTGTCAAGACAACTGCATTGAACATACCAGTCTGAGTGCCAAAAATATTCTTTTTCCAAAGTTCACGTGCCTATAACTCCAGAAGTATTAAATATATCACAATATGATTTTAGATTCTAGTTCTTCATAAACTTTTCTTTTAGAATCTTAGGGGATCTCAGTGAGGCTGCATGTCCAGATTGTTAAATATTACTCATTTTCAGTGGTTGAAAACCAAATGTTGTTCTATTTGTATACAGCTGACACTTATTTTATTTAAAGAACAATGTCTGAGGAAGAAATAATGTGGAAATTAGAATAGTATCTTGTTTCATTTGTCATTAAATTGGTTTTGTTTTGTAAATGTATTTTGATTTATGCATTAAACGTCTTTCAGGTTAACACTCCGATCACATCATTTTTGTTTTATTTTTAATTAACCTTGATCGTTTTGTGTTTCAGATTTGTGAATTTGTAAACACACAAATATCTCCCCTCAGATTGCTGTTGTTGTAATGTGCGTGTGGTGTGTATTATATTTTACTGAGTGTGTTCAGCAGTTTTATTGTCTGGATGTTGTAGATCAGGATTGTATATGTGTGAGAGGTTTTCTACCCGTTATTTAGTGGTGACGTTTAATCTGCTAAAGTGGTTTGAGGTGCTGAGATGGCAAAGAGCGCACATCTCCCTTACTTGACTCTGTGTGTGTGTAATATACAATAGGGTTCAAAAGTTTGAGCATGCATTGAAAATAAGGGAAATGAACGCATACCTAGAAATGTAGCATTCAAATTTGAAAACATAGAACCATAAAGTGCTGCAACCATGATGTCAAAACACAGAAGACTTATTTACCATGGGTTGAGTTTTTATAAGGGAGTTTTTCAATTAATGAGTAAAATATGGCCTTTGGCAAATATAACTTTACGATACTTGGACATTTTATTGTGCACTCCATATTAATGTAATATATGACATATATTGCTCTATTTTAAGAGTGATATTGTCACTTATGTTACCTATAAGTTAGTGGAAATGTCATTTTTACATGCATATGTTCTCTGGGTAGATCAAGATGTAAGTTTATAACATAAATAAAATCTCCATAGTAAAATTTGCATGTGCATATGCATATGTTATCTATACATATGGTTGTTTGCAGCATGTCTACAACAATGTTTAACCACAACATGTAGTATATTCAAACATCTGTACATTTTTAAAAATGCAATACAATACATATATATTATTAACATGTATTGATGGGTTTTAGGATTATGTACACTATCAGTCAAAAGTTTTTGAACAGTAAGATTTTAAATGTTTTTAAAAGTCTCTTCTGCTCAGCAAAAACAGTAAATTTTGAAATATTTTTATTATTTAAAAGAACTTTTTTCTATTTGAATAGATTTGTAATTGTAATTTATTCCTGTGATTTTGAAGCTGAATTTTTAACATCATTACTCCAGTCACATGATCCTTCAGAAATCATTCTAATAGTCTGATTTACCGGTCAAAAAACATTTATTATTATTCTTTTTTATGTTGAAAACAGCTGAGATGAATAATAAAGTTAAGAACAGCATTTATCTGAAATAAAAATCTTCATCTTCAAACATTATAAATGTCTTTAATATTGTCTTTTGATCAATTTAAAGCATCCTTGTTAAATAAAATATTAATTAATATTAAATATTAATTTCTATAATTTCTTACCTAAAAAAAAAAAAAAAAAAAAAAATATATATATATATATATATATATATATATATATATATATATATATATATATATATATATATATATTCATCAAAGAATCCTGAAAAAAATGTATTAAATATTGATAAATAATAATAGTATAAAAACAATAATAATAAAATGTTTCTAGAGCAGCAAATCAGCATATTAGAATGATTTCTGAAGGATCATGTGACACTGGAGACTGGAGTAATGATGCTGAAAATTCAGCTTTGCATCACAGGAATAAATTAGATTTTAATATATATTCAAATAGAAAGCAGTTATTTTAAATAGCAAAAATATTTCAAAATTGTAAAAAAAAATTTTTTTTGCTGTACTTAGGATTAAATAAATGCAAGCTTGGTGAAGAGGAGGGACTAATTTAAAAACATTGCAAATCTTACTGTTCAAAAACTTTTGACTGGTAGTGTGTATATGTACATATTTGCGTATAAACGCTTGTATGTACTTATTACAAACAACAAACAAAAATAAGCGCTTCACAAATTCACGTTTTTAAGATGTATGCGTGTATGTGCTGCATAGCAAAATGCTTAAGTATCTTAAATTTTATATTTAGCACAAATCTTGTTTTACTCAAGCCCTATTGTAAATGTATGTCTAAAAAGGTAAAAATGTATGTAAAATCAAATATTACAAATATTCTAAATAAATAAAAAAACATAATCCATAGAATTTTTATTTATTTATTTTTATTTATTTTTATATTTAATTATTTCAGAATTGAATGTTTTTCTTGCTACTATTGAACTACATTATGTACAAATCATATGCATTTCAGTTACATTTTTCACTTGCATTGTTATTCTGATGTGTAATGAAAATGATTTGCACATTTCCAATGCAAAATATAAGCATTTTCACAGGTGGTCTCAGGTTTTTATACCCCACTGTATGTAACGTATACAAAAGGTTAATTGTGTCAAATGTGTGTTTGTTCACCGGAGGTGGTTTTCTGCTCTGGTTGACGGCCGTCTCCACCTTCTCCACCTGTGCATGCAAAGACTTTATAAAGAAACTGGGACAAAGACTCTATAAAGACACACACACACACACCTGAGAGCTGTAATTGTGTTGTAACATCTCTCTCTATCTCTGTTTCTGTCTGTCTGTCTGTGTGTGTAGGACATGTTCACAGGGGAGTGTAAGTTTAAGGAGAGTGTGTTTGAGAATTATTACGTGATCTACTCGTCCACACTGTACCGCCAGCATGAGAGCGGACGCGCTTGGTTCCTCGGACTCAATAAAGATGGACTCCTCATGAAGGGAAACCGGGTCAAGAAAACTAAACCGTGTTCACACTTCGTGCCCAGACCCATTGAAGGTGAGAACACACACACACACACACACACACACACACACAGATAAGTAGGGCTGGGTTATGCATGAAATATTTTGGTCCCATTTAAATTAGGTGGGCTTAACTACTGTTTTTACATCAGTACTTGCTTCCCATGAGCATACACTACCAGTCAAAAGTTTTTAAGATTTTTAATGTTTTTTTTTTTAAAGAAATCTCTTCTGCTCACCAAGCCTGCATTTATTTGATCCAAAGTCCAGCAAAAACAGTAAAATTCTGAAATATTTTTATAATTTAAAAAAACTGCTTTCTATTTAAATCTATTTTAAAATGTAATTTATTCCTGTGATATTAAAGCTACATTTTCAGCATCATTACTCCAGTCTTTAGTGTTTTATGATCCTTTAGAATTCATTCTAATATGCAGATTTGCTGTTTATTGATTCTTCGATGAATAGAAAGATCATAATCATAAAAATAATAATAATAATAATAATGTTTTTTGAGAAGCAAATCATGTGACACTGAAGACTGGAGTAATGATGTTGAAAAGTCAGCTTTGAAATCACGGGAATAAATCACATTTAAAAATGTATTCAGTTATTTTAAATAGTAAAACTATTTCGAAATTGTACAGTTTTTGATGTATTTTAAAATGAAATTGTAATAAAAATAACTAAATAACTAAAAATCTTACTGTTCATAAACTTTTGTCTGTTATAGTATTTTATATATTTTTTTCAACAGTATTTAGAGTAGATGATGATGTGTTAACGTCTCTGATTTCAACTTCAAGTGAAAAAAAGTGTTTGAATGTTTTAAAAGTTTAAATGATTTACACTAATTAGTTCTTTTAAATGGTTTTAATGAATCAGTTCAAAATTCAAACATTACTCAGAAATGTTCTGTGTATGGAATTTTAATTGGTGTTTTAAAATTTAAATTGTAACATTTTTGAAAAGTTTTGAAAGTGCTTTAGGTGCCTATGAATAAGGTAGAAATAATACAAATATTCTCTCTTGTGTTAAATGAGATAAATGAAATAAAGTGAAAATGATAAATTAGTTATTTTTAACTAGATTTTTACTGTATTTTACTTTTTTATACTATACTATATGTGAATCTGGACCACAAAAACAGCCATAAGGGTAATTTTTTCTTAAGTTGAGATGCATACATCATAATAAATAAGCTTTCCATTGATGTATGGTTTGTTAGGATAAGACAATTTTAAATTATAAAATCTGCAATCTGAGGGTGCAAAAAAATCAAAATATGGAGAAAATCGCCTTTAAAGTTGTCCAAATTAAGTTCTTAGCAATGCATATAACTAATAAAAAATTAAGTTTTGATATATTTACAGTAGGAAATTCACTAAATATCTTCATGGAACATGATCTTTACTTAATATCCTAATGATTTGTGGCATAAATTTAAAAATGTATCATTTTGACCCATACAATGTATTTTTGGCTATTGCTACTAATGACTTGTTTTGTGGTCCAGGGTCACATATACTATTTATACTATAGATAGATAGATAGATAGATAGATAGATAGATAAAAAAATTCAATATTTGTCAGTTGTTTTTATAATATTCACAATTTACTCTACACACATATATATATATATATATATATATATATATATATATATATATATATGTGTGTGTGTATGTGTTGAATTGTATATAAAATATACTTTTTATTACAATTTATTAAGTAGGGTTTTTTTTTGTCTACATCACCCAGACCTACAGACAAATATGTGTATGATCAATTCTGATTAATTATCACACACACATTCATGCAGATGCAGATTTATGTAAATGTTTCACTTTTTCATCTTCATACTGGTAATTTGTTATGAAAAATTCAATTAGTGAATAATGCACAACCTAAGTTTTTTTTCTCATACTGTATGTGACCCTGGACTACAAAACCAGTCTTAAGTAATGTGGGTCTATTTGTAGCAATAGCCAAAAATACATCGGATCAAAATGACCAATTTTTCTTTTATGCCAAAAATCATTAGGATATTAAATAAAGACCATGTCCCATGAAGATATTTAGTAAATTAATTTGATTAGTAATATGCATTGCTGAGAACTTGATTTGAACAACTTTAAAGGCGATTTTTCAGATATTTAAATAGTATCTGTATATTTAAAAAAATGACTGGTTTTGTGGTCCAGGGTCACATATGTTTGAACTGCACTGTATTAATGCACCACTAGCTGCAAAAACAATAATTCTGATTTGTATTTGTCTCTCTGTGTCTCAGTGTGTATGTATAAGGAGCCGTCGCTGCATGATATTGACGAGAAGCAGCGCTCCAGGAAAAACTCAGGAACTCCCACTATGGGCACCAGGAAAGAGATCAACCAGGACTCTACTGATCATGAAGGCTCATAGCCACACACACACACACACACACACACACAGATCTGTAAATGCACACACACATATACACACACTTACACACACACATACGGTGACCCCTGGAGCTGAATGCTTTCTTACACCCGAACAAACAACAGCAACTTCAGCATCGACAAACATCAACCGAAACAAAAATTAACAAAGTAACGTGAAAAAAAAAAAACATATTTAAAAAAAAAAAAGCTGAATTCTTGCCTGTGAAAATATTTTAGGAGTCTCTGAAAAATCAGGACATGATTTTACATTTTATGCAAAGTCTGGCAAGAGTCTGTTCGCGTCACGTGCTCGAGGAGACGCGTGAGGGTGTTTTCTTTCGGGAGTCTGAGCTTTAAAGCCATGTTCGATGATCACACGTTGATTTATGAATGCCAAAAGCACTTTCACTCACCGCTATACGTCGCTCACCTCATTAATATCGAATGTTCTCATCGATTGTGTCCTCCAATCATTGCTCTGTTTTTTTATTCCGGGTGGGAGGGGGAGGGAGGGAGGGAGGGAGGGGCTTGCAAATTCTGCTCTCGGATTGGCTGGAGGGTTCAGGAACATGCTCTGCTGATAGGCTCTGACTGGATCTGCTTCATCGCATTCCGCTGTGTCATCTACACTTCTGTAGCATTTTACTTTACATTTAAATCCCCTCTCAACGTCTCTGAAACAGGCTCGCTACTGTACCTTTAAGACTTGTACATGTGAATGAACTGTTCTGATTGGTGAACACCAGCACGCTGGTGTTGTTTATTTGGGGCGGGCCGCTGAATGGGTGTTGATGTGTAAATTTGGGCAGAGAAATGTTAATGAGCTTATGGTTATGATGTCATAATCATGATTTCTGAGCATCCACATAGAACTCTTATTTTCAAAGAGCGAGGAAAAAATATCTGTGGTGTTTTGAATGTACACAAAATCAATCAGAGATTTTGCATTCAGTAAACCGAAGCGTCTGCTCTCATTTCACCGTACGCCTGTTTTTCAAACCGCTCTCTTTGAGAGATCAGGGTTTTTAATCCTGCCAAAAGCACAGACTGCCCTCCGAGTAACTAAACTGGACGAAACCACTTTAAGCCAGAAAATATACTGCCCCGGCTTTCCTTCACTCAGTGTTTTTTGTTCAAAAACAGGCTGTGTTTAGAATGGAGTCCTAGTGTACTCCTTACTGCGCAGTATATACTCAATACTGCCTCATTTTTTAGTGCACTTGCAATAATAAACGTTATAGTAGTGTGCTATATTTTTTCACTATGTTGCATGTCTAATTCAGCAGAGGTCTGAAATAAACCTTTTTGCATGTTTAATCCGATTTTGTGCAAGACATCCATTAAAATCATGCGAAAAGGTGCATTTTTCGTGCTGTAAATAGAAGGTCGAATGCATTGCATCATTGCATTGTGGGATAGTGTTCTACTTGAACTTTGCAAGATTGCTACTGAATTTTTCATAACTGATGCATTAACAATGCAACATCTGTATTGTATAAAGCGCTGTATAAATAAGCCGCTTAGCTTTAGGTAAATGTCTTAGGAACATTTGCATACTGTGCACAGTATGCATACTATATACTGCAGAAATGGTGAGGTTAGTATGCTGGGATGCCATTCGGAACACAGCCACTTTCCCTGATTCAGCTCAGTGCGTTTCTGATTGGTTACTGGAGTCCAGGTTCCTTCCCCTTTAAATGCGATCGACCTGTTCATTGGTCAGATCCATCAACGTAAAGGCCAATCAGCCATCGGCTGGGTTTCTGAGAAGTCTTCCATTAGTGGAGCTGCACCAGCATCAACGAGGGAGGGGGTCAAAGGTCAGGGTCAGGGTCCCGCTAGCGATACGAGAGAGAAAACAAAGAGGTCACGGACCGTACTACTAAAGATGTCTGCCTGTTTTGTTTTGTTTTCATAGAAGTTGTTCTGATTATTGCCATGCTGAAATGATCTTCTGCTGACCTGGGAAGTTCTTTTGTGTTTGCTGATGTTTGCACCTTAATTCTGAACACGTTCATGTTCATTATGTAAAGAGTTCTGAATAAAGCATTAAACCTGCCACAGGAGGAAAATATCATTTAAAAAATAAAAAAAACGATTAAACTCTGGTCTGGTTTCAGCGTTTCTTCTGCCATCAGCACAAACACACGGTGCTTCAGATCTGTTCCAAATCCTCATAATCTGTCTTGCTGTTGGCCAAAATAATGTTCAATATGGGAAGAGTTAAATGTTTCTGTCAGCGGTTACTGCTACTGCAAAGTTCACACGAAGTTCACAAATTAAAAGCTTAAGCTATTTGACTCCAGGAGGATTCTGATTGGCTGTCAATGTTTTAGAATGATCATTAACGAATTTAAACGAAGTACAATAACTATAAAGATAACTGTAATGGTAACTACATTGTCATCCACACCAACAGCCATTCTGTTTATACAAAGCGTCAATGTCCTAAAAGTAAGTCCAACCATACATGTAAGTGTGGAATCTACCTCATTCACATAGAGTTAGAATTTAGTTTTTTAGTTTTTAAAAAATATTATCTTTATTGTTTAAGATAAGGCCCAATCACACTATGCAAGAACAGTAACTATTCACCTTATTTTTCCCATAAGAGTGGCCATTTGAGACCCTGGCCTACAAAACCAGTCATAACTGTCATTTTAATTATGCTGAATAAATAAGCTTTCAATTGATGTATGGTTTGTTAGGACAGAACAATATTTTCCTGAGATACAACTATTTGCAATTGTATATAACTATTGTTTTATTGCTCTTTTGTTGATTTTGATTGCTTCCATTGTCCTCTTTTGTAAGTCGCTTTGGATAAAAGCTTCTGCTAAATGTCTAAATGTAATGTAAATAATTATTTAAAAACCTGGATTCTGAGGGTGCAAAAAAATCTAAATATGGAGAAAATCACCTTTAAAGTTGTTCAAATTAAATTCTTGGCTATGCATATTACTAATCAAAAATTAAGGTTTGATATATTTATGGTAGGGAATTTACAAAATATCTTCATGGAACATAATCTTAATATCCTGACGATTTTTGGCATAAAAAATGAGAATTTTGACCCATGCAATGTATATTGTTGGCTATTGCTACAAATATACCAGTGCTACTTAAGACTTTTTGTGGTCCAGGATTACATTTGTAAATGTTATGGGTCTGGCTTCCAGTGTCAACTGCATCCAGCTATTTTCAGCTGTAAAATGCTGCTTGATATTGCAAATTGGTGTCTTGCCTTATTTTAATGTATTGTCTTAATTATGAACACGATGGTTTGTAATGCAAACAGTTTTACTGTTTACTGCATGTTGTTATTCTCGTTATTCCCTTACTTCAGTTTTGTCATCTGCTGCTTTAAATGCTCAACCTTTTTAATCTATGAACTATGATTTTATTGTTTATCAGTGGGGAAAATAGATTTCTGAGAGTGATTCCAACCATATCATTCTTCTATGTCCTTATCGTTATAGTTGTAGTGTGGACTTGTCACAGAATTAAAACGATAATTACAACTCTGTAGGTATACTTATATATATTCTGTAGGTATACATTCTTTAAAAGACATAATATAGGTCGCTTTGCTTTTTTTATTTTTTGGAGAGTCTGTTTGGTGTTTACAGATACACAAGTGACCAGCCGAACGTGAAAGCTTTTTGAAAGGTATTTTTAGTTTTGGTGAATAAATAATGGTACGTTGTGTTCACGCTCACTGATGTTTGTGTCTGAAATCTGCCTCGTCTTAGTCCTCAAATGTCATCTTTTTCTATTTTTCCTTTGCACCTGAATGTTTCTTATTGTGTTGTTCTGATGTGTGGCATAAAAAAGTCTGCAAATGTCTTACACAAAGAGAACAAAAAGTTAGATATAAATATATCCTGTTAAAGTTTTTTAATGTTTCTGAAAGAAGTGTCTTCTGCTCCTTAAGGCTGCATTTATTTAATGAAAAATACAGTAAAAACAGTAATAATGTGAAATATTATTACAATTTAAAATAAACTCATTTCCTATTGAGCTGTCACCAACAGAACTGCAGTGATCAAACTATTTTAAATCTAGTGATTTAAGCTACAACTTCGTCATAATGCACAATGTTTCCATCTAACAATCATTTTGAGGTGCAGCTTGTCATATTAATGGAGTGTTTTCACTAGTTTGTAGCAAGATTGTGCAGTAACTAGTTACTTTTTACTAGTTAAGATTTTTTTGTTGTTGGTTTGATTTTTTTCAGGAGAAATGATGAATCATTTGATTCAGATCGTGATTTTGGTGCAGGTTGGCAAATCATTTGATTCAGATCGGGACTTTGATTGAGATTGGAACTTCTGGCTTTGATTCATATCAGAACTTCAGGAGAAATGATGACCGCAGTGCGAGTTCGATAATCATCTGATTCAGACCAGGACTTCAGCAGATCGGGTGAAGTCCGCAAATTGACGGTGAGGGTCGCGCAAATCATTTGATTCAGATCGGGACTTCGGTGCGAGTTTGTGATGCATTTGATTCAGATTGGGACTTTGGTGCGGGTTAGCGAATCATTTGATTCAGATCGGAACTTCAGGGTCGGATCGCGAATCATTTAATTCAGATCGGGACTTCGGTGCAGGTTTGGGAATCCTTTGATTCAGATCAGGACTTCGGTGCGGGTTTGCAAGGCAAGGCAAGGCAAGTTTATTTATATAGCACATTTCATACACAATGGTAATTCAAAGTGCTGTACATAAAAAGGAATTAAAATCACAATAGCATAAAAATCATAAAAAATTAAAATAATAATCACAACAATAAAAACAAAATTAAGAACATTTAAGATGATTTTAAAAAAGAAAATGATTTCAAATTAATTAATACAGTAAAATGATTATACATAAAATAATGCAATCTGTTCGGACGTAGCACAGTGCTCATTCAATAAATGCACAACTGAACAGATGAGTTTTGAGTCTGCATTTAAATTTGGCTAATGTATTAGCACATCTGATCTCTTCTGGAAGCTGATTCCAACTGCGGGCGGCATAATAGCTAAAAGCAGATTCCCCTTGTTTTGTGTGAACCCTTGATATTACTAACTGACTCGATCCTAGTGATCTGAGTTGTCTGTTAGGTTTATATACAGTGAGCATATTTGCAATGTATGTAGGTCCTAGGCCATTGAGTGCTTTATAAACAAGTAAAAGTACTTTAAAATCTATCCTAAACATAACTGGAAGCCAGTGTAAGGACCTGAGGACTGGTGTAATATGCTCAGATTTTTTGGTTCTAGTCAGAATCCTGGCAGCAGCGTTCTGTATGAGCTGCAGCTGTCTAATGGTCTTCTTGGGAAGGCCAGTGAGGAGACCATTACAATAGTCTACCCTGCTGCTGATAAAGGCATGAACAAGTTTCTCCAAATCTTGACAGGAAACAAAACATCTAATTCTTGCAATGTTTTTAAGATGATAGTATGCTGATTTAGTTACTGCTTTGACATGGCTACTGAAACTGAGGTCTGACTCCAGAATCACACCCAGATTCTTGACTTGATTTTTTGTTTTTTGACCCCTAGCGTCAAGGTACGCATTTACCTTATGGACTTCATCTTTGTTTCCAAATGCAATGACTTCTGTTTTCTCCTTGTTTAACTGTAAAAAGTTTTGGCACATCCAACTGTTAATTTCATCAATGCATTGGCAGAGAGAGTCAATGGGGCTGTAGTCATTTGGCGATAAGGCTAGGTAAATCTGGGTGTCATCTGCATAGCTGTGATATGCTATTTGGTTCTTTCTCATTATTTGACTTAGTGGAAGCATATACAGGCTGAACAACAGCGGCGCTAGAATTGAGCCTTGTGGGACTCCGCATGTCATGGACGTCCACTTAGACTTATGTTCTCCTATACTCACGTAATAACCTCTCCTTTCTAAGTATGACCTGAACCATTTGAGAACCATCCCAGAAAGCCCGACCCAGTTTTCCAGTCTATCTAAGAGAATGTTATGATCGACAGTGTCGAACGCAGCACTGAGATCTAGTAATACCAGCACTGATATTTTGCCGGAATCTGAATTTAGGCGAATATCATTTATTATCTTTATGAGCGCTGTCTCTGTGCTATGATGTTGTCTGAAGCCAGATTGGAAATGGTCCAGGTATCCATTTGAGTTTATGTAGTGATTCAGCTGATTGAACACAACCTTTTCAATAATCTTACCTATGAAAGGAAGATTTGATATTGGTCTATAGTTGCTCAATATGGTGTTATCAAGATTTTTCTTTTTCAGAAGGGGCTTAACAACTGCAGTTTTCAGGGAGTTTGGAAAAGTCCCAGAAAGAAGTGAGGTGTTCACCACTTCTAAGAGATCTGCCTCTAAACAGTTAAGCACACTTTTGAAAAAAGATGCGAATCATTTGATTCAGATCGGGACTTCGGTGCGGGTTTGCGAATCATTTGATTCAGATCGGGACTTCGGTGCGGGTTTGCGAATCATTTGATTCAGATCGGGACTTCGGTGCGGGTTTGCGAATCATTTGATTCAGATCGGGACTTCGGTGCGGGTTTGCGAATCATTTGATTCAGATCGGGACTTCGGTGCGGGTTTGCGAATCATTTGATTCAGATTGAGACTTCGGTGCGGGTTTGCGAATCATTTGATTCAGATCGGGACTTCGGTGCGGGTTTGCGAATTATTTGATTCAGATTAGGACTTAGGTGTGAGTTTGTGAAACATTTGATTCAGATCAGAACTTCAGGCTCGGATCGCGATTCATTTGATTCAGAGCAGGACTTGGGTGCGAGTTTGTGAATCATTTAATTCAGATCGGGACTTCGGTGTGGGTTTGCGAATTATTTGATTCAGATCGGGACTTCGGTGCAGGTTTGTGAATTATTTGATTCAGATCGGGACTTAGGTGTGAGTTTGTGAAACATTTGGTTCAGATCAGAACTTCAGGCTCGGATCGCGATTCATTTGATTCAGATCAGGACTTGGGTGCAAGTTTGTGAATCATTTAATTCAGATCAGGACTTCGGTGTGGGTTTGCGAATTATTTGATTCAGATCGGAACTTCAGGGTCGGATCGCGAATCATTTAATTCAGATCGGGACTTCGGTGCGGGTTTGCGAATCATTTGATTCAGATCGGGACTTCGGTGCGG
This sequence comes from Garra rufa, assembly GCF_049309525.1. NCBI lineage: Eukaryota > Metazoa > Chordata > Actinopteri > Cypriniformes > Cyprinidae > Garra > Garra rufa. The sequence goes on from NC_133374.1 coordinate 4,018,059, forward strand.
GTTTGCGAATCATTTGATTCAGATCAGGACTTGGGTGCGAGTTTCTGAATCATTTAATTCAGATCGGGACTTCAGTGTGGGTTTGCGAATCATTTGATTCAGATCGGGACTTCGGTGCAGGTTTGCGGATCATTTGATTCAGATCGGGACTTCGGTGCGGGTTTGCGAATTATTTGATTCAGATCGGGACTTTGGTGCGAGTTTGCGAATTATTTGATTCAGATCAGGACTTCGGTGCAGGTTTGTGAATTATTTGATTCAGATCGAGACTTAGGTGTGAGTTTGTGAAACATTTGATTCAGATCAGAACTTCAGGCTCGGATCGCGATTCATTTGATTCAGATCAGGACTTGGGTGCGAGTTTGTGAATCATTTAATTCAGATCGGGACTTCGGTGTGGGTTTGCGAATTATTTAATTCAGATCGGGACTTCGGTGCGGGTTTGCGAATCATTTGATTCAGATCGGGACTTCGGTGCGGGTTTGCGAATCATTTGATTCAGATCAGGACTTGGGTGCGAGTTTCTGAATCATTTAATTCAGATCGGGACTTCAGTGTGGGTTTGCGAATCATTTGATTCAGATCGGGACTTCGGTGCGGGTTTGCGGATCATTTGATTCAGATCGGGACTTTGGTGCGAGTTTGCGAATTATTTGATTCAGATCAGGACTTTGGTGCAGGTTTGTGAATTATTTGATTCAGATCAGGACTTCGGTGCAGGTTTGTGAATTATTTGATTCAGATCGAGACTTAGGTGTGAGTTTGTGAAACATTTGATTCAGATCAGAACTTCAGGCTCGGATCGCGATTCATTTGATTCAGATCAGGACTTGGGTGCGAGTTTGTGAATCATTTAATTCAGATCGGGACTTCGGTGTGGGTTTGCGAATTATTTAATTCAGATCGGGACTTCGGTGCGGGTTTGTGAATTATTTGATTCAGATCAGGACTTCGGTGCAGGTTTGCGAATTATTTAATTCAGATCGGGACTTTGGTGCGGGTTTGTGAATTATTTGATTCAGATCAGGACTTAGGTGTGAGTTTGTGAAACATTTGATTCAGATCAAAACTTCAGGCTCGGATCGCGATTCATTTGATTCAGATCAGGACTTGGGTGCGAGTTTGTGAATCATTTAATTCAGATCGGGACTTCGGTGTGGGTTTGCGAATTATTTGATTCAGATCGGGACTTCGGTGCAGGTTTGTGAATTATTTGATTCAGATCGGGACTTCGGTGCGGGTTTGCGAATTATTTGATTCAGATCGGGACTTCGGTGCAGGTTTGTGAATTATTTGATTCAGATCGGGACTTCGGTGCAGGTTTGTGAATTATTTGATTCAGATCGGGACTTCGGTGCGGGTTTGAGAATTATTTGATTCAGATCGGAATTTCGGTGTGGGTTTGTGAATTATTTGATTCAGATCGGGACTTCGGTGCAGGTTTGTGAATTATTTGATTCAGATCGGGACTTCGGTGCGGGTTTGCGAATTATTTGATTCAGATCGGAATTTCGGTGTGGGTTTGCGAATTATTTGATTCAGATCGGGACTTCGGTGCAGGTTTGTGAATTATTTGATTCAGATCGGGACTTCGGTGTGGGTTTGCGAATTATTTGATTCAGATCGGGACTTCGGTGCAGGTTTGTGAATTATTTGATTCAGATCGGGACTTCGGTGCAGGTTTGTGAATTATTTGATTCAGATTGGGACTTCGGTGCAGGTTTGTGAATTATTTGATTCAGATTGGGACGTTGGTGCAAGTTCGCGAATCATTTGATTCAGATCGAGACTTCAGTGTGAGTTTGTGAATTATTTGATTCAGATCGGGACTTCGGTGCAGGTTTGTGAATTATTTGATTCAGATCGGGACTTCGGTGCAGGTTTGTGAATTATTTGATTCAGATTGGGATGTTGGTGCAAGTTCGCAAATCATTTGATTCAGATCGAGACTTCGGTGTGAGTTTGCGAATCATTTGATTCAGATCGAGACTTCAGTGTGAGTTTGTGAATTATTTGATTCAGATCGGGACTTCGGTGCAGGTTTGTGAATTATTTGATTCAGATTGGGACGTTGGTGCAAGTTCGCGAATCATTTGATTCAGATCGAGACTTCGGTGTGAGTTTGCGAATTATTTGATTCAGATCGGGACTTCGGTGTGAGTTTGCGAATTATTTGATTCCGATCAGGACTTCGGTGCAGGTTTGTGAATTATTTTATTCTGATCGGGACTTCGGTGCAGGTTTGAAAATTATTTGATTCAGATCGGAATTTCGGTGCAGGTTTGTGAATTATTTGATTCAGATCGGGACTTCAATACGGGTTTGCGAATTATTTGATTCAGATCGGGACTTCAATACGGGTTTGTGAATTATTTGATTCAGATCGGGACTTCGGTGTGAGTTTGCGAATTATTTGATTCCGATCAGGACTTCAATACGGGTTTGAGAATTATTTGATTCAGATTGGGACTTCAATACGGGTTTGTGAATTATTTGATTCAGATTGGGACTTCGGTGCGGGTTTGCGAATTATTTGATTCAGATTGGGACTTCGGTGCGGGTTTGCGAATTATTTGATTCCGATCGGGACTTCAATACGGGTTTGAGAATTATTTGATTCAGATTGGGACTTCAATACGGGTTTGTGAATTATTTGATTCAGATTGGGACTTCGGTGCGGGTTTGCGAATTATTTGATTCCGATCGGGACTTCGGTGCGGGTTTGAGAATTATTTGATTCAGATCGGAATTTCGGTGCAGGTTTGCGAATTATTTGATTCAGATCGGGACTTCAATACGGGTTTGCGAATTATTTGATTCAGATCGGGACTTCCATACGGGTTTGTGAATTATTTGATTCAGATCGGGACTTCAATACGGGTTTGCGAATTATTTGATTCAGATCGGGACTTCCATACGGGTTTGTGAATTATTTGATTCAGATCGGGACTTCAATACGGGTTTGTGAATTATTTGATTCAGATCGGGACTTCGGTGCGGGTTTGAGAATTATTTGATTCAGATCGGAATTTCGGTGCAGGTTTGCGAATTATTTAATTCAGATCGGGACTTCGGTGCGGGTTTGCAAATTATTTGATTCAGATCGGGACTTTGGTGCGGGTTTGAGAATTATTTGATTCAGATCGGAATTTCGGTGTGGGTTTGTGAATTATTTGATTCAGATCGGGACTTCGGTGCAGGTTTGTGAATTATTTGATTCAGATCGGGACTTCGGTGCGGGTTTGCGAATTATTTGATTCAGATCGGGACTTTGGTGCGGGTTTGAGAATTATTTGATTCAGATCGGGACTTCGGTGTGGGTTTGTGAATTATTTGATTCAGATCGGGACTTCGGTGTGGGTTTGCAAATTATTTGATTCAGATCGGAATTTCGGTGCAGGTTTGCGAATTATTTAATTCAGATCGGGACTTCGGTGCGGGTTTGCAAATTATTTGATTCAGATCGGGACTTTGGTGTGGGTTTGAGAATTATTTGATTCAGATCGGAATTTCGGTGTGGGTTTGTGAATTATTTGATTCAGATCGGGACTTCGGTGCAGGTTTGTGAATTATTTGATTCAGATCGGGACTTCGGTGCGGGTTTGCGAATTATTTGATTCAGATCGGGACTTTGGTGCGGGTTTGAGAATTATTTGATTCAGATCGGGACTTCGGTGTGGGTTTGTGAATTATTTGATTCAGATCGGGACTTCGGTGTGGGTTTGCAAATTATTTGATTCAGATCGGGACTTCGGTGCAGGTTTGCAAATTATTTGATTCAGATCAGGACTTTGGTGCGGGTTTGAGAATTATTTGATTCAGATCGGAATTTCGGTGTGGGTTTGTGAATTATTTGATTCAGATCGGGACTTCGGTGCAGGTTTGTGAATTATTTGATTCAGATCGGGACTTCGGTGCGGGTTTGCGAATTATTTGATTCAGATCGGAATTTCGGTGTGGGTTTGCGAATTATTTGATTCAGATCGGGACTTCGGTGCAGGTTTGTGAATTATTTGATTCAGATTGGGACGTTGGTGCAAGTTCGCGAATCATTTGATTCAGATCGAGACTTCGGTGTGAGTTTGCGAATTATTCGGTGCAGGTTTGCAAATTATTTGATTCTGATCGGGACTTCAATACGGGTTTGCGAATTATTTGATTCAGATCGGGACTTTCGGTGCGGGTTTGAGAATTATTTGATTCAGATCGGGACTTTCGGTGCGGGTTTGAGAATTATTTGATTCAGATCGGGACTTTCGGTGCGGGTTTGAGAATTATTTGATTCAGATCGGAATTTCGGTGTGGGTTTGCGAATTATTTGATTCAGATCGGGACTTCGGTGCAGGTTTGTGAATTATTTGATTCAGATTGGGACGTTGGTGCAAGTTCGCGAATCATTTGATTCAGATCGAGACTTCGGTGTGAGTTTGCGAATTATTCGGTGCAGGTTTGCAAATTATTTGATTCTGATCGGGACTTCAATACGGGTTTGCGAATTATTTGATTCAGATCGGGACTTTCGGTGCGGGTTTGAGAATTATTTGATTCAGATCGGGACTTTCGGTGCGGGTTTGAGAATTATTTGATTCAGATCGGGACTTTCGGTGCGGGTTTGAGAATTATTTGATTCAGATCGGAATTTCGGTGCAGGTTTGCAAATTATTTGATTCAGATCGGAACTTCGGTGCAGGTTTGTGAATTATTTGATTCAGATCGGGACTTCGGTGCAGGTTTGTGAATTATTTGATTCAGATCGGGACTTCGGTGCGGGTTTGAGAATTATTTGATTCAGATCGGGACTTCGGTGTGAGTTTGTGAAACATTCGATTCAGATCAGGACTTGGGTACGAGTTTGCAAATCATTTAATTCAGATCGGGACGTTGGTGCAAGTTTGTGAATCGTTTAATTTAGATCAGGTCTTTGGTGCGGGTTTGCAAATCTTTTGATTCAGATCGGGACTTCGGTGCAGGTTCACGATTCATGTGATTCAGATCGGGACTTCAGGCTCAGATCGTGATTCAGATCGGGACTTCAGTGCGGGTTCGCAAATCTTTTGATTTAGATCAGAACTTCAGGGTCAGATTGCAATTCATTTGATTGAGATCGGAACTTCAGAATATGGATCTTTTAATTTTTTTAAAGTACAAAATATAGGTAAGTACACTTATAAAAACAAAATATTTAAATAGATGTTAATTTAGATGTTCAATATTTTGATCAAACAGTTAAATATGTTTTCTGCTGTTATGTCCCTACCAATGCCAAAAATTAAACCTACGCCATTGCAAAGATGAAATTTCAGCATCATTTGATAGAAAGTTTAAAAGAACAGAATTTATTTGAAATATGTGCATTTATATGAAATTAATACATCCTGCTGAAAATAACAATTAAACTATTTGTATGCGAAGGCATTCAATATATTTTACTTCACAAACTTTGTTTTAAAAAATATTTTTATTTAAAAACTTAAAAAAAAAAAACCTCTTACAGCATTTTATAGTACTTCGGTTTGGTTTAAGTTTGTAGGTTATGTGAGTTGGAGTTTTGCTGAAATGATGCTGTCAGTGTCGTAACAGTGTGACTAATCGGTTTCCTGAAGGTTTTACATTCTGAAGGCTAAATAATTATAAAATCACAGAGGAGCAGATTCACGGAGAGGCTTTAAATGAAGCCTTTCTTCTCTTCAACACCAGAGGCTTTAAAGGCTGATGTGTTCGTCTTGACGGCATGGGCGTAAATCCCGGGGGGGACGGGGGGGACATGTCCCCCCCCCATCCGAGGGTTGTCCCCCCCCCTCGAAAAAAATTATTTAAAAAAAAATCGCACTCTCTATTGTGAAAAATATATGTATGTATACCTACTCGTGTAAGTAGAAAAACCCCCCGCAAAAAATGCATTTAGAAACAGTTGAGTTCCCCCTCCCCTTCCTTACAGTGGTTTGGCCCACTGCCTGCTTTAGGGGCCGTTCACATGTCGCGCCTAAAAACGCGTGGAAAACGCTAGGCGCGCCGCTTTCTTCCTTGTCAACAAAGCGCTCAGGCGCTTGCGCTCCGGAAGCGTCTGCCGTTTCTAAGCAACCATCAGCTGCGCTCTAGCTCCAAGCTGCGGTGCGCTTGCGACATTCTGAAAAGTTGAGATGTTTTTATCTCGATGCGGCGCGGACGCGCCCGGAAGAAACGAGCGCGTCGCACCGCGTGCGCGTCGCTTCCAAAATGCGCGCGCAAGCCGCGCGTCTCCATTTGAAATAACGAACTTGCGCGCGCAAAAGACGCTTCATGTGAACGGCCCCTCACACACACGAGTCAGGTGTGTGGCTGCGGCTCAGTTAATGCTGAACTCCAGTAAATAGGGTATTTCATTAACTTTAAATAAAGCGATTCTCTTTAATGTAGTTGATGCAGACTCATTCATAAATTAGTTGCGGCAAAAATGCTGATTACCGATGTAATTTTCCATGAATCTGCTATATTAGCAATTAAAACATTACTTATCTAGTTAACGTTAGCTTGTTTACCATAGCTTGTTGCATAATGCAATGCAAGACGCCAAAGCCGTTTCCCATGCATTGTTTTATTTGTGACGACTTGGCATAATGTTAACTTAACATTAACGGCCACAATTAGAATGTTGCAGGTATACCTCACTTCCCTAATGTCAAGAGATAAACTAGCGAGCGTTATCAGTAGGTCCAGCCTTTAGACTTTTTGTTAGCGCGTCCGCCTCCCGTGCCGGAGACCCGGGTTCGAGACCCGCTCGTGTGTGGCGTTTCATTTAGCTGTGCATTTACTAAATGAGCACTGTGTTACGTCCGAACAAACCTCACTATAAATAAAATTGTAAACCTTTTTTTGTTTTTGTTTTTATTGTTGTGTATCTTTATAAGTACAATTTGACTGTATTATTTTGCGTCCCCTTCAAAAATTGCTCATGATAAATTTTATATTTATTGTCCCCCCCTACTGTTAAATGAAATTTACGCCCATGCTTGACGGTGCTTGAAATGCAAACTAAATCCTCTCACATCCAGCTAAAATTAGCAGCCGGTCTATTCTGAAAGCTCAAAGCTAATGACAGATGTTTGCAAGAGACGCTTTTCTACTCTTCAAGCAAAACTTCTCCAGAGGATTCCTGAAGACTCTCACCTGCGTTCACGCTTTATTAGAAGCAATGTTTTCACATGACAGGATTTCAGGTGCTGGAGATGTTAAGTTAGATTTTTTTTTTTTTTTTACTGCAATAACACTGTTTTATATTATAAATTCTGAAAAAAATATTATATATTTTAGATTATATATATATGTATATATATATATATATATATTATCTTAATTATTTTGTAATTATTTTGAAAATATAATTTGTTATTTATTTTAAATCTCTAACATATTGTCACGTATCTGGTCTATCTCATCATGAACTCTTGCACACACATTCTGGACTTCAATCCCCATAAGCCACTGCACCAATCACTGCACACAGCTGCTCCTCGTTTCCCACTGAACTGATTGCTGCATACACCTGTTTATCATTTACCCACATGCATTTAAGCCACTCACACACACAGCCACCTTGCGAAGTCTTATTGTTTCCCTATGGTCGTAATTCTAAGCGTGTTTCTCTGTGTTGGATTATCTGTGTATGACTCTGGACTGTGTACCCCGTTGACGATTCCTGCTTCCTGCCATTGCGACCATTCTCTGTCTATCGAACTGTTTCCCGGATTACCTACGTTGTTCCTGTTTTCTGGTGATTATTCCTGCATGTTGACACTTCTCAATAAAGCCTTGCAAATGGATCCGCACGTCTCAGTCTGACTCCCTGTGACAGATATAAATAATGTATTATTTAAAATAATACAAATAAATAAAAATAACAAAATAATAGTATTGTAATTTATATATAATACACACATATATTATACATTAATATCACTGAATCTTTTTATTTATAAATAATGTTTTGTTTTTTAACAATATAATATAATATGAAAATAATACTATTATTATTTATTTGTTATTGTATTTAATAATATACATTATTAAAATAATAAATTCCTATATTCTTTTAATAATTTTTAATTATTTAAAAATAAAATGTATTTTATTTTAAATATTTAATACATAATATAAAAAATGTAAATATATAAAATAATTAAAATATATAAAAGAAAATAATAGTTTATTTATATATAATACATACATATATTATTTTCAATGTTATTATATAAACATAATTTTATTATATATTATTTAAAATATAGCATATGTATTTTATATTTGTATATATATATATATATATATATATATATATATATATATATATATATAATGATTTTGGGCATAAAAGAAAAATCAAAAATACATTGTATGGGTCAAAATTATTGATTTTTCTTTTATGCCAAAAATCATTAGGAAATTAAGTAAAGATCATGTTCCATGAAGATTTTTTTATAAAATTCCTACTATAAATATATCAAAATGTAATTTTTGATTAGTAATATGCATTGTTAAGAACTTAATTTGGTCAACTTTAAAGGAGATTTTCTCAGTATTTTGATTTTTTTGCACCCTCAGATTCCAGATTTTCAAATAGATGTATCTCGGCCAAATATTGTCCTATCCTAACAAACCATACATCAATAGAAAGCTTATTTATTGAGCTTTCATACGATGTATACATCTCAGTTTTGTTAAATTTAATATATAATATTTGTTTTAAATTAATTAATTAATTATTTTCCCTTTTCTAATTACGTTTAAAACACTGTGTTGGAATTCTATTTAATATTTCTTTTATTAATATTTTCAGCTGTTAAACGGCGCCACCTGCTGGTGTTGTGCTGTCAGTGCAGTGATGCCGCAGTGAAGGATGTGGGCGAATGAGATGCGCGTTCACATGTGCGTTTGTAAATTCTGTAAACAAAACTAATGTCGCATCAATTTGAAGATGTGCAGCAAGGTCACCTTCTCTCTTCTGGTTTATAACTCGCCAGGTTTTAATCGTTAAAAGGATTAACAGCGAGGTAAAAGTGCCTGTAAATGTGCCAGCGCAGCAGATATTGTGCTGACGCAGCGCACGTATATTTACAGCGGTCAGCAGGGGGCGCAGGAACCGCAGCTGTCGCACATCAGCGGGATTCAGGCGGAATACTGACATCCGCCGCTAGATGGCAGCATTTAACCATTAAAACCACATGGGAAAAAATGAATGTGTGAAAAAAATAACCATAACAATAAATAAATAAAAAATATAGAATACAAAATTAGGTTTAAAAAATAACAAAAAACAAATTCAACAATCAATGCCAAAAATAATCAAGCAAAATAAGTAATACATTTATTTTAATGAAAAAAAATTGTATTTATTTCATGAAGTAATGAAACAAAACCATATTCTATTCTAATCTGTTCCAAAAATAAAAAATAAATAAAAAATAATTAAATAATATTGAAAAAATACATATGGGATAAATAAATTTAAACATAAAAAAAGTAAAAAATAAAAAATAAATAATGCATACAGGAAAAATAAGTAATACAAAAATGAAGACTAAATTTAATTTAAAATTAATTATATTTATTTTACTAAATATTCTAATGACCTTATATAACACAATTATGGAAATAAATGCATGTGTGAATTATTAATCATAACATTAAATAAAAAATAAATGAAAGAAAAAAATACACTGATAAATAAATAAATAATATAATTTAATTAAACAATATTGCTTTTATTTTATCAAGTCATTTCTTTATGACTTATTAATTAAAAAACAGCAGACAGTAAACTAAATGTGGAACCTATTGATGGCAAAACCTGCCAAAACTTCAAATAAATATATGTATAATAAAAAAATAATACTGAAATAAATACATATACATGTAAATACAAATAAATGTAAACATAAATAAAAACAACAATAATAAAAATGTATATAAAAAAAATAAAGGAGTAATACAAAAATTGTCATGACTAAATTTAATAATAAATGTATTTGTTTTTATTTTATCAAATATTTTAATTATCTTATTTAATAATTATTATGGAAATCAATACAAGTGTGAAAAAATAAATATAATAATAAATAAATATTAAAATAAGAACAAAAAAATGAGGTTTGAAAATAACAAAAACTCAAAAATCAATTCCAAAAAGTAAAATTAATTAAAGTAAAGTATTTATTTCATTAAGTAATTAAATGAAACCATATTCTATTCTATTCTATTCTATTAAAAATATAAAATAAAACAAATATATTTAAAAATAAATACATGTGGGAATAAATAAATGTAAGCATAAATAAAAAAAATTATAATTAAATCAATAAATAAAGTAAAAACCAATATAAAAATAATAAAGGAAAAATAATTAATTTAATTAACTTAATTTAATTAAAAATGAATTATATTTATTTAATCAAATAATTTAATTACCTCATATAACATAATAATGGAAATAAATACATATGTGAATAAATAACCATAACAATAAATATATTAAAAAAAAGAAAAAAAAGATGGCTAAAAAAACCCAAAAAACTAATTCAAAAATCGATGCCAAAAATAATAAAGCAAAAGTAATAAGTAATACATTTAATTTAACTTAAAAATGAAAAATAAAAATTAATTGTTTTTATTTTATGAAGTCATTAAACTAAACCATATTCTATTCTATTCTATTCTATTCTATTCTATTCTATTCTTTTAAAAATATAAAATAAAATAAATATATTTAAAAATAAATACATGTGGGAATAAATAAATTTAAACATAAATAAAAAAATCTAATAATTAAATTAATAAATAAAGTAAAAACCAATATAAAAATAATAAAGGAAAAATAATTAAAAATTAATTATATTTATTTAATCAAATAATTTAATTACCTCATATAACATAATTATGGAAATAAATACATGTGTGAATAAATAACCATAACAATAAGTATATATATATAAAAAAAAAAAAAAAAAGATGGTTAAAAATAACAAAAAACTAATTCAAAAATCGATGCCAAAAATAATAAAGCAAAAGTAATAAGTAATACATTTAATTTAACTTAAAAATGAAAAATAAAAATTTATTGTTTTTATTAAACTAAACCATATTCTATTCCATTCTATTCTATTCTATTCCAAAAATAAAAAATAAACAAACAAAAATATACATATTTATAAATAAAAAATAAATACATACATACATACATACATGCATGTGGGGATAAATAAATATAACAATAAATAAATACAAAACTAAAAATTAAAAAATTAATTGAATAATTAATTCCTTTATTTATTGATCTATTGTTACATTTATTTATTTAAAACAGAACTGAAGAATAGAATAGAATGCATTCTTTGAATATACTGCTTTACAAAGAAATGTACGCCAGGTGCATAAATGCAAAATGCAAAAAAAGAACAAATGATTAGGATAAAAGAGTTGTTTTAATGTGTGTGATGAGCTCAGGAACTGCTGTGGTGTTCATTTAAGAGTAAACCTCCGTAAAGAAAGCGGCGGTCTGATTATTCTCCTGCACATAAACACACATAAACAGTATTAATTAAAGTTCACAGAAAAACGCATGAGTCAGGAGGGCGCTGGATGTGAATATCGATAACATAAACAGTACTGGCTTTGATTTACAAATGTGATGCAGATCCATAACTGTAAATCACACACGCAAACATTATAAGCCGTGTATCACAGGACTCGCATTCACAAACACACACTAAATCACACGTCTGACCGCTCTACACAACATACATCTAACTAACCTTCTGTCTCTACAACTCAAACATTTCACTCTTATAGCACTATAATATACAGTCACATAGGAAACACAAAAATGATGTGGAAGATTAAATGAACTGCATAGTTACACATGAGACACTGGGCTGAGTAGCATAGAATAGAATAGAAATTAATTAATTAATTAAAAATATTTTAGAAAATATCATTATTTTATTTAAAATATTATATATATATTAGTGGTGGGCCGTTATCGGCGTTAACGTGCTGCGTTAACGTGAGACTCTTATCGTGCGATAAAAAAAAATATCGCCGTTAATCTATTCTCAAAATTGGGTTGGGAGCTGGGTCTAAACTACGCAAGCTATGATGACTTTCACCTTGATAGTTTAACGCGGATGTATACCGAAGACTATAGAATATGGTCGCGCGTTTATGTCTCCTCCGCCAAAACACAGACGGGGTCGCGTCATCCTCCATTCATAAAAACCGAATCTACTATAGCGCGAAATGCCACGTAAATTCGTAGTTTTTTTAATTCATAAATCAAATGTTGGTCTGTCACTTAATTCAAATCGCGATATGGACTAGTGTATGTGAAAACTGAAATGCAAAAAGACCGTTTTAATATGAATCCGGTATGTTCCGTTTGCCTGTATGTATGAAATTCATACTATGAATGATGGAGACGAGCTTTTACTACACGCATACTGAAACACACGTGACGCTCCCGGTAATTTTTGGCATTTGCATCTCACATGAACAGATAAACTCAATCTCCCAAACTGCTGTGAGTGTCACTTTTACCGTTTCATTTGAGAAAACTAGCATCATATCATACTGTATACACAGAAACTTCACGGCAACCTGTCAAAATAAAAGTACGGTGTAACATGAACGTAGAAGTAGTGGAAACGTAGGGGAAACACTGGCTACCATAGATATACATACGTAGATGTATATTTTTTTATCACACTGTACAACAATAATACTGTTTTTTTTATTACAGTAAGGGCTAAATTTAGGGTTGGGTAGGTGTTGACGTTAAAAAAACACAATCCAATAGGTAGAAAAAATAATTTCATTGTTAGTTAGTTAGTAAACAGTACATCTTATTGAACATAATTTATTTTCATCAACAAATTATCATAGAACAGCTTTATGAGCTTTATGATCCATTCTCAAAGACTTACTTTTAGTCATTATTTGGGTAGCACACATATTCTGAATGCCTTCAGCAGAATTCAAATTAGCCATTTTAATCTAGATTAATCTAGATTAATTCCGAGATTTAATCTAGATTAATCTAGATTAAAAAAATTAATCTATGCCCACCCCTAATATATATATTTATATATATATATATAATTTAAAAAATATATATTAATAATAATTATTAATCATTTTAATAATATACTATAATATTAAAATAATAATACATATTTATTTATTTAGTAATTATTTTATTTAACATTATATATACATACATATTTATTTAAATTTATATATATTATTTTTAAATATAAATTATTATTTTATTTTAAATCTCTAATATATAATATAATATATTATTTAAAATAATACTAATTAAAAATAATACAAATAAATACAAATAACAAAATAATAGTATTGTAATTTATATATAATACATACATATATATATATAAATATCATTGAATCATTTTTTTTATAAATAATGTTTTAATTTTTTCTAATATAATATGAAAATAATACTATATTATTGTTTATTTGTTATTGTATTTAATAATATACATTATTAAAATAATAATTAAAAAATAATATATATTTATTTAAATTATTTTCAATTATTTGAAAATATAATTCATTATTTAATTTTAAATATTTAATATATAATATAATATATAAATACTATATTATAAAAAATATATATAATAATAGAATAATAGTATTTTAATTTATATATAATATAAACATTATTATTTTCAATGTTATTATATATAAATATCATTTTATTATCTTTACATATTTAAAATATCTTTTTAATTACTAATATGTGACCCTGGACCACAAAACCAGTCTTAAGTCGCTGGGGTAAATTTGTAGCAATGGCCAAAAATACATAGTATGGGTCAAAATTATTGATTTTTCTTTTATGCCAAAAATCATTAGGAAATTAAGTAAAGATCATGTTCCGTGAAGATTTTTTTTGTAAAATTCCTACTATGAATATATCAAAATGTAATTTTTGATTAGTAATATGCATTGTTAAGAACTTAATTTGGACAACTTTAAAGGTGATTTTAATTTTTTGCACCCTCAGATTCCAGATTTTCAATAGAAAGCTTATTTATTGAGCTTTCATATGATGTATACATCTCAGTTTTGTAAAAATTTAACCTTATGACTGGTTTTGTGGTCCAGGGTCACATATGTAATATAATATATAAATAATATAATTTATAATGTAAAATATAATTTAAAATATATAGTTTTTTATTTATATATATACATGTATATATATACATATATTATTTTCAATGTTATTATTATATAAATATCATATTATTATCTTTATACATTATTTCAAATATATATATATATATATATAATATTTATAATTTTATTTAATAATATATTACTAAAATTAAATTTAATTATTACTAAAATAACAAATA